>NW_022196909.1:58674021-58701241 GCF_008632895.1 Mastomys coucha | reverse complement strand
CTGGGTGTGTCAGAGCTCCTGGGAGTGGAGCTTCCTCTGGGTGTTGTGGGACTGGCTGTGGAGCTTGCTTCCAAGGTCTGCTCTGGACTCCAGCCCAGGCAGTCCAGAAGGAACTGGAGTCACTGGGCTGGTGGAGTTCCTGTGTGCCTGGTCCCACTGGACCCAGTTACTCCCAGTGTTGGGACAGATGTTGGTTCTTGCTCACCTTTGATCCTGGGTGTGTCAGAGCGCCTGGGAGTGGAGCTTCCTCTGGGTGTTGTGGGCAATTTTCTTCTTTTAAAACATCCATCAACCTAGTGTGTTGCTCACCTACTCTAGAAGTGGTACTTGCTCCTAAGTATGGTTGACCTACCAGGGATCACACCACTAAACACATCTTACCCTGATCAGCAGGGTAATGTCCAAAGCTCCTCAGCAAGTGGTAGGACACCATGCTCACCTCCCATCTCCCATCTCCATGCTGGGATCTTTCCTGGCTTGATCTTGCTTAGGTTTTGTGCAGGCTGTCAACATCACCATGGATTCATATAAGCATCTGCCCTGCTGTATCTGAAAAACAGTTTCCCTGAAGTTCCCCACCACTTCTGGATCTTACGATCTTCCTGCTCCTTCCCTCATAATCCCTGAGGCTTTGGGATGGGGGAGTGCTGTGCATGTCCCATAGAGGGCTGAACACTTCACACTTTCCTATTTGTAGGTTGTTCAATTGTGGGTCTCTTTGTGAATTGTGAACTACCGCATGAAGTTTCTTCACAGAGGGTGTGGAGAAATGCACCAGTCGATAGGTATAGATACAGTTTTCATTCTACATCCACTTAGAATAATCATAGTAAGTTTCCCCTTAGGTCCCAGAACCTATCTAGCTTCAGCACCAGGTATAGATTCTAACTTATGGAGCAAGGCTTAGATCTTAACAGGAAGTAATCAGTTACTTCCATAACCTCTAGATATGTCACTAGTGGATGGGTTACTATTGCACCAGTGGACACATCTTGTCAGGTCAGCTGTCATTGTGGCTTGCAAGGTTCACAACTGGGTGATTGATGACTTTACTTCTGTGGTAATGTGCTATTGACACATCATGAAAGATAGTGGTGTGTGTGTGTGTGTGTGTGTGAGAGAGAGAGAGAGAGAGAGAGAGAGAGAGAGAGAGAGAGGAGGGGGAGGAGGAAGTGGGAGAGGGAGAGGGATAGAGGAAGAAGTGGGAGAGGGAGAAGGAGAGAGAGATATAGCTGGTGAGTATCAGCTATATTTCTCCATGTTCTATGACTCAAGAATACACTCTCTTCAGGAATGATATCTTCCCATAAAGTTCTAAAGGGTTATCAATACCATTGGCAATAGCCTGTATTATTCAGGGTTCTATGGGACTCCATTGTCCAATGACTGAAAAGAAGGCACATGTTTTGATGGGTGCTGGGGTTTTAAATTGCTAGCATGTAGAATCTAGTTAGAGGCATCCACCACAGATCAGGGAATGATCTGTGCACTCATCAGGGATTGGAAAAATATAGTGTAGAAAATATAAAATCTCTGTTCTCAACTAGATGAACTGGAATCTGCATGTAGCAGGAATGTATTCAGAGAAGGCACCATGACTACAAGACTGTTCCAACATTCAGACAGTTTCTGATGTACCCAAGAAGCATGTGTAGACACACCTTAGACAGTCAGTCATTCGGTGGAGCACAATACAGTTTGAAGCTCCATGGAACAACTATGGAAAGCAGTAGATTTCTAATTAGAAATTCAGATATTAGCAAAAGCTTCTTATATGTAAAGTTCAGGGCTGAGCTCAATAATTTCTGAGGTCCTTTTTGACTTGAACTTTCTTTAGTCAGCCATGAACTTAACTGTCCTTAGAAGTCACCATTGTGAATAGTACTCCATCCTTAGGGAAGAACTGTTTTTATATTTCTTCTGGGGTTGTCCTAGATATTTTGAAGATTCCAGAGGAATGTGTATAGTGGGTAAGGGCTGGAAAGTGGGGTAACAGAACAACAACCCATATTCTGGGATGTCTTAACAGTCTGATGCCTTATTTTCAAACTAAACCCACCTAATTTAAGGGGTTTTTAAAAAAGGGCAAAAAGGGAGGGCGGCAAACAAAAGGGGTTGGAGAGATGGCTCAGTAGTTAAGAATGCTGGCTACTCTTCCAGAGGACCCAGATTTTAATTTCTAGCATTCATATAGAAGTTCACAACTGTCTATAACTCCAATTCCATGGTATCTGACACCCTCATACAGATAGACATACAGGCAAAACACAGATGCACCACACACACACACACACACACACACACACACACTTCAAAGCACTGTGGAGTTTCTGAGTTAACTGTAAGCATGAGGTACACACATGACAGACGATCTGCTGCCTTGAACTGTACTTACATGAAGCCACTTTAGTTCAGAAGAAGCTTAGTTGACTTGGAAGAAAGTTTCCCAATGACACCGTGCCAAGAATCTGTGGTTCAGTTTACCCTGTCTCCTCGGTGGAGACATATTCAGAGACATTGGGAAAATATCCAGGTGAGTTATCAGATCTCTTTCCTCTGGTTGCTCAAATATTCTCTCATTTGGGCATATTTAATATGTTATGTAGTTTTTCAGGATGGCACACACATTTCCATTTTCTAAGGGGACTAACAGAAACTTCAAGAGGTTAATATGCCTATAGTCACATAACTAGTTTTAGCAGAATCCATAATTATGATTTTTTTAAACAAACAAACAAACAATGGCTTCTGAAAACTATGAATATCTATTTTTATATTATGATTCAGTAATGTAACAGTAACAAAATTAGGAAGTTGTAACAAGTAATTTTATGGCTGGAGGTCACCACAATATGAAGGGTCCCAGTATAAAGAACCACTGTTCTATAATTTTCCCAAATGGCACCACCAACCTGGGTGCCAAGTGTTCTAATACATGAGCTTGTGAGAGACGATAAAGAAATATCTTATTGAGACAAGTGTGTCTGGGTAATATAAGTAATATGGGTGTGGGAAGAGAGAAGATACTGGTTTGGGGAGCTACTTTCTCATTGCTACTGAAT
Organism: Mastomys coucha; assembly: GCF_008632895.1. Taxonomy (NCBI): domain Eukaryota; kingdom Metazoa; phylum Chordata; class Mammalia; order Rodentia; family Muridae; genus Mastomys; species Mastomys coucha. The sequence continues at coordinate 58,698,179 of NW_022196909.1, read as the reverse complement.
CACTAGTGGCTGGATCATAAGGAGTATTAGGTTTGACAGTTAAAAAGCATGGCTTTTGAAAAATACCACTTCTCAGGTGTCACCCAGAATTTCCCAGGTATAACTCTTTATGGGAGGAATCTGTGCCATGGGATGGCTCAACAAACTTGAGGAAAAGCCAAAGCATGAAAATGCATTAAGTATCCCATTAATCTCTCATCACTTAAGTGAACTTAAACTGACATGCATCTTAAAGGGATACATGCATTGGGAGACTACAGGACTTATTCGTTAACTAGAACCCCTTTAACTGCACTGTTAGGGAGAATACTTACTGCAGCTCCATAGGTTAAGAGACAGGAGAGTATCGCCAGGGAAAATTATAGAATAAGCAAATAATTAGAATATATAAATGACAAATAAAATGACAGGAATGAAGTTAATGTTTCAGAAGTCACTTTGTCAAGAGACTCTAAATTTGAGAAGAGATACTATCGTTACCAACTCCGAATGGAGTGCCTTTCACCTTGTAATACAGGAGAAATTAGAGTGTGTTCTGTGGCTGGCTGTAAACAAGTTTGTTTAGTAGTGTATAAAATAGACACATAATGGGGTCTCTTCCTACAGTGCCTTGGAATCACTGAAGTACCGAAAGGTAGTGACTAGTCTTTCCATTTCTGCTTATGTGTAACAAGTGACGCAGGTTCTTCTTGCCTAGGTACCACCCAGGCCTCAACTCTACAAACGTGACCACACAGGCAGCTCCCGCACCAGCCAGCCCACTTCATGGTGTCCTGTACCCTGCTCCTGTGTCCTTTGGGGAGATTCTCATTATCTTTTGCATCTACTTTCCGTTTCTTTATGTAAACATTCTTTATATTCTTCTGTGGCCAATTAGCTTTTAGGCTGTCTTATCACTCTGTACCGTTCTAGGTCATCTCCTGCAGCTCCACAGAGGTGCCTCCTCTCTGCTATCTCTCTTACAGTGTTTACCTCACTTGATGGCAGAGGACAAGCTATCAATTTGATTTTCATACCCGATATAAGCAATAGGAACTCAATTCTGACTAGTTTTGGAGAAAAGAATTTATCAAAAGCTGGGAGATGGTTCAGTGAATAAAACACTTGTTGCACAAATTACTTGAGTTTAAAAATCCCAGAACCCAAATAATCTGTAAGGTTCCTAGGGTATTTGTAATACCTGTGCTTCTGTGGAGAGATGAAAGGCAAAGGCGTGAGAACCCTTGGGGGCTTGAGAGAGCCTGCTATATGCAGCACAGCGACAAACAATGAAGGAGCTGCCTCTTACAAGGTGTGGGGGAAGGACCAACAACCAAGCTTGTCCTCTCACTGATTCTCATGTGATGAGGCGCAGACAATGCACACACACAGCTACACAGACAACAACAATAAAATTACTAGGACGTGCAAATTACATTCCAAATGAAGTTACAAGGAAACATGGATACAAGCAGTTCATGTTCCCCAGTGTTGGGCTTCTGCTCTTGGTTCCTCTTTCTTCTGCCTTGCTTTATTTGCCATCAGACCTTCCCTTTCCAGTGACCAGGTTGACCAGGATCACCTCCGGGTTTACAGACTTCCAATGTAGCAACTGTGTTGAAACACTGACTTTCTCAATTAGCTCATCAAATGTTTATAGAGATTGTACTATTTGGGATTAGAGAATGTCCCCATGACTGAACAAAATCTTTTGGGTAGTGGAGTGGGATTGTTCCAACAGACCCGGCTTGGGTCAGTTTTTACTAACTTGCTCCAATTTGTTTATTACTCTTCAGATTTTCTATTAAAAAGAAAAGAAAAGAAAACTTCCCATACCCCAAGAAAGTCCCCAATTTAGTGTCAATTAAGAAAGGTGGATCTCCAAAGTCCATTCTGGAGATGAAAGAGAGCTATGGTTAGCCTCACCAAATTCTCATAGACTAAGAAGGTGATGGGGCCACACTGCAGAGATGGTGCAGTGCTGAAGAGCATGTACTGCTCATTTAGGGGACCTGAATTAGGGTTGCAGCACCCAAATAATCAGGTTACAGCTGCCTGAAATTCCAGCTCCAGAGGGACCTGCAGCCTCTAGATTCCTCAGGCACCTGTCCTCACTAGCACATAGCCACACACAGATACTCACATATACACAATTAAAAATAATACAAATAAATGGGTTTTTTTTTAAAGAAAAAGGAAGCAAGCTGGGCAAGCAAAATACCAGAATAATACCCTCTCTGCTCATCTCTCTAGAGTAGAGGCCCCAAGGGCTGAATCCTCCTCAAGGGAGAGGGGATGGGCATGTTAATCTCCACATAAAAAAGCCTCAGAAGAATTTTTGCTCTCTTTTTATTAAATACTTGGGGAAATACCTCTCAGGATGAAGAAATGTCACAACAGATTATACAGAACTTTTTAAACAGTGCTTCAATGTTTCAAACCCATCACCTCTAAGATTATTCAGATGCAATATTGCTTAAAGCAAGCTAGGTAGATGATTTCATTGCCTGAACTTTCAAAATCATTATGAAGCTATGTTTCATAAGGTAGTTTCATGTTTTACAGTCACAATAAAACCTACTCTATTTATACATAGAAGCATCTGGTGTTCATGAGCATCTGCACTTTAACCTGTGCTCCTGATGATCTGAGTGACCCACTGGCTTGTGTTTCATGACTGTCTCCTTAGAACTGAACAGCAAGTCACTATTGTTTTGCTTTGGCCAGGGTGTGGCTTTTGCTCTGAAACCATTTTCCTGTAACTTCTGACCTAACTACTGCCAACAATGAGTTGGGCATGAGGATTTTTTTTTTTTTGTCTATTTCTTCTTTCTTTAAATTACAAAGAGCTACATCTTTAACTTTGAAAACTAGATAAAATTATTTTAACATTTTGGGTTAATGAATGGATGGGAAATCATGAAAGACAGAGAAACATTCTTTGACACCGCTGCCTTTAATCTGCTGCTGCCTGCAGAGGCACAGGCTTGAGTCCCTGTGCATCGAGCCTGGCCAGCTCTTTCTGGAGCACAATATTCATCTGTGAATAGTGAGTTTGGCTGTTGCTTCCTTGCAGTGTCTAAGACAAGGTGAGTTTAAAGGATCTCTATATAAAACCCTCTTTTCAAAAGATGAGATGAAAGAATGTTGTAAGTCAGTGATATTCTCACCTAAATGAGACATTTATGTAAAAAACAAAAACATTTTAAAAATGAAGATCAGTAGTAAAGCCGCACTCTTTTATCATTATATTTCTAGAAGGTCGTTTCTAGCACCCACTCCATCTCAGATCAACTAAGGAAAAAGTAGTTTTGATAAATAATCCCTGTCCCTTGCTCAGCCCAGGGTGTGGATGGAAAGACTGGCAATTACCTGTTCTTTATTTTTGTTTTTACTGGCTTAGAGTTGGGCATGTGAGACAAGAACTAGTTTAACTGAAATGGGAGATGTCACTGAAAGACCAAACCCTCAAGAAGTCACTTATATCAACCAAGATACAAGAAAAAAAATGGATCTTATAATTTCCATGAAAGGTAACAGATGCCAATTAATTTCCAGGTAGAAAGGGGAGAGTGGCATACATGAGTAATACCTCCCTCGCTGGTGTACAAAATCCACAATTTCTGAAGTATACCTTCCCATCTGGATTTCTTGTTCTATAAGGAAATAAATAACCCTTATCATTTACTCTTATTTGACATGAATTTCAAGCATGGTTGATAAAAAAAATATGAGAGATAACAGGAGTCTGGTGCCAAGGGAGACCATTTTGTCTCTTTATTTTTGACTACATTATCTTAAAGTGGAGGAGACCAGACTACAGGGGACTCTGAGTGGGGACACACACACACACACACACACACACACACACACAGAGGCAGTGCTAGTGGTTAAGGAAGCTTTTCTTTCTGTTGGCAATCAGCTCACTGTTCTATTACATGTGCCACCCATGGAGCACTCAATTCTGTTTTTTTTTTTTAATTTTATTTTTTAAAGCAATTGTGTTCCCAATAAGGAAGCAGCAGGATATGCAGAATCTTGGTTCCCAAATGCAGAAAATTTAAGTTCTGTTAAACTGTACATTACATAAATGCTCCTGGAACTCCATCTTACCCTACTGTTCAAAATGGGGCACACTTGGAGGCATCACAATAACAACCACAGCTAATACGATGACCAGTGATTGGCTGAGTGCTTTATTTGCTTTAGTGAACTTACTGGAGAAGAGCGCTGAGAGCTTGGTCCTGTGGAAGGACTAGCTCTGCAAATGAAGAGATGAAGCTCAGACAGGCCGAGGCACACGCCCAACATTACTCAATGCTGGCAAAGACAACCTGTAGGTCCAGGGTGCTACTGTCTGATTGTACAGGGTAGCTGGAGGCTTGAGACTAGAGACTACACTCAGATTAAAATTGTCTCCTTGATTGCACCCAGGCTCTGAGTTATGGCTGTCCTCTCAACTCAGAGCAGGTACCAAATTCAGCCTTTGACATTTAATGTCCAGAACCCAACAAATCCAGCTCCTGGGTTTCCAGCTAAGTCTTTTAGATTTCAGGATCTAGTGTATGATTTTGATATCCTTAATTCGTTTCACTGAACCTCCTTGAGTATCTTGTGCAGAGACTATAATGAAAACATTTTCTGGGCTCTTGCATCTTAACAGAGGGAGCATGTAGACACGGAGCACCTTAAACTACCTCATTAAACCCGATAAACACTGAGTACTTCTATGTCAACTATGTCTGGACAATACAAACAATAAAGAAAGACATCTCTGGCAATTCTGCTAACTACGTTTGAAGTTGGATTATTCAGCTATTAATACTCTTTTTAAAGGCAAGAGCATAATTTCACATCCACAGCTGTGGCAAAATTAGAACAAATTTAGTTTGAGGACCCTAAGAGACTTTTATTTGGGTTTGTAGAAACAGACACCACCTTATTCAAAACAGAATGAATGTGCAAATGAGATGACCAGAGGATGATTTTAAAACAGAAAAGGGAGTTTTAAAAGGCAGAAACATGACCACAAAAAAGTGAACTGGTTGTTTCAGAGTTTCTTTCCTTGTGCAGGTGAAGGCAGACGGAACTTCCTCATCTCCTGCCTAAACAAGGAACCCATAACAGGGTGATAAGTAAAGGGCACGGCGGGTGAGAGACGCAAACCTTTTCTCCTCCATCCAGCTCAACTCCACCTGTCTCCGAGTGGTACAGTTAAACGAACCAATGGGAGAGGGAGTCCAGTTCACCTCTCCGGAGCGTCCGGCAGCAGCTGCGCACTCGGAGCCAGAGCGCCGGGGGCAGCGCCAGTCTCCGCGGTGGCCCGCGGGGTGGACGTCCGCTACTGCGCAGGCGTCCCAGGAAGCGCTCCGCGGAGCCCTCCTCCGCCCGCGTCCGCCGAACCCGCAAGTACCCCGGAGTGTGCGGTTCCGCTAGCGCCGAGTTCCGCGCGCCGGACCGAAGTGGCGGTGGAGGCGGGTGAGTCCTGAAGGGAAATGCCACTCCCTTCGCCTGCTCACCGAGGGCGGAGGGTAGAGGCGGTGAGAGCTTCTGCTCCCTTCTGGCGGCATCGGTCGGCGCGTGGGGGTGACCAGGGAGGCGGGGAAGAGGAGCGTACCGCGGCAGGTGGATACCAACTGTGGCGTTAGGTGAGGGACGAGGGTCACAGTCGGGGTCAGGGTCAGGGTCAAGGCGTGCGGGCGGGCGGGGCCGCGCCTGCCCAAGTGTCTGCTCCAGGGTTAGTGCTTTCCTGCTGTCAATTGGCGTTCCTGTCCTAGAAAACCTAGAGAGCAGGCTGAGGGAGATGCCTGATGCTGGGCTAGGCGCTGCACAAACAACCCTTCCCGTGCTGGAGCCAGCCCTGAGCCTTGATGGCTGTCCTGCTAGTGACAGGGAAATCCCGTGTTCCTTTGGTAGGACTCCAGAGGAGCCATCTGCAGAAGCACGCGCGGTCGTGTGGTTGTTTTCCCCCTTTCTTCCAGTTTCCCCAGAGATTTCTCAATTTTAGAGGAACTTCTCAATTTTCGTGCTTCTCCCCTGCCTTACCCCTGAACTAAGTTTAAAGTCAGGTTTACTGGGTATAACCGGGAAGAAATTTTGTTGGATATTACATAGTGGGGCATTTTATGTGCAATAAGATGTAACTGAGTTGAAGATGCAATGTGTGGCCTAGAACGGCGGAGAACTATTTAGAATCGTAGAATCGTTAAGACTTAGAAAGCTTTCAGGGAGTTGGTTTTCTTCCCTTAGTTTAAGCACTTAATAAAAAATCTATGGGTAAACCACCTGTTTACCTGTGCCACAGGGATAATAAAGGATACTGCTATTTTAAAGCCACCTTTGAATTTCATTGCTTCAAAGAGCAGGTGGAATGTTAAGGCTGGCAAGTGGCTTTTCCCTTACCCTCTTCCAATCCAAGTCTTTGATGGTCCAGGATGCAGTGAGAGCTGATTGACATGCATTCCTTTTAGGCAAAACAGTCAATCCACCCAAACTGGAGACTCCATCAAATTTCCAGTTACTGCCAAGCTCCTTTATGCAGTCCAGATATCTGCCCTTTCCCATGCCCCACCCCCTTTTAAAATTCGCTTTGAGGTTTTGTTGGTGTGAAAATTACAAACTTTTCTTACAACATTTTATAATCTCATTCATGGGTCCATGGCTTCCTCATCCCATGAAAATGGTCCCAGGACTTTTTGACTGGCAATTTGTGTATAGCTGAAGACTCAGTGTTAGAATGAAACATGTCGGGGTAAACATGGATCTCTGCACTGCTGAGGAATGCTCTTCTGACAGGCTTGGTTCTGTTTAGCATGGAGAGTGTTGTCTGGCTTGTTAACTTGTAATGTTTCTATACTTGTTACAAGCATGAAATTAAGATGGTAGTAAATGTTCTGAGTGCTACCAGTCGGTGGACTAAAGCTTTGCCATGTATGAAAAGAGCCTAAAGTCTTCTCAATTTACCATCAGCTCCATTGTGATGTTCTGCACGCCATAGCACATGCCTAACTAATTTATAACTAAAAGTGATGAGGGACGCTAATATTGAGGTTTTTCTCCTAACCTTTATGCATTCCCATTTTACCTACAAGGAACTAGAAGCTGGGAGAGAACAGATGACCAAGGGCCCCATCTTCTAGCAGACTGCTTTTGATTCCGGGCAGAGTTTGGGATTCATAAGAGCATGTGATTTTTTTGTTTTTTTGTTTTTTTGGGGTTTTTTTTTAAACCTTTTTATTCAGGATTTGGGGGAGAACGATTTTTTTTTCATTTGTATTTTGTGGGAGAAGGGCAGACATAGGTTTCATTATGTGGTATCACTTTGAATATAGGAAGTACTGCAAGACATTCTCACGTTAAAACACCCAAACGTGCATTATAAGATGTATAATTCACACCATTTTTGAGGTAAGATGAGATGATAAAGATGCTTGTCTTTTGTGGTGGGACATTTAAGGATACAGTTCCACTTTTTAAAATTTACTTTGATATGTAAGACACCATTAGATGCACTCATTTACATGTACAGCTTTCTGAAGTTGTAACCATCACAGTCGATCTGAAAGCACTTTTCACCACCTCCAAAACAAACTTCCTTCCCTTTGACATTTACTGGTACTTTCCACAAGCCTACCCTTAAGACTATCCATGCTGTCTTATCTCTATAGAAATGGCCTTCTCAAAAATTTCATCTGAATAGAATCATACAAGAGGTGGTCATCGGTGACTTCCTCTTCCATGTGTGTTCATGGCAGGGCATCTGAGTTTTGGACGTAATCAAAGGCGGTGAAGAGTCACTGCCATAGTTTCCTCTAAGAACTTTCCAACTTTAGCTTTCTCGTAGGCCTGTGACCGGTTTTGATTTAACTTTTCCATGTTAGGAGATGGGAGTACCATGGCCATTCTTTTGTATGTGGCTCCCCAGCTTTTGCAGCATTTATTCAATTGGCTCCTCATCTCTCTAACCATTAGAGGTCACTGTTTTTGAAAAATTTTAGGTACACTGTAAAATTGCAAATAATCCAGTAATCAGTGGACTATTACTAGAAAGTTCAATTAGACATAATACTGAGCCTGGGATACTGGGGGGAAAAATGCCATGCCTTTAGCTGTAAGGTGGACATTGAAAGGAGATATGCTGATGAAGCTCCTTTTAGGAACTGTTAAACTTCTGAAGTTACTGTGGCATCCAAGTCCTTGATCTGTCAGTCACCTTCATATCAGAACTGGAGCACTTGCCCACTGAGATCTCCCCCGAAGGGTAGCATTCATTTTGTCTCTATAGCAATAGTTTTGTATTAAACACAAACTGGGGATGGGCCAATATGGTAGACGTCCACCAGCTCCTCATGTGGGCTGAATACAAGAGAGCTTGTATTCCGAACAAAAGAATCATTTTCATGTTTTCATCTACTTTTTTGTAAATGTTTAGGATAATTTCTGCTGTTCTAGATGAGCAAGATAGACAAACAGGAATGTTTATGGAGACAAGAGAAGGTCCCATTTTCCCTCCAGAGCTTGATGATGTGTGTAACAGGTGTCAGTAGTGAACTGGGAAAGGCAATTTTTTTTTTTTCTGTTTCAACTTCATTGTTATCTTTGAAGCTAAGTTCTAAGTTGCCATCAGTAGAGTTAGCATGTGAAGGGTTTGTAAATGTTGATTCTCTTCTGCTAGGTAAATTTCTGAAACTTAAATAGTGTTGCTACTTTATGCATTATGGTATTTTTTTTTTTATGTTTTAGGGGCCCTAGCTGCTGTGTCCAACGTGATCAATATGAAGTTATTAGTAGCTCTTTTGTTTTGGAGACTTGTCACTGGCTATAATTCTTCCCATAGCTCAGCACCTCAGTTACTTCTGGTATCCTTTGACGGCTTTAGAGCCGACTACCTGAAGAACTATGACCTTCCTCACCTCCAGAACTTTATCAAAGAAGGTGTCTTGGTGGAACATGTTAAAAATGTTTTTATCACAAAAACATTTCCAAACCACTACAGCATTGTGACGGGCTTATATGAGGAAAGCCATGGCATTGTGGCCAACTCCATGTATGATGACGTCACGAAGAAACATTTTTCTGAATCCAATGATAAGGATCCATTTTGGTGGAATGGAGCAGAGCCTATTTGGGTGACCAATCAGCTTCAGGAAAACAGATCAAGTGCTGCCGCTATGTGGCCTGGCACTGATGTGCCCATTCACAATATCACGCCTTCCTATTTTATGAATTACAGCAGCTCAGTGCCCTTTAAGGAAAGACTAAGTAACGTTACCACGTGGCTCAGCAGTTCCATCCCACCAGTCACCTTTGCAACGCTCTATTGGGAAGAACCAGATGTAAGCGGCCACAAATATGGGCCCGAAGATACAGAAAACATGCGTCGGGTATTGAAAGAAGTAGATGACCTTATTGGTGATATTGTCCTAAAGCTCAAGGTGTTAGGACTATGGGAAAGCCTTAATGTGATCATTACAAGCGATCATGGGATGGCTCAGTGTTCTGAGAACAGACTGATATATTTAGATTCCTGCATCGACCATTCAAACTATAGTGTCATAGACTTCACCCCTGTGGCTGCGATTCTTCCCAAAATAAGTAAGTAGCTGTTTAAAATAAGTGAGATTGACATTTCTTCCAGTGATGGAATAAGTTATCAGTAGTAATACATAGTTTATATTTGCTTAAGAAACTCAGTGTTAAAACTCTCCCCTTTCTAGATCAACCAGGACAGGCTGATTGGATTGATATGTGGGTTATTCCAAGTGCCCATCTCTGACACTGTTGCATGATTGCAATCTGGTTTGAGGATTAAAAGCAATTTAACTAGATAATATTATCCAGAATGTATTTCTGTTTATGCTAGTCAGATATATCTTTGCTTCTGAGTCAAGCACAGTTTTCCCATTCGCCTTTCCCTTTTACAGATGTAACAGAGGCTTATGACAAACTGAAACACTGTAACCCTCACATGAATGTTTATCTCAAAGAAGCTATTCCTAACAGATTTTACTACCAACACAGCAACCGGATTCAGCCCATTCTCTTGGTTGCTGAGGAAGGCTGGACAATTGCATTCAGCAAGTCGTCATTCAAATGTAAGTGTTTATCTCTGCATTTGTGGAGTCTCTGAGGGCTCCATCGCACATCATGACCTTGTTCCGGAAGGCAGGTGCTTTGATATAGTTCTGTTCATACTGTACTATTAGTTCAGTTTTGCAGTGTACAGTGTACTGTGTACAATTTCCCTGTGTACTGTGGCCACAGCTCACTCTTCCATCAGGAGGTGGTGTAACTCCAGGGAAGAGCTGCCCTTTCACTTTCCAGTTCCTTCTCCTTGTATGTGTTTGGAAAAAAAAAAAAAAAAAAGTTTGCCTGAGTGACCTCCAGACTTTCCTAGATGATGAAATCACTTCCTTACGTGCTCTGGTTCTGTGGGTCACTGGGCAACAGTTAAAAGCAAACAGTTAAGTTAGCAAAGTCAGTCCGTCACAACTGCTCAAACCGTGCTTGACTACAGGGTGAGCTACAAGTCCTCTCAGATGGCGGTTACGTATTAAGTCCTCTCAGATGGCGGTTACTTATCGCTACTTTGTTTTTAGTGTTGCTACTTTAAGAATTCTGATCCCGAAGTCCATTACAGGGCTCAGCAAATGTCCTTAAATTGCTGGATAATAAATATTTCTGGCTTCCCCGGGCCAGCTGGTCTCTGTTTGCGCTACTTGGCTCAGCTCTGTTTTTCTAGCATGAAAACTGCCGTGGCTATCTGGTAAGCTAATTGAAGTGTGTGTAATAATGAAAGTTGGCTTGCACATGCAAGTGAAGGGCCAGGCTTAGGTACAGACTGACTATGGGAATATGGAAGTATGAGTCAAGCTTAAAACAGACTGCGTACTATTTATATTTATTTGTTTTAAATACTTATTTTTGTAAACTAGGAAAATACAGAAAAGAACAAAACCATCATAGTCCATCAGTATGGAAATATAGACAAATATTATTTGTGGGGCTTTGCCCTCCCAATACTTTTTTCATATACTTACTTGAGTTGGAATTTTAATCGCAGTGGAATCATTGGAGGCTTGTGTTATTAGTCCCTGAGCACTACATCAAACTTCCATACCCCTAAAATGGAAATTCACAAAATGCATGTGGTCCACATTCACAGACAAGGTCATAGAGCCAAACTGGAGAATCTGCTATTGGATTTCTATCGGGGATGGTTAGCCATTATTTCTTTGAGCCAGACGTTTACTGGAGATACAAGCTAGGGTTGTCCGCATTTCTTTTACATTCAGTACACAAGTGCTTTCTCTAAAATCCTCACTTATCCAACCTTCCTGACTTTTGAAGTGTTTATTAGCCAGCAGTAAGTCACTGATGTGTTATGCCATGGTATTGGAACAAGTGAGAGAGTTAAGTCTAGAATCCCATCCCCCCACTTGGTGTTCTGTCTTCTCTCTCACTTGTTCAGGACCCTCAGCACCAGTGCTGTCCATCGTGAGCTTTTGCTCCTAGCACTGCAGATGAATAGGTGAAGTAAGGGGGTTAGAGCTAAAGCATAAGGACCTCAGGTTGAGAAGTGTTGAAGTCTAAAGCTGTGATTCATAGGAAAAGAGGTGTGTGCATGTGAAATGCGGGCTGCCCTAAGCGAAGGAAACAGATTTTCATGTCTGGCTTCTGTTTAGTGCAGCCAGGTAGAATCTTAATGGATGGAGACAGGCTGGCAAGAAGCTATATGTTTATAGTGAACAGGATGTTCTGTAATAAAACACTAGCATTCAGTAACATAATTTTGTCTTTTCTCCAGTAGGTGACCATGGCTACGATAATGCCCTGCCTAGTATGCATCCATTTCTTGCTGCCCATGGACCTGCCTTTAGAAAAGGGTACAGGCAGAGTACCATCAACATTGTGGATATTTATCCAATGATGTGCCACATCCTGGGACTAAAACCGCAGCCCAATAATGGAACCTTCAGTCATGCCAAGTGCTTGTTAGCAGACCAGTGGTGCATTAATCTCCCAGAAGCCATTGGAATTGTTGTTAGTGCACTGTTGGTATTAACCATGCTAACAGGCCTCATAATATTCATGCAGAACAGAGCGTCTGCATCCCGTCCTTTCTCCCGCCTTCAGCTGCAGGAGGATGATGATGATCCTTTAATTGACTAAATCACTGTGTCTTACTAATTTCAAAACTAAGGATCCATGCGAGGAGTGGTGTTACAAACACAAAAAGGTATATTCCAAAAGACAAGACACACGTGGCAAAATTACTCTGTGGTGTGGGTGTGGGTGTGGTGTTGTGTGTTGTTTTGGTGTGTTGCCTGCTGCAAATAACCCTGATGGTATTAGAGTGGCTGGTTAATCAGTTCAAACCACCTATTTCCCTAGCAAGACTAGCGTTTGAGGAAAAACTCTGGTCCCCCCTCCTTCTTTTCTCCTTTCCTTCTTTCTTTCCTTCCTTCCTTCCTTCCTTCCTTCTTTCCTTCCTTTCTTTCTTTTTTTTCCTTTCAGTGAAATATTACTTTAAGTGAAAATATACCAGAATTTAATAGGCGTGCTTTTTTAACAAGTTTATATATTTGTAAATGACACAAAACTGTTTATGTAATTCTTGCATTTTATGTATCCTGGAGGAAAAGTTGCATATATTTTTATATTTGTCTTTAGTTAGTATGTGTTCCAAGAAAACCCTTGAAGTAGGAAATTCTGTGATAGTTAATAAAATGATTAGCCACATAGCATACTGTAGCATACAAAGAAATTGTTTTAGATAAAGCTGCTAAAAACAAACAAAACCCAAGGAAGACTATCTAATACAAAGTCTGAGCTTGGTAAAACCTGTAAGCCGATGACACCTCGGAAGTTGAGTCTGGGGCTGGGCATGGTGGTGCACACCGGTAGGAAGGATGAGGCAGAGGGCCTTGACCTGGAATCCATCCTGGGTTACATAGCAGCACCTTGTGGTTTTGTTTGTTCATTTGTTTGTTTTAGTTACATTTTTGGATACTATTGTTTATAAGGAGTTTCAAAGAAAATAGAGAAAAATTGTTCTCTATTTGTGTTTAACGTCTCTGGGTAAGTTGTGTGTGCCAGTGTGTTTGTATGAGTGAATGTGCAGATGTCATATGACATAGAAAGGGGACTGGACCCTGTGCCAGAACACAGCTGTCACGGAAGGTTCAGCTCAAGGAAAGGCTACTTCTTGCAGCCCTTACATGTATATTTTCACCAACTCACAACTTAATATCACAATTAAAATATCGTATTTTTGTTAGAACTTTCAATTCTCATGTTTATTGGAAGTGTTCAAACGCTGTAGGAAAAGATATGACGTGAGTGCAAAGCTGCAAGGTCAGGACTTTTGTATTGACCTTTGTGAGTCTCGATGTGCCTCCTATGCAGTCGAGTGGTAAGCCATATAAAATGGAGTTCAGTGTCTTCTGCCCTGACAGCAGCTGCGTACTAAGGGCAGAGCAGCTCCAGCCCTGCACTGCTGCTCCCTCGCCTGACTCATCGTAACCCCGAGAACCAAAGAGTTGTTGTGAAGCACTGTCATCATTCATTCCCTCCATAGCTGGGGCCTCAGAACCAGAGCCATTAGAACAGCCAGTAGACAACAGACCACTGCTTCGTGTTACTGGAGTGATCGTCAGCATTTTGACAATGTAAAGCCAACTTGATTATTGCTCTTCGGATGCTGTTCAGACGGACCTACAGTAAGTATGCAGTCCACTTAGACACAGATGATCCGTGATGACCGACGACACTTGTCAGTCATCTTAGATTGATTGCACTGTACTGGCTCACTGTGAATTTCCTTCATTTTGATGTCTGGTGCCTCATTGTATTGGGGTTTTGAGAGGAATTTCTGTACTGCATACATAATCTATGTTCTTGGTCATAGAATGGCTGTTTTAAGAACAGGATAGGATTGATTTTGTTCATAAATGCTCTGAATTATTTTGTTACATAGAGATACTAAGGGGTGAAGAGTTGATCGAGTGAAACAATAGAGAAAGCCCTGCTTATTTCAATTTCCATGTAAGAAAATAACAAATAAATTGCCACATTCACTTTGAAAAGAAAAATGAGTGGGCATTTTTGAACTGTATCCCAGCAGAGTTGAAGACACATTAGTTCCTATAGTGGTGTGGATCCCAGTGATCCCTTTACCTCGACTGCACCTTCCACTTGTCCAACTGTAGAGCAGAGTTTTAAAAGGGATAGGATAGGAAGGGATGTCAGTGTCTTGGCCCTTGCAGTACATGGATTTATTTTGTATTTTATTCTGTTCTCAGACTACTAAAACTAGGTAAAATTTTATAAAGTGCTTATTCAGAAGAATTTGTGTAATCAAGTAGATTATTATATTGAACTTTCTGCTAATTCATTTTTATCTTTGAAAAAAAAATTATCACTGTTAAGGCCCATGGCTGCAGTTTTGCTCTGAGAAAACCTTTTTACTAAAGGTGGCCTTTGACATGAAGGTTTGGTGTGTATGTTGTAAAGCATTAGCTAAACCTGCTCTGCTTTCTGTTCAGGGGAAAATATTTGACTTCAGGAAACTTTTAGCTCTTCTTGGTAATAGGACTCAAAGATAATAGGAAAGTGTTTGCGTATTTTTGGGTAATTGCCCTAGTCAGCTCAGAACTGAGTACCTTGACTCTCTAGTAGAGGGCCAGCTGTGTTCCTCTTAGCCACCTATCATGCATGCTCTTCTGTAAAAGCAATGGGGTATGGCAGAGGCACACTGACAGGGCTTCCCAGAAGGCTTCCTTTAAGAACCCACAGGTGAGCCTCGGCATGCTAAAGGATCCGCCTTTGCATTGATGTTGGATGTATCCCTCTTTGCCCACGTGGTAAGCTTTAAGGATTGTTGGCTTTAATTCCTTTTATGAAGAGTGGTTCATTTCATCTTTAATTTATAACTTTACAAACGAAGGACAAAGATTAGGTATAAAGTATATATGTATTGTCAGTTCTCAAACAGCATGTAAATACAGAGAATGTGCTGTAAGGAGGTCTGCCAGTGCCTTAACTTAAAGGGAAGACATGGCTTCAACTTGTAGCTAATGACTTTGCTTATGATTAAAATGTATGTAAATAAAGTCTACCCAAACGAATACATCAGCCTTCTTAATTTGTCACCTTACAAAATGTACATACTGTGAAAGCTGAATGTTCATGACTTGAGCGATTCTGCAAAGACCTTTATAGACACTCATTATGGATCTTTTTGAAAACCAGGATTAAAGGTATATAACAACCAATTTTTAAAACAATATATAAAATACAAATAGTATGATGGCATCATTGGCAAGAGACCAGAGAAAATTTGCAAACCTCTTGAACTAAGATTGATGGCTTAGAATAAAAGGGAAGAGATTTTATAAACTGATTACTGAACAGTAGGGTATGGTTACAGTATCTAAACTTTGTCTTTTGTGGAACTATAGACCTTTAGTGACATACCCAAAAGCCTATGGATGGATTCAACTACATTCTCTGTAGGATTCATTCATTCAGTCTTTTTAAATTAACCAAACACTGGTAGGAACTGGGAAAACTATTTGTTCTTTACTCTGGAAGAGAGGTCTTTAAAAATTGGAAACATTTGTATGGACAGATGACTCACATCTACCTGTGGTTCAACTCTTGCTATTGAGTTTCCCGGAGCCAGAATCATTTTCTAGGCCTTCCACTTCTAGAGTTTAGATGACGCTTTTGCCTCTTTCTCTACCTAGTGTGTATTGCTGTATTGTCCCTCACCACATACCTCAGCCATTGCTTGAGAGACTGTGTGAAAGTTCAAAGATCCATTTCGGTCCTGAGGTGCTGTCATACAAGATGAGGATTTGTATCCTAACGTTTGTGAGTGTAGTGATTATCAGTGTCAAAGTGGAGCTGCTCTCACTCATGTCCCAGAGTTAGACCTGCTTGGGAGGCACATACTAGACCTCTACTAAGGCCTCCTGCCTACCTGTGGTAGTCTGAATGTAACTGGCCCCCATAGGCCCATAGGTAGTGGCACTATTAGAAGATGATACCTTGTTGGAGGAAGTGTGTCACTGTTGGGGCAGGCTTTGAGGAGTCATATGCTCAGGCTTTGCCCAGTGTTATACACAGTTTCCTGCTGTTTGTGGATCAAGATGTAGATCTCTCAGCTCCTTCTCCAGGGCTATGTCTCTCTGCATACTGCCATGTTTCTTGCCATGACAATAATAGGCTAAACCTCTGAAACCATAAGCCAATCCCAATTAAATGGTTTTCTTTATAAGAGTTGCTAAAAAGACTAAGCAGGCATCAAAGAAGACAGTAATGGCTGCTGCCAAGGCCTCCACAAAAGCAGCACCTAAACAAAAGATTGTGAAGCCTGTGAAGGTCTCTGCTCCCAGAGTTGGTGGGAAACACTAATTTGTAGATCAGAGTTTGAAATAAAGATCTGTCTTTAACTCTTAAAAAAAAAAAAGCCATAATGTCTCTTCATAGCAATAGAAACCCTAAGACAAAAGTTGGTACCAGAAACGGTGATATTGCTGTGACCATGCTTTTGTTTGGAAGAATGTGGATCCTTGGAATTTGGATTAGAAAAGGATTTGAACACTTTAAGTAGAGCTTAATGGGCCATCTCTTAGGAACATGGAAGACAGTGCTGTTGACAGTGATTTGAACTGTTGGGGGCCTGGCTCAGGAGGTTTTAGAGAAGAATATTAGTAGCCTAGAGACTATTCTTGTGATATTTTGGCAAAGAATTTGCCTGCATTTTGCCATTGTCCAAAAATTCTGCCTGTTGCTAAAGTGAAGAGTTTTGAATTAATTGCATTGGTAAAGGAAATCTCAAAACAGCCTAGTATAGACTCCAGTGTGTGGTTACTAATGTTTACCCTTATGAAGAGTATATTGGTGAGAAGGAGCACACTGAGCAAGGAAAAATACAAAATGTAGAGCTCAAGGAGAAAAGGGGCACCAGGAAGCAGAATTGGGCTAAATCTCATGTTCAAGGAGGTAAACAGATTAAAGACAGGAAATGGAATAGAGGGAGCCATGACCTCAAGGCAAGATCCTACCCGGTTAAGCTTCCATCTTGAGAAAAGGAATTAAAGGACGGCTTAGGTCCGAGTCCACACCTTCCAGTGAGACAGCCTAATGGCCAGTCCCCTAGTTAGTGCATGTTTCATGGCCACCATGCTTGACCTCACTTTCATAAAGACTGTTGATCTTAGCTCCAAAACAAATCCAGAAATTATCCATAAACATACTTGAAGAATTTAGCACTCCTCGCTCATTGGTTAGACTAAAACCAGCCCTCCCACCCCCCCACCAAATAGACCTGAGGACATCAACTTGGGTATGATGTGAGTTACGTGTCATTGAGAGAACACTGCAATCCAAGCTGCAGAAGACATTCTTTTTATAGGCCCAGGTCAAACAGGACTCCTGATTATGCTGAAGAAATCAAATGATACTTTTTTTCATTCAAACTTTGTGTGAAAGTGCTGTCCCCCGCCTCACCTGCTTCCTTTGCTCTTGCTTTAGTATGTAAAAGGACAAGGAGAATTTTATTCTCGTAATGGTAAACTGTACCACTCAAACAGTGGTCCTGCTAAAGGCTGGAGAATGGGGGAAAAAGTGAATTTTATTGTGCATATATACAGCACTATGTCATTGTAAAATAAACACAGGTATGAAAATGTTTTCCATAGTGAAACATGATTAATTATTTTCTGTATCTAAAACAGGTTCAGAAGGCGCTAAGCTATCATTCAAGAACAGATTGTGCAAGAAAAGACCACAGACCTTCTGAGTCTTTTTTTAAAAAATTAGTTTTCATTTGTCACCATAACAACAAGGGTTTTAGAAAAAAAATAATTTTTAGGTGAAAAGACCTTGATATCAAATCAAGCAAAAATAGAACAAGTTTCTTGCATGAGACAGTTAACAAAATGGAAATTTAAACTTGAAAATTAATTACATATAAAGGAACAAAACATCTGAATGAAAATGGCAAGGGTTAATAAAATTGGATAGGCAAACAGAATCAGTAGGTAGTGTACAAGAGAGATACCTCAACTGCAACATAACATATTGCAAACAGATCCATGAAAAGTCATTGTCAAACCATCACCTGGATTAGCTATGCTTTCTATGAAGACCCAAGTTTTAAGCTGGAGCGAAGAAGTGCATTGTGATCAAAGGAAGGAGCATATGTGAGGAAGAGACAACAATTCACACCCAAAACCCTTTATGAAAGACTGATAATGCATCCCTAAACATACCTGAGAACAAAATTTACTACTCTTCTCAAATTGATAGAACAGGACTAAGAAAGTCAGGTAAGGAAACAGACTTGCCTTCAAGCACCTTTGACTCTGAGAGAACCACACAGTGGTTCTTTCTGAATGCATAGAATTACCAAGACAGGGTGTTTACATTGTCATAGCAGAGTCTTAGCCAGTAGTCTCAAAGAATTGCAGTCTTACAAATTATACTTTCTGATCAAAGGGGAATTACACTCAATATAATGTGGAAAAATATTTTGGAATTCAAAAAAAAAAAAGCTTCTAAACCATGAGTAAGCTAGGAGTCAGGTAGAAATGCAAATGAAATATTTTGCAATTACGATAAAGTTATTGAATTCGAAGATACACAGATAAAGTCTTGTTCAGGAGGAAGGTTACAACGTAGAATTGCTATCTGAGGAAAAGTTCAAAAATCAACAATTTAAGCTACCTCTTTTTGGGAGCTAGTAAAGAAAAGGAAAATTGCAAAGATAAAATCAGAAACAGGAGACAAGCAGAGAAAGCTAGTAAAACCAAACTTGGTGGTATAGCCTTATTAGTAAAACGGTTAAGTCCACAGTGAGATAGCACAAGCTAGCAAGATGAATTAGAAAGTGGGCAGTCACTACTACAGCCCTATGTTTAGCAAGAAAGATGCCAACAAGGTTTACAGTGTAGATAACATGAAGAGATTCTTTGAGAAAACATGATCAAAGTTAACACAAAGTCAAGTAGGAAGTCTTAACTGCCTCTCTCTAAATGAGGAATTGTTAAAAAAACATTCCCAGACAAGGAAATTTTATTAATTCTATGAGAAATAGTATCAGTTTTACACAGAATAAAGAACCAAAACTATGAAGATCTGAAAGAAAATTATCATTCTTATGAAGATAATTTCTTGAATTAGTAAGGGTGGTATATTTAATAAGTGTCATTTCCCATAGTGGTGCAACATTAGTTTGATCATTTCAAATAAGTCTGTTGGAGCCAGATATTTGCATCAGTACTTAAGAGCCTGGGCTCCACTTGCAGAGGACCTGTGAGTTTGGTTCCTTGTCCCCATATTGGGTAGCTCACATGTGTCTTCTGGCTATATGCTTCTGCACTCATGTACACATACACGCGCACACACACACACACTTAAAAGTCAATCTGTTATCCTTCACATTAGCAGAGCAAAAAGAATGGAAAAGAATTTGCTAACATTCATCACTCATTTAAACAAAAGGTTAAAACTTGGAATAAAGGGGAATGTCCTGAAACTGGTTAAACATTGTGAATAAACTATCCCAAGTAGAAAAGCCACTGATAATGCACTCCCATGGTGAAATACTGAATGTTCTAAGTTCAAAAACGAAGGAGTCCAAACTCAGGACTTTGATTTAACTGGAGGATGTACCTAGTATTAAGGAGTAAATGGCCATTTTCTGAGTCTATTATTATCTACCGCATCTTAGACACATGACTTAACTTCCCTGTTAGCATCCTCATGTATATGTTGGAATAAGAACAGCAGGGACTCGTGTGGCTGATGAAGTATTAAAGTTACTTTATACAACACACTTAGAATCTTAGTTGGGGAATGGCAAGTTCCCATAAATGTTGGTGCATTCTATTATGTCTCCTTTTTTTGTAATTATGTGTGTCTGAGTTGGATCTGCTCAGGCAGAAAAGTGCTGCTGTAAACCCTGAATCTGGAGTTTCAGGTGGTTGCGAGTCAATAGAGACAGGTGCTGGGAACTGGACTTCCATCCCCTGCAAAGCCATATCCCTTAACCCCTGAGACATCAGTTCAACTCCTTGCCGTCACCCATTTGAGACGGGATACTAGTTACCAGTAATGGAAGACTTGATGATTCAGAACAATACATCTGCGACAAGGAAATGAGAGAGCCACATAAATATTTTCAGTCCTTTTCACCACTGTAGAAAAACTGAAGCGATTGTAGAGTTGGAAGTAATAAGAGTGTTTTTCACATTTTAAAAATGTGTAGTTTACTGTTACCAACTGAATAATACTGATATAATTTCCATGTTATTCCTTTATTTAGTTTTTAGTGGAAACATCGGTCTGAGCCCTTATTCTGATTTTTCTTTTATTGAGCAGAAGTTTCTTGATTTGTTATTTTTACTATAAAAGACATAATGACACAGGCTTATAGCTAGTTAGGGACTTGTGATTTCCCAGCCAGTCTTGCAAAGTGTCTATATGTAATAATTCTTTAGTACCTGAAAGAACTACATGAAACATGATTAGTCTGATCATTGAAAATTTAATTTGTATTCCTTCAGAATTCACATCTTGAAACCCTTTCCCTGCCCCCTGTATGATTTTTTTTCCAAGTGAGGGCTTTGAAATCTTCTTGTGAGGAGAAATGGAGCCTCTATAACAGAATCAGTGTCCTTTAGAGGAGGTGAGAGGACAGAGTGTCTTACCCCTCCCCAGCCTGTCTGTCCTAGGCTTCATGGAGTTGCCCATCTACAGGCCTGGAAGAGAACTCAGGAGAGAGCCCTGGGACTTTCCAACCTCCCCCCCCACACCCCCCACACCCCCCCGCCACCCCGAGCTAAGGCACAGGACACTCAGGGCAGCTGGAGCTGGCTGCAGTGTGATTTAGTTCCAACACAAAGGTCCCCTTGCACAGTCACCTTCCAATTCCAAGATGTCATGTGAATTCCAATTTCAAAAATGTCATGTGAATAACTCCGGAGCACTAGATTTTGTAATCATCATTCACTGTGATTTATCCATTTCATCATAAATCTCAATAAACCTCTTTTCTGCTACATTTCCATGCTATTTTTTGTTGTTGTTTTTGTTTTTGTTTTTTTCCAAGACAGAGTTTCTCTGTATAGCCCTGGACTCTGTAGACCAGGCTGGCCTTAAACTCAGAAATCTGCCTGCCTCTGCCTCCCAAGTGCTGGGATTAAAGGCATGTGCCACCATTGCCCGGCCCATGCTATTTTCTATGTTTAAAGCCCTGTTTGTTTATCCAACAGTTTGAAGAATAGTCAGTTTCAGAGTTTGGCCATTCATATAAAGCCGATATGAACATTGTGTATAGCTTGGCTTTTCTGAAGATGTTTTTCTTTGGAATAAATGTCCGAGAATGGCAAATACTGAGTCATGTTTGGCTTTCTTAAACACTGTTGCTTTCTAGAGCGCATCTTCTGCCTATATTCCCAGGAACCAATGAGTGATCTATGTGTCCCCATAGCATTTGATGGAAAGCTAATTTTAAAATCTTAGCACGTCTGATAGATACTGTTACTTTTCTGTGGTTTCACTTTGCATTCCCCAGGGTCCTGATGCAAAGCAGTTGCACAACCATTCTTGCCTGATTTGGTCTTCAGTGAAAAGTCTCCATGAATTTGTCTGCCTTGAAATGGAATGTGCTAGTCCTTTGTTGGGTGTGTGGTTTGAAGAATTTTCTTCCTAGTCAGTGGCTTGTTCGTTGTCCTCTACACACAGACTTTCACAGAACAACAAAATAGTTCATTTCAGTGTCAGGTTCCCAGTTCATAGGCTTATCTCCCAACTTCTGTGTGTGTTTGTGCACGTCTGTCTGTCTGTCTGTCTCTGTCTCTCTCATGGGCTCTACATCAAATGGTTTCTTGCATACTAGGGATGCACATTACAGCTGAGCCACACCCTCAGTCTCCAGTTTTTACTTTAGGGGTTATACCTGTGCTGAGAATCCTATTAACTCCACCTTATTCTAGGTTCTGAAATTTTTCTACTTTTTTCATTTTGAGCTATTTTTAAAAGGAAGTTCTATTCATTATTCGTGTGTTTATGGGTGCGTGCACTCTACAGCATGCACATGGAGGTCAGAAGACAACATATGGAGATGGTTGTTAGAGATTCAACTCAAGCTGTCAGGCCAGGGGTAAATGCCTCTACACACTGAGCCTTGTCTCCAGTCCTGGCTTTAAATTGTGGTGTATATAAGGTTGTGCGTTTGTTTGCCTAGAGATGCTTAGTTGCTTCAGGTACCCTCCTTGTAAAGTCTGCTCTTTCTCCATTCAAAGCTGTGGAACCTTTGTCAAAGTCACAAGAGCATGTCCATGAATGTGCTTCCAGTTCTCTCTCTAGTGTTCCTTCAGCTAGGTGCTGTCTCTCTGTCACTTCCCTGCTGCATCGATTATCACCCCAAGAAAGTAGGATTTAATATCAGGTAGGATAATTCTCACTTGCCTCTGTCAAGTAGGTCTAACTCTCGTGGGGACTGTGCCTAGAAGACATATAGATGCTGCTGCGATAAACTTGTCTGTATTTATAAACAGCTCCCCTGAAAGTCAGATGATCCAGATCTACAGTAATTCAGGCTGACAGGAGATTTTATTATGTTGCAAGCAACCAATGAATATAGGCTGTTTTTTTCTTTTCTTGTCTTTTGAGGTTTCTTCCAATTTCTTTTGTCAGTATTTGGTTGCTTTTGGGATACAAATTCAGTATGTTTTGTTATGTTAGTACCTGTTTTCATTTTATGAGGTGATTATATATAACATTACATTTTTAATTGCCTTCTGCATGTTCTTAACACGCAAAAATGTGACTAGTCTTGGTACACGCTGTTAAAATTCAGAAATACAGGTAGTCTTGGTATTGGTATCTTTGATGTTGTAGTTTGTGCTACTAGTCTTAAGTGTTTTTTAAAAATACTTGTTTGTGATTTTCTACAGGCATGACCATGTCCCCTGAAAATGGGGACCATTTTCTTTCTTCTTTCCAAACACATATGCCTTTTCTCTCTTTTCCTTCCTCTATTGAAGGGCCCAGCCTTTGCCTTTCACTTCCTCTTAGCAGGGAATCACCACACACAGGATTAGCATGTGGCTCAGGGTCAATGTCAGCCTAGTGTTCAGTCTTTGTGGTGGAACATCAGCGTGCTTTGACCGTGTGCTGCTAAAAGTCACTTCTCTGGGTCTAGTCTGCAGGAGATAGAGGGATTTCCCTGGGGTGAGATGCCAGGTGTCATTTTGGGGAGGAGGGGACAGGAGATTCTGTAATTCATCCTTCCACATACATCCATGGCTTTGGGGAGCAGAGGACAAGTCTCAGGAAGCAAAGACAAAGGGGGTTTGGTTCTTAGAGTAGGACACTTTCCATAACATGGCCCCATTTATGGCTGTGCTGCTCGTCCCCTGTCTCTGAACCTCAAGCCTTCAAGGACATAAAGGCTGGGACTCTTTTACAGGTTCCGCCTGCCACATCTCTTAGTAGGAGGGTCTCAGCCCTGAGGATGGGGAGAGAAAATACTTCTCTGGGTTGATTTTTAACAGGCCCTCAACTGTGGCCAGTGAGATTGTCTTACTTGATACAGGAACAGAGGCTCCTCTTCAGTCCCAGGGAGAAGCTTGCTTGGGCTGCCACCTTGCTAGGCTGGGCTTTGAGAATGGAGACCATCTGCCACCCTCTGTTGGGTAAAGAATATGTGAAACCCTGCCACTGCTTTTGGTCAGCTTGATACCTTTTAACCACCTCTCGGGGTCGTCAGCTCCATTTCCAGGGTTATATTTGTGTGCGCCGTGGAGAAACAAAGCTACACATGTCAATTCTATCCTGTTCTAACAAGATGACTTCTGGTTTTCCTATGTGTGTGCATGCATATTCTAGTGTTCAAATGCACACATGGACAGGTATATATGTTATATGTGTATACATATAGAGATCAAAGGAGAATCTTGGGTATCAGTTGTAAAGAATGCCGCCTGGCAGTGGTGGCGCACGCCTTTAATCCGGGCACTTGGGAGACAGAAGCAGGTGGATTTCTGAGTTCGAGGACAGCCTGGTCTACAAAGTGAGTTCCAGGACAGCCAGGTGGATTTCTGAGTTCAAGGCCATCCCGGTCTACAGAGTGAGTTCCAGGACAGCCAGGGCTATACAGAGAA
>NW_022196909.1:58671177-58674011 GCF_008632895.1 Mastomys coucha | reverse complement strand
AATAGTATTCATTTTCTTTGAGCCAGGGTCTCTCCTTGGCCTGGAGCTCACCCATAGGCTATACTAGGTGGACAGTTTGCTCCAGGCACCCTCCTGTCTCTGCTGCTGCAGGGCCTGGATTATAAACCTGGATTACACCCAGCATAGTCATGTTTTCATGTAGGTGCCAGAGCTTTAATTCGGGTTCTCATGCTTGTCTGAGAACAAACACAAGCACCCTCCCAACTGAGCCATGTGCCTAGACTAAGACTTATAAATGTCTTTTTAAAGTATCAAATTGTCTCCAGCATAGGAAGGAGTTACCAGGGTGAGAGTCAGGGAAGGTTGAAATGCTGAGGTAAGAGCCAGCCTCCGGACCACCTCTGTCCTGTAGCAGGACAATCAGGAAGGAAACCAAAATTTTGTGCATATCTGAAAGTCAAGTGGGGTAAGACAGAGCCAATGCAGGTTTCTTGCCAATGCAAAAACCTTCCTTAACCATTTCTGGTTTAGCGTGGGATCAACAGGCTTCCCTCTAGAAGGACCCATAAGTCTTCCCGCCTCCACTTTGCATGAAAACTAAGTCAGGAACTTGGTCCTGCTTCTGCCCCTGACATCTAAATTACTTCTCTGAAAGAGGGCAAGGACACTAGCTAAATTAGATCATTGAATGATCTCTCAGACCCTTCCACACTGTGTAACAATAATAAAGGCTGTCCCCCTTAGCCAGTGAACAGCCACTGGAAACGTTTGGCAGCCAGAAGAGCTAGGTCTTTTGGGTAATAGAGTAATTTCTTGTAAGAAAAAGACTGGTAGGATGGTCACTTTACTGAGTCAGAATTTAGAAAAGCATTTAGCCATAAATAGCAGGTGGCAGAGGGCATAAACTTTATAAAAACCTATACTAAAAAAAAAAAAAATCTTGCCAATAAAT
The DNA here is from genome assembly GCF_008632895.1 of Mastomys coucha. Classification (NCBI taxonomy): domain Eukaryota; kingdom Metazoa; phylum Chordata; class Mammalia; order Rodentia; family Muridae; genus Mastomys; species Mastomys coucha. The sequence continues at coordinate 58,673,098 of NW_022196909.1, read as the reverse complement.
TGTACAAATTCCTAGAGGAGCAGGAGGTTTGAGCAAACCAGGGAGAAAGAAGAGCTCTAGTTTACTATTTAAAGATCTCGTTTGCAATTATAAAATTAGGTAGTCTTGGTGCTGTTGCTGAATGCTGGTCCACATTCCTCAAATAAAGCTAGACCATGAAGACATTTAGGTAAAACTACCTAACTATAGCTACCAAAGGGTTCCAAATGACAAGACTTTTCCAGGAAAGTTATGTTTTCTTTCTGCTATACCCTCTTGCTGCTGATTTTACAGGGATGTGGGTATCTCTGATGAACCATTCAATAATCAAATGTATGTGGAACAAACCTTTGAGTAATCTAACCTTCCTATCTAAACTTGTGATGCGTTAATCACTTTGTTGTGAGGTAACGGCATCTTCTAAAGTGAACTAAACACAGCCAGCTGAGTGTGCACAATGCCATCTGGATAGTGGTTGTCTGAAATGGACTAAATCTCATCTGCAGGTCACTGTCCATGTGTCAAAGCCACAGTCCATCACCACATATATGCACACCTTCAGGATGTAGGCAGCCAGAGTTGAAGCTCAGGAGGCATTTGTACCAGATGTCTGCCTTCCCAGTATCCTCTGGAATGTGGGCCATTCATATGTATTCTCTTCTGTCCTGTTTAGAGGTTTTTACTGAAATGAAAATTGTGTGCTAACGCTCTTTACCTTAGGAGCAGTATATCTCAGTTCACTTTGGGGAACTCATTAAAATCCAGCTAAATTTCTATCACTTTTGCTATGCACACATAGGTAGGCCTTTCCCTCTGAAATAATGATGCCATTTCAGTAATTAGCTGACAGGTGGGTGGAATGCAATATACATCACATGCTTCCTTTGTGTCTCCTTTGGTATTGTTCTCCAAGGAAAGCTTTCCTTTGCTGGTCCTCTGGTTGTCCCAACTTCCTCACTGCTTAGCATCTAAAAGGCACAGCTTGAAACTGTTGCCAGCAAGAGGAGCTGATGCAAAGAGGAAGCTCAAAACCACTAGCTGGGTGGTGATCTATCTGGGAATGTGCATCCTCCTTTTACATCGGTAAACACCTGGCAGGTGTTACAAGAAATGTTCAACTATTTCTTGAAACAAAGTTAAGCACCGTGAGTTTGAGTGCTCCAATACCTACTATAACGGAAAGCTTTTTGCCCTATTAGAGCTGCCCTTCCTTACTGTGGTGATAGCGTGCACATCTCATCTGTGCCCCCCCCCCGCCTGATTTGCCATGGTATTCTTGCCAATGTTCGGTGGCCTATATGCTACCTAATACAGTTTGTCCTCTTTTGCAACTTTGGATATTAAAAGGCTCAGGGTTAAATGATGTCTGTATGCAACTTCATGCCCCAGAAACCACCAATAAGCAAAACAAAACACTATTTTTTATTCTCACTTGATTTTTTTAATATGATTAATAAAATTGTTGTTTTCAAAGAAGCAAATGATGACAGGCAGGAACAAAACAGAGCAGAGATGGTGTCTGGCCTCAATTTTTCAGGCCACGGCTATTCTACACAGGAAGGAAGTGCATGGCATCCTAGTCACGGGATCAGGACTAGACTCATCCACAAGGAGCAGTAACTAATGTATAGAAAGCAGCTCTTTAGAATCCTAGTCACGGGGTCAGGACTAGACTCATCCACAAGGAGCAGTAACTAATGTATAGAAAGCAGCTCTTTAGAATGCACCTTTCAGGGCTAGAATCTATCTGAGGGAAGAAGCAAATGAAAACATTGGCCTTTGGGGGGGGGGGGGAAACAGAACTAGAAATGCCCACAATGCAACCTGCTGCTAGAAAAGCATCTATCCAGATGCAGGCTACAAACTTGGTCTCACTGACTTTTCAACACCTTCACTTCCTCCTTCTCCTCTTCCTCTTCCTCTTCTTCCTCCTCCTCCTCCT
>NW_022196909.1:58655361-58670895 GCF_008632895.1 Mastomys coucha | reverse complement strand
CCTCCTCCCATTTAAGGAGACAGAGTTCTACATTATTTGGGAATTGCTAGAAGCTTCCTTCACTCTCTACATGGAATGCTAGTATTTGGTGACAGAGGTGCAGAAGGTTGTCATTTTCAATCAAGTTACTAGATGTATTTGTAAAGTGCATGTCAGAGGAGAAGTACCCACTAGGATAGTAAAAGTACATTATCTTAGGTATCTCCAATAGTGCAAGTTGTTAAGTATGTACATTATATGTGCCAACCCCAAATGGAGCACCATCTACCTACTAAGCCAGAGAAAGCCGTGGAGGGGCACCCTTACGTCTTTGATCATTTGCAGGCAGGAGTGTTTCGATCTGTGGGTGTGCATGTATGTACATGTGACTGTGCCCGCGTCTGGGTTAACTGCTTGATGGCCTATGCAGATATCTGTAACTAGCTTGTGAGAAGCTGAAGGGTCACCACTGATATCATTTTGTACCCTCCACTTCAATCAGCAGTTCCATGTCAAAGAAGCGCTAAGCCTGGAGTAACGGTTGAGCAACTTCAACCTGCATATATTGTAAGGTATGCACTTGACTGCGTATTAAATGCTTAATGAGAACTACAAAGAATATAATAGCTATGATGCTGCCGAGAGAGATGCCTATGTAATAAGGGTACGACTCCTCTTGCTCATACTCTCCCGGCTTGTCACTACCAAGGAGGAGTGTGGTACTCTGTGTGTAAGGGATTGGTTTTGGAGTTGCTGAACTTAGAAGATCCTGGACATTCCTGAATGATCCATTGTGTGGCAGGGCGGTGATATTGAGGAGGTGGCAGAGCAGTGGGTACAGATCTGTGGAGTTCATGGCTTCTTTTGTGAAATTCTTTCTGAAGGCAGGACCGTGGGCTAAAAATATTGGATGCATTTCTGCTAATGCATTATCATAACCATGGTTGCCTACTGTAAAGAGAAAATGCATGAATAAGTTAGCCAACCAGATGGCGTTAGAAGGGAAAGAACTGTCGTATGGTCAAATTCTGATCTTAAGGGCAAAGGTTATCCAACTTGACTTTATAAAAATGAAGTTATCGTTTATAATCTCTGCTGCTGTCAGCCCCAAAGATAACCTCAAGGAATCAAATGTCACCTGGCTACCTGTCTTTCTTATGGGCCTATGCTACCTTAAGTCGCAAAGAAAGAAGGGAACAGGCCCAAGCTGAGCCAAGTCGGGCTGGGGGATGCAGGCAGGTGGTTGATTTTGTTTTGTTCTGTGGCTGGCTGATTCTTGGCAAAGACTTCCAGGGTAGCTACAATGTCTGTCACTCGAAAGTAAGGTGGTGGTAGTCTCAGTCACCAAGACCAGAACCCATGGTGGCCAACAGAGAGTGAAGAGCACTATACAAACATGAGATGGCACAGCCATCAAACCTTTAGTCACAGCTGGCACCCACTTTGAAACATGAAGGTCCGATCATGTAGGGGGACTGAGAAGTTTGGCCTCTGGTGGCTCTGATGGAGACCCAGCTTAGTTAGTATACAGTGCTTTAGTGTGGCTACAAATATAACCTTAAGAGGTCTTCAGGTGGGCATACCCAGCGATTCCATTTAAAAAAAAAAACAAAGGGATTGAAACTGCATATTCAAAGCTGAATGTATGGCTGGCATGGTAACAGAGCAAAGGCATGGCCACAGTTGGGCTAAGATGGTGACCAAAGGAAACTGACAGGCCTTTATTTGAGAGTATGAGGAACGTGACTCAGGACTCCAACTTTATCCTTGCTTGCTACAAGGAAATCCACAACAGCATTCAGCTGTAGAAAGTGAAAATTCAAGTTCACTTCTCTGAAAGTCACTGATCTGTCATCCTCAAAGTAATCTGACATCTTCCCATGAGTCAACTCCACCTGCAGAACCATTCTAAATGCCATAATTCCTTTCAGTTTCTTCAAGCATGAAAGTTGCTGGGCGTATGAGCCGATAGCAACAACCAGACAGGGAGGGTTCTGTGCTCACCTGTTTAGTTGATAAATTATACTGGGAAATGCACCGTTACATAATCCAGAATTGATTTAGGTTGTGTTCATTTTTGTGAGAAGTAGGGATCAAGAGTCTAAGCCCTATGAGAAAGTAACGATAATTCTCTAATATGCCGTGGACCAGAGAATCAGATTCCAGAGGAAATCATAAAGAGCGGGGACCCTGTTTTATAATGGTAGCAGTTACCATAAAATTTGAGCTATTGGGCAATATTTAATAAGTGCCCACGGGTGATGGTTCTCAGACTATGTCGTGAATGTGACTCCTAGGGTCTATATAAAAACAGCGGAGTAGGCCATGTTCTCACAGTGTCCAATTCAGTGCTGCTGGGCTGGGCCCAAGGATGTGCCTTTCTGACAATTTCCTGATGATTTCGACACTGTTGAACACCAAAGGACACACTCTGAAAACTCCTGCCTTTGGACTCAGTAAGTTGTAGAATTCTGACAGAAAAAGACCACAGGAGCCAGAGTTGAATTATCCATTGAATACATAAGCATAAAGTAGTTGAAACAGGATCACTGGAATTTTTCTATCAAGAAAATAAATGTGACTAGCCTACTGTGTAATTGTAGCTCACAGAAGCAAACACCCTACAATGTCTCCCTACCTTTAGGTTAACTTCACAATAAGAAATGCCCTCAGATCTCAGCAGACCTTTTTCCGAGTAATATACATCTACCTACATAGTTCACAAACAAATGAAGGTGGAAACTATTCTCAGGAAACAGTCTTCCCACTTTCCTTGATGTGATCGAATCCTGTTTTACTGATTATTTGTGGGTACAGATGGTTAGAAACCAGAATGCGTGTGGCTGTACATATCTGCTATCAGGAGTCACAAAAACATGACAAGCACATGGTCATGCAACTACTTTGTTTTCAGTCACTAAACAGGGCAATAACTCAATTCTAACTAAAGAGACATTTTTACACATTTTTCCTGTGTTGGGGATCAAGCCCAGGGCCTTATACATGCTAGGCAAGCATATGTGCCACCGAGCGATAGCCTCGACCTTGTACGTTTCTTATGTATATAACTTCACGGCATTTCTAGATGAGTACCAATACAACACAGGTGCTTCAACATTTAAGTAACAGAGAGTTAAAAAACATCAGTAAGTAAACTGCTGTATTATCCACAGCCTCCAAGTTAGCAAGAAACGGTGGAGAATGGGAAGAAATACGATAACATACTCACACAGAAAATCATCTGACTTATTCTGCAAAATATACCACCCTTCGTCGGCCACCGCTACGATTGGTTGAACTCGGTCATTGTGCTTGTAATGCCATCTTTCTGGTATCTCCTCCTTTTTGTAGACCGTTAGATTAGGATGGGCACCGGCCAGCGCGCCATAGACTTCATCAAATTTACCTAAGGAGAAAGGAACAGAGAGAGAGGGGACTCAGAACAAGACTCACATTTCTACAAACACCCAGGGCTGGGAAAATAAATGAATATAAGCCATGCATAGTGGAACTCCACACTCTGAAGAAGAAAGAATCTTGAGGGGGAAATAGAAACAGCTACTCTGTTATGAGCACATTCTCTTACAGAATAATAACAAAAAAGGGCTTTGTCCAAAAACAGTATTCGCTACTCTCTAAAGACTTAAATATGCACGTAGATACAAACACCTGTTGTACTATAGACACCACCTAAACACCAAGGTTTTATGAAACCCAAACAAGAGAACACAGGTAGATTAAACAGACAGCAGCCAGTTCCTGTGGCTGTAGAAACAAAGCCCTTGGAGAAGACAGCAGGGTACGCAGAGGTCAGGAGTAATGGAAGATAACTAGGGGTGGAAATCAGCTTGGGAAATTCCTGGGGGTATTAGAGGACACACCAGAACTGAAAATGTACCACATTTTGCCACCATTTTTAAGTCCTTTTCCTCAAATCCACTTGTCAGGTCTTTGTCTCTCTGATCAACAAACTTCAACAAGAGAAAACCTACAACACCAAAACCCAATTGCCTAAGGGAATCTAGGGCTGGTGGGAATCTAATGGGTTGATGTAACATTTGAGTTGCAAACCATGTGTACAGGCAGGCACACTTCCACATTGCTACTTAATAGATTTTGCTTAACTCCCCTGAGAGGACACAATTCCCACTGGTGAGGTAGCAGAGCTTTTCAAAATCCCTTCTCGCTACGTAGGACCAACTCTCCAAGGTGCTACAGTTTCATTCAGAAAAGCAAGCCTTGCATATCGGGCTGCCAATTCTGTGACCTCTCCTCCACATGTTAAGCCTTGACCTAGCTTTAAAATGTTGGGGAGGGGGATTCCTGCAGACGTTTATAAAGAATGCAAGGTACTAATCAAAACTCCTTACCAAAATAAAAAAAAAAAAGCCTAGGATTGACAAGCACATTCTCTCCTTCACATACTCCACTGCTTGCCTATTAACCAGGTCTTGACTAAGGGTCACAGGCTTCCAAGAGAAGACTGAGATTGTATTCAAAGGCCCTATCTATCTCTCTTGAAGAGCTGCAACCTTTACCATATTTTGTGATTCTAAAATGCTTAAAACCTATAGCCAAACTGTCAGTATTTCCAGGTGTGGGAGGAAATGAAACTCAAGAGAAAGGAGATTTTGTTTTCCAAGTCTAAGAACTAAATCTTAGGACGCCCTTATGGCACAGGCCAAGTGTCCTGGAAAGACAGGTGCTTACACACTGGGCATGTGGTGCGCTATGCTCCGATCAGCATGAGATCAGACTTACCTTCTTTGGGCAGGATGGCAGCTACAGGTGAGTGATCAATCAGGGTGTAGTGCTCTTTGTCCAGGTAGCGGTCAAGTTCTATCACCCTTTGCTTAGAGCACTGGGTCATCCCGTGGTCGCTTGTGATGATGAGGTTAACATTATTCCATAACTTTGCCTTTTTCAGCATCTTTATCAGATACCCTAACTTGTGGTCAATATCAGAAATAACAGGCCCCATGAGAGGACTGTCGGGTCCCACATCATGGCCCGTGTCATCGGGCTCTTCCCAGTAGAGAAAACCAAGATTGATGGGGTCTTTGGCTGTAAACCACTCAATGATTTTAGCAACTCTGTCTTCAAAGGAAACAGTCTCATTGTAAGGTAGATAGTAGGTAGGGAAACTATCATGGATCTTTACATCTGATCCGGGCCACATGGCAGCGCCACTAGCGTGCCCTGCCCTCTGGTTGGTGATCCATATTGGTGTGGCTTCTTCCCAAAACTTAGAATCATAAATATTCATGTGCTCCAAAGAGAAAGACTTGTTCAGAATAGGATCGAACATGTCATTTGCAACAATCCCATGATTCTCTGCAAAGAGACCAGTGACCAAAGTGTAATGGTTAGGGTAGGTCTTTGTGATAAAAACATTAGTGACTTGGTTCACATGGACACCATTTTTCATGATATAATGGAAATGAGGTGTTGGAACTTTATATAAGTAATCCCAGCGGAATCCATCAAAAGAAACTACCAGAACTTTTTGCTGTTCTGGCTGTAGAGAAAATAGAACTGAATGAGACAGAGTAGCCAGTGTACAGGACACAAGGAGGAACTCCAGAATCATCTTTCCAGTCCTTGATCAGCTCAGCAGAAGGTAACCTGTAGAATAAGCATAAAGGGATTAATACTGACAACCGTGGTTTGTACATTTTCTCCCAAACTGAGAGTGACAGCGATTAGTTATCTCATTTACATACTAAGTCACAGCCTGAAAAAATTGTACAGAACTCCATTTGACATAGGACACCAGGGCCAAAAAGCTTTAGTGCCTCTTTAAAAACAAACAAACAAACAAACAAGTAAACAAACAACCTTTTAGTTTCCTATATTCTATCAAAAGATATTTTGTATATGTGACTTTTCAGAGACAAATTCAGAAGAATGCTTGAAAATTTATGGATATGGTGTGTGTGTGTGTGTGTGTGTGCATGTGTGGTATGTATGCATGTGTGATATGTGTGCATGTGTGATATGTGTGTGTGGTATGGGTGCATGTGTGATATGTGTGCATATGTGGTATGTGTTGCATGTGTGGTATGTGTGATGTGTGCATGTGTGATATGTGTGCATATGTGTGCATGTGTGGTATGTGTGCATATGTGGTTTGTATGGTATGTGTGCATGTGTGATATGTGTGCATATGTGTGCATGTGTGGTATGTGTGCATATGTGGTTTGTATGGTATGTGTATGTGTGGTATGTGTGATATGTGTACATGTGTGGCATGTGTGGTATGTGTGTATGTGTGATATGTGTGCATGTGTGGATGTGTGGATGTGTGGTGTGTGTGCTATGTGTGTATGTGGCTCTATCTTGCCTTGCTGTGGTCTAGGAATGGGGGCGGAATGTAACCTATGAGGCAGGCTGGCTTTGCTTTTGGAACCACAAGCTGTACGCAAAGGATACATATGTGCATAAGGTAAGATTTGCTTTTTAAAACTGTAGTTTCATCCAAACTAGAAACTGTTTTAGACATTGGTCTCAAGGCAATGACTGATTCCAAACTTAAATTTACTATTGTATCTTGAATGCCACTCATTCCGGAAGCAACATTAATAATGGCTATGATGGGGAATTAACTGTATGCAGAAAACTGCAAATGACCACCATTCCTTCCCCCTTTTCTTTTCTTTCGCTCAATTTTCTCTCCCATCTCAATAACACGAAAGAAATCATTATCAACCAAATACAGTTTAACGCCAAGAAAGAATCAGTTGCATGGAACATATGATCTTGTTTTCATCTATTTTAATTAATTGCGGTAAGTAGAAGACAACTGTTTTTCTTGGGGCAAACTGAAGTGAGGCATGAGGCTCTGTATAAAGCTCTGGGAAGCTCGATAAGAAGAAGCAACATAATTACAAGGGTGCCATAACACACGTGGGGGTGGGGATGAGGAAAAGAAGACAATCTCTCATTTCTCCAAGCATAAACAGCACGGAGTCCTGAAAATCTCAAGATCTCCTTTGAAATCGCTTTGGCCTTTCCAGTCCTTCCTCTCTCCAGCCCTTCCCTCCCACAACCTGGGCAAACAGGAGCACCAATCAAAGAGCAGAGGAGGGTAGAGAAGAGGAGTGGGTTTATGTCAGGGGAGGGGTTGTGGGTTGGGGTGGGGCTTAGGGGGGGATGGGGAGGCGGGCTAGGGTAGGGGGGCGGGCTGGAGAGGGGTGGGTGGATGCATCGCTTCCTCCCTACTGGGGTTGCTAGGCCTCCCCGCCCCCCTGGCTGGTGACAGCCCCAGTGTGGGCCTCAGGAGGCAGGCTACCCATCTCCGGGGACTCACCGGCGCTGAGATAGATCTGTCCTGGAGCATTCGGGACCTAGAGGAGGCAGAAGCAAGGGGCACTGTGGATCCAGTTCGCTCACCTGCACGCAGCTTCGGCGCAGAGCACCTGACCCGTAGCTGCAGCCCGCCCCGCCGCTGGAATGCCATTGGCTCCCGCCAGCTCGTCACTGTTACCAGGGCGAAAAATCCGCTCCTAGGAGTAGCTGTGCTGCCTGTCAATTAGCGGAAGCAGGGGGCGGGTGCTGCGTGGGTTTGAGGGAGGGGACTTGGTGGTCAAGTTTGGGGATAGGGATGGGTGGCTGGGGGCTCTTGAAAGCTTGTCACTCAGAAGTGTCCTAGTAGTCTTGTTGTGTCCACGACGTTGAAGGACTTTAGGGTGCTGTCCCAGTGGTTGGTGATCTGAAACTCATGTTCATTATAAGCTATGTTTATTCTACCATCTCTTCTCCTGAGTTTTCTTCTTCCTTTATCATAAACTGATGACGTCACCCAGTAAGCTTTAATTGAAGGACGGATATCAGAATACCCAAGATTGCCATGAGATGGTGTTTATAGTTTGAAACAGGGTCTCATTTAGCTCACGCTAGCATGGAACTCAGTTTGTAGCCCAGCCTCACCTCAGTCAGACCTAGTATCTTCCCGCTCCAGCTTCTTAAATTCTGAGGATTACAGGCATGCATCACCATGCCAGGTTTTATGAGGTGCTGGGGATTAAACCTAGGTTTTCCTGGATGCTAGTTGAGCACTCCCTCAACTGAAGTATTTCCCTAGCATGCATGAATCTTTTGTTCATGAATAGCTGGTGTCAAGTATTTTCTCTATGAAAAACTTTGGGAATCTAGTCTGTTCTGAAGCCCAGTGTGTGACTTCCAAGTGTTTGCAACTTATTGTAAGTTGGCCACGCAGATACTCCCCACACTGATCTTCCAAGCAGTGGCACCTGAAAGCTTCAGCTAACCAAGCCAGGCTCCGGACTGGACTGACTGACACTTAGTGGAAGGCAGAGCGGCTGTCTGAAGGGTCGCTGGTTTCAGACACAGCTGCTTAGCTTCACATCCAACAATATGTTAAAGCTGTTATTTCAGGGAGGCACCCACATATCTGGCTTATTCATGATTCAGTTTCATCTTTTTGAAAATTTTTTGACTGTAGACAAATTCATTTTTTTAAACGTAATTAATGACAGTTTCAGATCTGATGGGGCTGTAGTCATGGTCCCTATTTACCTATTTAAGTCAAATTCTATGTGTTGTATATGATAGCAGTAGTACCATGACACTCTGAGAGACTATGTCTAGCTACCCAGTTCCTCATCCTGACACTAACCTAATTAGATAGGTTTCTAAGTCTGTTTGCAATAGGCAGTGTTATCTGCTTAATTGTTACAACTGAAGTTTCAACATTTAATCGGCTGGTAAGGGTACAAGCTCCCACAAGCTGTAGCCTTGGCATCCGTCTGCAGCAAATATCCTCTGTGTGCTGGAGCCGTGGTGTTTGTAGCCATGTTCTGCTGTTCTATAACTGAGTTTAGCCTTTTGGTCTTAGCCTTCGGTGTACTTCTAGTGAAGGGACAGTTCCAACTCTAATCGTGGTCACTTGCTAAATTGGGCGGCCTCATCCTGAAGGGCATTTGGCCACTCTGCCATCAGGACTTTATCATTTTCAACACGTGGGAAGGGCACTGAGAGGGAGGTTGTTTCGGTGTGTAGTCAGACCCACGACCGTGAAGGTGCACAAGTTGTTCCGATGCCCTAAGCCCTGACCTTTGAAACTGCTCAAAGTTGGAAGCAGGCAGTTCAGCCTCATAAGTCCTTATCTCCCAGCCTAACAAGCCAATTCCTCATTCACTCCAAAAAAAGAACACCTTCTGAAAAAAAAAAAAGCAGGGGTGAGAATAGGCCTGCTTCTATGTAGGTCATTGAGTATGTATATGATAGCAGTGGTACCTTGCAATGGTATCGGAGGCTGCGCTCAAATGACAAGCCGCCATGCTCTATAAACTTTTATGGAAGTTGTGATTGTTTCCCACTCGCCACGCTTGCAAAATTGAACAGCGTAGTTGCTAACCACAGCTCATAACACAGAAGACGGCTCTCAGGAGGCTCCGTGAGCTCAGGCACACTTCTAGCGCTCCATACAATAATGTCTAGTGATCAACTGGTAGGCTTGCAATGTAACTTACTTTCCTAGTGGGCAGGGTCTTGCTCAAATAAGGAATGATTGTTGAGTTCTGTTGATAAACTTCCTGCTTCCACATCTGTACTCTGCCAGTTGTTTGAATTTCTGCCCAGTCACGATAGCTACTCAGCAAGTGATGTCAGCATGGGTTATAAAGGTTCCTTTGTTTCAGTTGAAATAGCGGGATAATATCAGAAGTAGGGATGCATGTCTGAACACAGAGCAACAGGATTCACTTTGGTCTCACAAGTTTGGGGTAGGGAGGGCCCTCTACCTTTTAAAGACCTCAGAGAAATTTAACATACATTTGGAGGCTAGGTCATTCTCTTTCCCAGGACTCTAAGAACATTGCGCTAACATTGGAATAATACCAGTACTTATAAAATAGCAGAACAAAACCAACTAGCTGTATCGCAGAAGTCTTTTTTTTTTTATCTAGAATTTATGATAAGAACAACTAATTTTAAAAGCAGAGAGCAGGAGAGATGACTTAGCAGTAAGAAGAAGAGCCTGCTATTGAGTTGGTTCTTGGCACCTATGGCTATTGGGCAGCTGTGCTGGCTGATTTTATGTCAGCTTGCTATAGTCATTATGGAAGAGGAAGCCTCAGTTATGAAATGCTCCTACCCGTTTGGCCCATGGACAAGCCTCTGAGGCATTTTCTTGATTGACATGGATGTGTGAGGGCCAGTTCACTGTAGATGGTGCATCCCAGATGGTGCGCCCCTGGCCTGTACTGGGCCCTCCCGAATGCTTAAAGAAGGCAGCTGAGGAAGCCTTGACGAGCAAGCCAGGAACATAGTATTCCTCCATGACTTCTCCACTTCCTGCCTTCCAGTTCCTGCCCTGACTTCCTTCAGTGATGGACTACAATATGGCAGTGTAAGCTCAAATAAACTCCTTTCTTCCCAGGCTGATTTGCTCATTATGCTTTATCACAGCAGTAGTACCCTAAGAACAGTGGTTCACAGCTGTCTGTAATTTCAGCTTCAGGGGCTCCAATGCCCTCTTCTGGCCTTCTTGGGTAAGTGCACAAATAACAATAAAAACAAATCTGAAAGCAAAACCAAATAAACGCAACATTAGGTTCGTGTTCCAGGTCACTGTACTATAAAAACAAACAATAAACAAACATAAACAACAGCTAAAAGAAACCCCACTTCTTAATCCTTTATGGAACATTCCGCAAGATAGGGGTCCATCAATTCAGTAAGCAGAAGTATGCACTTGGACTGAAAGTCTTCTAGAAGTTACCGAAGCTGACCAAATATATTGCCCCGACCCAGGCTCCAGTGTGTGTAAGAAATGAGGATTGTGGAGAGAGACTGTCAGACCAGCTGAGATGACTGGTAAAAAAGAAGCCCTTTAACCTGTTGTTGCTCTGCAGGCTGTGTAGTGTGCTCCAAGGATCTAGCTTTCACTGGCTAACATCCATGATGGGGTGGCCTTCGGTGATGCAACTGTCTTTGGGTCATTTCTGCTTCTGTGAGTAACCCCTTGTCCATACTGCTATAAAGCGACTCCCTCAAAAGGCTTTCACCCACTTGGCTTTTGGTGGTATGTGTGCTCTGATTCTCTCAATGGTTCCTATTTGGGGTGAGTGTATTTTGTTCACATCTCCCTAGGAATCAGGTCACATGATATCCTGAGACCCCACATGGTAGAATAAGAGGGCCAAGTCTTGATATATGGAAATTTTGATTTCCATACATACACTATGGCCAGCTCTTTCTCTCCATATCCCACACAATGAATAAATAAAGTGTTAAAAATAAAAATTCTAGGCCACCTGTCTTAGTTAGGGTTTTACTCCTGTGAACAGACACCATGACCAAGGCAACTCTTATAAGGACAACATTTCATTGGGACCAGCTTACAGGTTCAGAGGTTCAGACCATTATCATCAAGGCAGGAGCATGGCAGCATCCAGGCAGGCATGGTGCAGGCAGAGCTGAGAGTTCTACATCTTCATCTGAAGGCCATTAGTAGAAGATTGACTTCCAGGCAGCTAGACCACACATAGTGACACATTTCTTCCAACAAGGCCACACCTACTCCAACAAGGCCACACTTCCTAATAGTGCCACTCCCTGGGCCAAGCATATTCAAACCACTACACCATCCTAAATTATAAAGATATACCTTGTCTAATCTCAAATGGGTGGTAGAGTTAACAGTTGATAGGGCCATGCTGCCTACAAAGGCTCTGAAGAAGGAGTGCCCTTGCCTCTTCCACACAACCTCAGTCTCTCCCTCTACCATCTCATGCTTGCATCCCAAGTCTCTCTGTGGGATCACATATGGCTTTTTACTAGATGACAGCCATGAAAAAGTAAGGTCCACTTTATCTAGAACCAACTAGTCTTAATTACATATGCTAACAACCTAGTTCCTTTTAAGGTAACAATCTGAGATTCTGGTAAATTTTAATTTTTACAGGCTCAGACCAAGTACATTTAGTCAGTAGAGGTTTAATTTTACAGTCCAGCCTAAAGAAAAAAATTATGAAAATATCTAAATCCAAAGAAACAATAGTATCTAGTCAGGGAGAGCGTCAGAGCCTGTTGCATGCTATGGCTAGGAGGGGCTTCTCCACTACAGAAAACAGCTGACAAGTTTCTTAAGAAGTTAAATGCACACTTACCAGTCCTGGGTATTTAGTTGAGAAAAAGAAAGATGCAAGCTCACTGAAAAACATGCATGTTTTTATAGCAGTTTTTACCATAAAATCTAGAAAAAAATGCTGATATTCCCTCAACTGGTTAAGTTGTTAAATTTTGGTGTGTCCATAAGTGGACTACTACTCAGAAATAACAAATAAAATCTGGTGACAATAGAATTTGAGTATCCAAAGCACTACACTAAATGAAAGAAGCCAGGTGCAAATAGAAACACACTGTACAATCTTGTTTGTGTTAACACTCTAGAAAAGGCAAAAAACAAAAACAAAAACAAAAACAAAAACAAAAAAAAAAACTGATGACAGGAATCACACTTGTAGTTGTTAAGAGGTGGAAGCTGGAGAGGCATTGGCTGTAGAGCCAGCCAATGTTGGCAACCTCTCATGGTGGAATTTGGTTTGCAGTGGTGTTTACATGACTCTGTGGGCTGATCAGATTCATATACTATGTACATGAAGATGTTTGCTGTGGAAAGTCTGCCTCGAGGAACTATTGTCGTAACACAGCCCCACCTCACAGTGACCCCCTTAAGCTCCCACCAGAAGGTAGTCCTGATGGTGTTTGACTTGCAATGTTATTTTTTTTTCTCTACAAATAAGGCTATGTTAACCCAGCCTGTAGGATCAATAACAGACTATCTGAGCAGAGGTTCCTTGAGACCCATGCTTTGTTGGCTTTGGGGTTCTTGAGCTTCCTGAACTTTGAAAGCTATGCAGAAAAATAAAATCCTTTTTTTTTTTTTTTTTTTAGGCTGGGGTAAATATCATTTAATTAGCATCAATTCCAAATCTAGGCTGTATGAATCCAGGCTGAAAGGACAATTGCCTGTTTGTTCGTGTGTTTGTTTGTCTTGAGGTAGGAACTTGCTGGACTACTCACACTGGCTTCGAAATCACTACAATCCTCCTGTCTCAGCCTCCTCAGGGTGGGGATTGAAGGCATTTGTCATCATTCCTTTGGAGCCTGTTCTATAGCCATTTTCTCAAAAGGAGACAGATACAAACCTGCTCATGATTTGAGGGCCCAGGAGGAAACTGTCTTTTGCCTCCACTGAAGAGCATGCCAATTTCCCTAGATGCCTACATGGTCCACACTCACTGTGATGCTGAAAGTGCCCAGCAGTGTCACCCTATGGATTCACTCTAGAGTGGAAAGCTTCAGATTACAGTTCAGTGCCCTTGATTTCCCATCTCAGGCATTTGCATTACAAACATAAACAATCAACTGTCTTGGGGCAGCAAGTCTGTGGACGAGTCAGTGGACGAGTCTCCCTCCCTATTCAGGGGCCCTGCGGTTTGCTTGAAAATTACTCAGCCTTACGCTTTTCTTCCTAGTTGCCTCCACTAGCCATAGGAGTTCAATAGCATAGTTTACAACATTCAATAGTGTGCACATAGTGTAAACACCTCCTTTGTTCAGAACCCAGGTAACCCTCTAGAGTTATGAACCTAAATAGCAGCAAATTCCTAACAACTCAAGAACCTCCCTCACTCTCTTTTTCTCTGCAAATACTATTAACTGCCAGTCAGCTTATGGTGTGCCTCTCCTCTCTCTCTCTCTCTCTCTCTCTCTCTCTCTCTCTCTCTCTCTCTCTCTCTGTGTGTGTGTGTGTGTGTGTGTGTGTGTGTACTGAGAATTCCAGGTCAGTTTGAACTACAAATGGAGATCCTATTTGTTAGCATTCAGAACCTGCAGTGATACATGGGTGGGTCCACAGACCTGTTGCCGGGGCAACGGCCACTGTATTCCCAGAATCCATTGGATTCAGCTCCCACCTTTACCTGGACTACTATGTCACAACCCATATATATGGGACAATTCCTCCATCTTTGCTCTCTCTCTCTCTCCCCTCTCTGCGCCACCACCCCCTACTCCCTCTCAATTAAACCTCTTACACATGGAACTGTCTGGGCCTACTGTGATACTTGCAGACGCGTCACACAGCCACTCAAACACATCATTTTGGTGCTGAGACTCAGGATCGTGGCAGTTCGCGTCTGCCAAACCCACTCCCTGGTAGCGGGGCGGGCAGGGTACATGGCCACGTGGAGCCACAGCTGGGACCGCCACTACCGCTGCTATCAGTGCATCCTGCTCTGCGAGGGGAGCACGGTCTCAGCACCGCCAACCAGGTGCTATCGGTAAGTGAGTTCGCAACCCCCTCACCTGGCAGCTGCTCACTGATTCTCGCTGGAAACACCGGACACCACGGGACACAACTACGTGAGCTGTACCCCACTCAGGCACCATTCAGTTCCATGTTTTTCATTTACCAGACTGCTCATAACCAGCCGCACAGACACCGGCATATTAATTAATAGGATTAGTCAGGGGGAGGACCTCCAACTTTCCAGATAGGGTCTGGCCAACCCTCCCTGGAAACTATGGAGTATAGCCCCCCCTTGGCATACGTGTTAGGACATTCTGGCATTGGGTGCCCCTCCCCTCGGAAGTAACTCTCGCTCCTAATTTCTCACCGGGCTCTCTGCAGCCGTCAAACCCCTGGATCCAGGATGAGTTACTTTCCCACAGCAGCCCATAGGCTCTGCTAGATTGCCACTAGGGTTTCTCGTGACGACCTGAACCACTAGCCTTGGCTGTTAACCTTTTTGGTGCTTGGATTGTTCTCAGGACGCTGGTACGAGCATCCAACCACCCCCCAATGGGTTCCAGAATGTCTTCGACAGTTCCTCCAGGCACCCCACTGGGATGTCTCCTGGAAAATCTCAAATCTTTAAAGATAACGTCTGATTTGAAGGCATCAAAATTAATATATCTCTGCAATAAGGTCTGGGTTAAATATCAACTAGATGGGAATTCAAAGTAGCCACTTAATGGCAACCTAGATCCAGCTATTTTAAGGGGTCTTAATACATACTGTCAGCGAGCTGGTAAATGGAAGGAGGTTCCCTATGTTCAAGCATTCATATAGCTCCGTTCCAATCGCTCCTTGTGCTCTTCTTGTTCCCCAACCCAACTTCTCTTAGCCATGAAGTCTACACAACCTCAACCTCCTCTAGATGACTCTACAATGCTAGATCCAGCTAATGAACCACCCCCTTTTCGCCGTAATCCTGTCTCCTCACCTCCAAAAGCCCAAACTGCCGCCTCAGTTTCTCCTCCTCACCAGGATGCTCCAGAGCCTGCTAGCTCTCCTCTCTAGACCCCTCCCCTTCTGTGCCAGATGTGGGCCACTCCAAATGCCCCACATTGGCACCAACCTTCACTCCTCCTGTCACCCGCTCTAAGACTGCAGCCAAACCTTCAAGTCCCTCCTCTCCAAAGACACCTGACCCAGCGAGCGTCCTACCTCTACGGGAAGTTGCTGGAGTGGATGGGCTCGTCAGAGTACATGTTCCGTTCTCACTTAGTGAACTTTCCCAA
>NW_022196909.1:58652869-58653815 GCF_008632895.1 Mastomys coucha | reverse complement strand
CTCTCCAGACCCCACCACTTAGCTGCATTTTAGGGGTGTACCTTTCACCCATTCCTTCTTGGTAGTGCAAATGTGTCCTGTACCCTTATTGGGAAGAGATCTTCTAGCTAGGCTGGGAGCCTCTATTTCCTTTGCTCCCCACATTCGCCTAACCCCAGACTTGCCAGCAGTTCCCCTGCTCCTTCTCCTTCTCCTAGCCAAGCAACCTACTAACACTACCATGTTGTTTCCTTTACCAGCTTCTCAGGTAGATCCCCGAGTCTGGGACGTCCAGAAACCCTCTGTTGCTAAACACCATTCTCCTGTTGTCATCCAATTCTTTCTCTCTCTACAGCCTACTCCTGAGGACTTAAGCTTCTTAAAATTTGTCACTGCTTCTCACAAAATCTGTCAGAAGTCTGACCCCAACTCAAAGTATCATAGCACCCCTTTTCCTATCCATCAGGCTAGAGGTTCCCTTCCTGGAACTGACTAGCAACTTGACTTTACCCACATGCCCACTGTCAGGCGTGCCAAATACCTCCTGGTCTTGGTAGACACCTTCTCAGGGTGGATAGAGGCATTTCCAACTACTAACAAAAGGGCTCAGACAGTCTCCGATCTCCTCCTCCGAGAGATCATCCCCCGGTTTGGTATCCCAACCTCTCTCCAATCAGACAATGGTCCTGAATTTACTTCCCAGGTCTCTCAAATCTTATCTAAGGCCCTAGATATTCCCTGGCATTTTCACATTCCTTATCACCCTCAATCTTCTGGTAAGGTAGAAAGAACTAATCGCTCTTTAAAAGCCACTCTTGTTAAGGTGTCACAAGAACTTCACCTTGATTGGGTAAAACTCTTACCCCTGGCTCTTTTCAGGTTACGAACTCTCCCAAAGTGACCTCTCCTCATCTCTCCCTTTGAACTCATGTATGGACGTCCAGTTCTAACTCCTGGTCTTTCACCT
>NW_022196909.1:58636587-58651742 GCF_008632895.1 Mastomys coucha | reverse complement strand
ACAGAAGAATATTGTAGAAAATGGCCAGACGAATATGGAGGCTGCCCATATTGGTCTTGTCAAATACATATGCTAGGATCATGGACCAATCATTTCTTCAATCAACATTGCAAGACACTTTTTTTCTACATACAAGATCCGTGGGATTCCAGGTGGGAGACAGGAGTCCTTGGTAAGCTCTATCGTAAAAATCAGCCCGGGGCCCCAGTAAGTACCATCCATAGTCAGAGAAAATATGTCTCAGTTGCCCAATCCCTAGATATTGAAAAAGTAGGGGAGATAATCAAACACTCCTCTGAGGTCCTTATCTCTTTGACATCACCCCTCATAAATGGTACTAACTTGTCATTTCGCCTTTTACTTCAGACCTTGAACTCGGCATACCAACTCCTTAATGTCACCAGACCTGGACGCTTTAAAGAGAGCTGGTTATGTGTACCTCCTGGAACTAACTCACAATTGTCACTTACAGCGTCTCCGGTGATACTGCCAAATAACGTTACCTTACCCTTTGTCAGCTGCCCTGGCTCCAGTGTTGCCATGACTCCATACCTTACCTCTGTCCCTCTCTTTGGTGTGGCAACCTGTTTTAAGGCCTTTGGGACTCAGTCAGTGGGAATGCTGATCTCCCTAGACTACAATAGAACCATAACCCTTGATATATCATCTTTGCCACAATGCCCTATAATCCAGAATGCGTCAATTCTTTGTGGCACTCAGACATATCATCATCTACCTGCTAGCTGGTCAGGAGTTTTCACATTAGTACTTCTTTTCCCTGAACTGGGAGTGATCCAGGGAAACGAGCCCCTGCCAATCCCAGTTGTAGATATGATAGCTGTCCAACATAAGAGGGCAGTCCAAGTTGTGCCACTCTTGGTTGCTACAGGTATGGCTATGGTGTTGGTACTGGAGTTGCAGGAATAACAACTTCCATGATCCAATATAATACATTCACTTTTCAGTTTCAAAGTGATTTTCAAAAAAATGTCTGAAACTGTGCTTACTATCCAGAAACAGATCGACTCCTTGGCAGCTGTGGTGCTTCAGAACAGATGATGACTAGATATCCTGACAGCTAAAGAAGGTGGTCTTTGCCTGTTCCTCCAAGAAGAATGTTGCTTCTATGTCAACCAATCTGGGATAGTAAGAAATAAAATCCAGGAGCTACAGTTAGACATAAAAAACTTCAGAGACCGCAAGACCTCCAGTTCTGAGATTTTTGAAAACCCCATATGGAAGTGGATATTCCCATTTGTAACTCCTCTCCTAGTCATCTTCCTGGTGTTACTATTTGCTCCCTGCCTCATTAATCTTGTCTCTACATTTCTTCAACAACAAATACAAAAAATTTCTAACCAAACTATCAATCAGCTCCTGTTACAGGATTACCAGCCGCTGCCCACAGATGAGCCACTGTCCATAGAGGAACCTGATGCACACGTTTACCAAGTGGCTCCCGATGGTGAAAGCCAGCTACCCCCATTGACAATGCTCCTAGACAACAGGAAGTAGCCTAAGAGACACGACGCCCTCATTCCCTTTTCATCATCGGCTTCCCCTTCCCTTTTTCTTTCCTTCTCTTTATAATACCAAAAAGGGAGGTATGTTAGCATTCAGAACCTGTGGCGATACATGGGTGGGTCCACAGACCTGTTGCCGGGGCAACGGCCACCATATTCCCAGAATCCATTGGGTTCAGCTCCCACCTTTACCTGGACTACTACGTCACAACCCATATATATGGGACAATTCCTCCATCTTTGCTCTCTCTCTCCTCTCTCTTTCTGCACCACCACCCCCTACTCCCTCTCAATTAAACCTCTTACACATGGAACTGTCTGGGCCTACTGTGATACTTGCAGACACGGCCGCCGCCGCCCAAACACATCACTATTTGTTTAAGGTGAGGTCAGGAAGGAGGTTGCAGGGCCATGCTGCCATCAGAGGCTCTAAGGATGAATCCTTCCTTCTTCTTCTACCTCACGTAGCTTGGTTCATTGCAGTACAGCACTGTTCTTTGCTCTGTCATATTTAGGTGACTAAATATGTTTGTGGCTTCACATGGCGTATTTATACAACAGAAGTAGCATTAAGGTCTACTTTAATCTAGTGCCATCTCTTCTAGTCTTAATACATGAAGAGCCTAGCTCCAAAGAGCTAGAGGTGCAGAGGTTTAAATTGTACAGAGTAAGGTGGTGGTGGGGATAAGCACATGCCTGGTATTTATATTCCTGGATTTCCAACTATCCCTTGTTTGGTTTCTGTGCCCTTTCTTGTTATATATGGGCACATTGCCATAGTCATACCCTTCTCTGTGTAAGGTACATGTGGCAAAACTGGCACATACACCGACTGCAGTCCTCTTCCCCTGCTGACCTTATATTTATACAAGGATACCATAACACTGCTTTTTCCATTGATGCCTTGTGACCATATTTCTTTGTGTCCTGCACCATCAGGGATCATGTGCAATGCTGAGGTGGGGCTGTGGGAAAGCAGGTGAAAGGAAACAGGACAGAGTATGCAAATACTACCCACTTGAGTAATCCCTAATTTCGAGAGTATAACCCCCCTTTTTTATTAGGTAGATAGTCAAACAAAATAGGATTCATCTCAATCTCTTTACCCAATCCCTCAAAATTGTTCCTTACTAAAGACTCAGGTCACCTGTCATATTAGCTAAAGATCACCAAAGAAATAGAACCAGTGATATAAAGGGATTAGATTATTGTGGGCATTAATTATGGACTTTACATTTTCAAGAGTCCCACAGTATACCAACTGTGTAAGTTAGAGAATCTGGAAAACATTGGCACCGTTCAGTCCAAATCCAAAGACCTTACAATCAGTGAAGCCAACAGTGTAATTCCTGCCAGAGGCCTAAGACCTGAAACCCAATGTAGGGGTCAGATGATGGCTACTGTTCTGAGTTCCAGAATCCAAAGCCTTGAGAATCAACAGGTCCAATGTCCAACAGGGTCAGGAGAAGATGGTTGTCACAGCTCAGTAAGGTAGAGCTGAGGGGAGTAGGGTGGAGCATGAGATTGGGACTTCATTCTTCTGCCTTTTTGTCCTTGTTGGGTCCTCAACAGGTTGGAAGATATTCCCACCAATGAGGAAGAGCTTAATCTACTGGTCTCTTTACCTAAAATCCTCATGGCCTGTTTTGTCCGTCTCAGCCCACCCTCCACCCCTTCTCTCTCTTCTTTCTTTATGCTGTTGTGTATTCTACGAAGACCAATTCTTTCCAGCTCCTATGATAAAAGATATGACATTAATTTATGACATTTAATTTCCTCTATGGGATCTTAGCAGCATTGGCTAGAACATCCAGTGATGTGTTTTGTAGCCTGGAGCAGGCTGTAGAGATTTTTATTCCTTATAAATGATGTCAGATAAAGCCCCTGGCATTCCACATAATAGCTAGGCGACTCTGTTGGAGCACTGTTTACACCAAAATGATAAATTACCACTCTTGATATAAAAACAGGCAGAAAAAAAAAAGCGAAGCAAATAAATCTCATGGGCTAACTTCATTTTAGGATTCTTATCTCTTCTATTCATTTGTTCTTGATTTTTCTTGGCAATTTAAACATGTTGAATCTCACATTCACTGTTTATGCTCACCATAATTTAATGACATAGGGAAGGAAGATATACTCAGAGTGAAGTAGAAACAAAGTTTGCCCATACATAAAGGTGTATGTTATCCTCAGAAGTCACTGGTTCAGTTGAAAATAGGTAGCCCAAGGGACCATCTGACAAGAAATAAAGAAGTGAGCAGGGAGATTGTATTTGGATTAAATCCAGGATGCCGGTGTGGATCCCTGGCTTTCCTTCTCTTCTACATTAATTCTTAGACAGACTTAGAAGACTTCTATCCTAAAGAAGAAGTACAACAGAAATACTCACTACTGGACATATGGATCTCCTCATATGACCTTCGTGCAAGCTGCTGACAACACTCCATTCTTGCTCTCTTCCCCAGCAGCATTCCAAGACCCGCTATGAGATGATGCAGAATATCACTGGGAGTAGGGACTGCTTATTCGTCTAGTGGCACTAAAAGAAAACATACTTATGGTAACAGTGTATAATAATTCCTTCACCTGAATGTTTTAAAACCACTATGGCATTCCCTTTAAGCCATTTTACAGATATTTTCATTTCTCCTCCACAGCGTGTGTGTGTGTTTGTGTGTGTGTGTGTGTGTGTGTGTGTGTGTCTGTCTGTCTGTCTTTGTACATGTATGATAGTTTGAATGAAAATGGCCCCTGTAGGCTCATAGGGAATGGTGCTATTGGGAGATGTGGCCTTGTTGGAGGAAGTTTATCACTGGGGGCGGGTTTATGGGTTTCAGAAGCCTAAGCCAGGCTTATGGCACCCTTCCTTCCTGCTGCCTTTGGATCCAGCTGTAGAACTCTCAGCTACCTCTACAGAACCTGCCAGTGTGCTGCCATGCTTGCTGCCATGAAAGCTCTGAACTGGAAGCCAGCCCCAATTAAATGCTTCCTTTATGAGAGTTGTCATGGTCATGGTGTCTCTTCACAGCAATACAACCCTAAGACAACATGTTTATTGGGGGGGGGGGTCGGTGTATGGAAGATCTCAGGCAGCCTTCTTCAAAAATGACACCCACCTCATTGTTTGAGACACGGTCTTTCACTGGCATGGCATTGTCAGGATGAGGAAGGCCGGCCTTCCTATGATTGACCATTGAGCATCAGAGACTTATCCTTCTCCACTCATCCCCATGGTGATTCCCACTGCTGGGATCTCAAGTGCAGCCACTGCACTTGGGTTTTTAACTTGTGTCTTAGGGTCCAGACTCTGATCCTCATGCTTGCACAGGAAGCACGTACTAGCTGTGCTTTCCTCAGCCTATGTTTACTCTTCCTTGAAATGGCTAGCTCTTGTTCTCTTACGCCATTCAAATGATCTGTGAAAAGCAAAACATATAAGGCATATTCTCCATTACCAAGTGTGATGGTTGGTTTTGAAAACTTGATTGGCTTCACTGAGAAGAGAAGACCCACCATGAGTCCTGGTAGTACTGTTCCATGGGCTGGGGCTTTGGACTGAATAAAAGTGGTCGAGGAAACAACCAGAAGAACAAATAAGCGATGTGTCATACCACTTTCTGTACTTACTGTTCCACCAAGATGTGACCTGGTAGTTCAGGTTCCTGCTGGTCTTCTTCCTGTTGCCATGCCTCTGTCTTCAGAATGAACAGTATCCCCTGAACTGTGAACCTAAATAGGCCCTTCTACCCTTAAGTTGCATCTTACCAGGTATTTGGGCACAGGCCTGAGAAACCTAATTGATGTGAGAAGTGATTGTGAGATGTGGAAATGCTGCCACTGATGTAAGAGATTTCATCATGGGGATCCCAGGCCTTTGGAACTGTCTCATGGGAGGAATGTGCAAGACTTTAAAGCTGAGGACTAGAGAAATCCCAGATTTACACAGCGAGCTTAATGGGTGGTCCTGCCTGGGATGAAGACTCTAACGGTGGAGATGCAGACTGTAAAGACTACCTGTGTGGTTCGAGAGGGGAGCAGGCCATTCCTAGGAGCTTGGCAAGGCCATCCCTTTTACATTCTTCATCTGGCTTTTGCCTCTGTCCTAAAATTTTAAGAGAGGCAATTTTTGAAATGAGTGGACTAATTTGTCCTTTGGAGTAAATTTCAAGACATGTTCAGCTTTGGTGTGGTTATTGCTCAGTGCATTTCTTCAGACTCATGGTAAGAGAGAGAAGAGGGCTGAGTGTGCAACGTTTGTGGTTTGGTGAGGAGGGTAGAGTGGAGCCAGTTAAAGCTGCTGACAGAAATGTGAAGCTTGATAAGAAAAGGAACTTTAATGCAGTTCAAGTAGAGGACAGAGTGAGTACACAAAGCAATGGTAGTTGTTCAAGAGATTAGTGCCATTGACAATAAGGCTCAAGCTCAGCACTGGGGCATTACGAAAGGTGCCCACCTGCTGAAGGCTGCCTTATGAAAGTGCAATGTCATTTGAAGGGAGAGAGCCTGAACTGAGAATGACATTGAAGGGGGGGGGTCTCTTGATCAAGAACAGCCACTGGGGATGGAGTAGGGGATGGTAGGTGGTGATGGGTGTGTCCCAGATTCAGTAACAAAGGCACAAAGGAAGCTGCCACAGATTGGGTCCAAGTTTGGTGTGCGAGATGAGTAGCATGTCAAGCAGGCAAAGAACTTAGTATCTGTAGCGAGGATCTCTTGTGCAATGTATAGAAGCATCACCTGTCAATAAAATACTGTTAGCCTATTAGCTTAGGTGGGAAATAGGGAGGTAGAAGTTCTGGTACAGAGAGAGGATTTCTGGGATAGAATCAGGCATGGGAGAGATTCACCATAAACTTTGAGGAAGACAGTCACATGAAACTGAAGGAGCGGTAACTGGCCACATGGTATGATATAGAATAGAATAAATGGGATAACTGAGTCATGAACTAGTGGAAATGAGCCTAAGCTATTGGCCTAGGCATTTATTCATTTATTAGAAGTCTCAGTGCCATTATTTTGAGGAACTTGGGCATGGGTGGGAAAGCCTGCAATCATAGGCATCATTGTTCACATAATGCTTGCTTGGAAGGCATGGGGATGAGGATATCCTAGAGTCTTGTACAGAGCTTCCTAAGAGCCCCAGAGACCAGGAAATATGTAAGTAGGTTGGATTCTCTAAAAGGAGCTCCCAAGAGGCTGTTGTATGAACTTGTGAAAATGAAGTCTAAGTTGCAAGGAGTTCGTTCCTAGGATACTGGAAATGTTCATCATTTGCCAAGGAAACCTAGAGGTAGCAAATGGAGTAGGTGTCGAGAGAGGCTATGTGCATCTACAGCACCACAAGCTGGTGAGTGCAGCTGTTCAAGACCAATGGAACCCAGATAGTGCCATCATACCCCATACTGCATGCAGAGTAGCAGGATTTGGCATTTGCCCTGCTGGTCTTGCTTTGTTCCAATCTGTCCTCTTCATGTTTATTCTGTGACATTGTGTATCTATATTTGTATGATGTAGTTAGATTTGCATTCACAATTCAGAGTTTGCCTTCGGTCTCTGAAGAGACTTTGGCCATTTGAACGATGTTAGAACTGTTAAACATTGGGAAGTTCTTAGAGATGAAGTAAGTATATTCTGTATTATAAAATATCCATGAAGCTTTGAGAAACATAGGTAAAAGTGGAATGGTTTAGATTTGTTTATGTCCAGTTTATATTTATGTTTGATATATTTAGATTTCAAGAACAGAATTGGAACTGTTGATTTTAATGGTAAACTTGATGGAATGAAGAAACACCTAGGATATTAGTGATGTGTATACCTTTGCAAATGTTTGTGAGAGTCTTTTCCAAGAGGAGTAGTGTGGAAAACCCATCATGAATGTGAATGATACTATGGATTCCTCCTATCTCTGATCCTATTCCACAGAAATACAAGCAACCTCATGCTTGGGCTACCTCCTATCCGAGAGACAGACAATATCCCCTGAAGGACTTTACAGAATAAATCATTCCTCTTATAAGTTGCTCTTTGCTAATTATTTGGTCACAACAATAAAGAAAAATAACCAATAATGTCATGTTAGGTACCAGGAAACCAGCCCCAGATATTTCTATAACATTTCATCTTATTGTTGGGTTAGTCATTGCTTCCAGAATGCAACCATATTCACAGTTGCAGATAAAATAACCAAACTGGAAACCATTGTCTGAAAACATCCTTGTTGAAACATGCTTGTCAAATTCTTGAGGAGCAAAGTTAGAAGTAATTTCCTTCAGGAAATCCCACACTCCCTCAACCCTGTGTGTTTATATGGCTCTGGTCTATGCTCCCATGGTGGCCTCAATACTTCAGTCATTGTCCTGACACTAGAATTGTTGGTTGATGTACCAGATAGCCAAGATAAAGCCCAATGAGTCTTTCATCCTTCGGTGGTTTGAATGAAAAGTGTCCTCTATAGGATCATGTAGTTCTCCACCTGTTCTCCAGTTGGTGATGACTTGAGGAGGTGATGGGAGTGTTAGGGGGTGAAGCCTTCCTGGAGGAAGTCCATTACTGCAGGTAAACTGTGAGGGTTGTAACTACTCCACTGCCTGTTCTCTTTCACTGCTTCTGGTGTGTGGATGAAAATGTGACCAATCAGCTTTCTGCTCATTACCATGACTTCCCTGCCTGTTGCTGTATCTGCTGCACATTCCTGCCACAAGGAACCAAATAAGCCATTTTCCCTCAAAGTTGATTTTGGTCATGATATTTTATTACAGCAACATAAAAATAATTAATATAAAGTTTACCAAATGGGTGAAAAACCTCCCATAAATTACCTTATGGGAGTCACAACTGTGTTGTCTTTCGAGGACAAGAACTGTGTTTGCTTCATAGTACTGGGTTGGCACATGTAGACATGTTGTAGACATGTTTTTATCTTACCATCCCTTAGTCTTTGAAGAGGAAACTTCATCAAGTTAAATACACCAGTGGGCTTGAGAAACAGCAAAATCTTTTATTATTCGCACCACATAATTGTGAACTCTAATCAATCAGGACCACCAGATAAGGACTGAGTAGCTCTGTTTCTTCTGGCAGCTCCAAGTAGAGGCTACAAAATCTGCAAGCATCTGAGGCAAGTTACAGTTATAATATTTACAAATCAGAACTCAGGGACTAGAGACTTTTCCAAGTGTTCTATCACTGTCAACTAACATTAAATCTAAGTGTTTTGCCCAAACAATCCAGTTAATTTGCTCTTTCTGATTTTAGGAGCAGACATTATATTTTGAGTAACTCTTGTTGCTTAGAAAGGGGATTGGTCAGCTTGGGTAAACCGGAGCCTGAAGTCAAAATGGTTGTATTTAAGACAACTTCCTTTGCCTGTTCCCAACAAGATTATAAAGTTGTGGAATAGTCTGCCTGATATTCAGCCAAGCTAACAAAATTGTGTTTTGTACCTGCAGTCAAAATGGAGTCATGGAAAAGTGTTGAGAAATAAAAAGAATCCATATAAGTCTATACTATCTATAAGCAGTGGCTTATAGATAAAACATTTTGTTTTGACATGCTGACTTTTGTCTTGTTTTAATTAATAAGTATAGATGTCAAAGCTTTTAGTAATTTTAATTTTATTAAAAGTTAAATATACAAAATTAGCTTTAGGAATAGAATACCACATAAGAAAAAGAAATGAGGAAAAAGCTGGCATGGTGCCATATACCAATAGTCTAACCACAGGGGATGAGACAAGAAGGGCCAGAAAGTGGGAGAGGGTGGGGTGGCAGACATGGGGAAGTGGGAGGCAACAGGGGTTTGTTTTTGTTGTTTTTGTTTGTTTCTTTGTTTTTTGGAGGGGAAACTGGGAAAGGAGAAATTTACATGTAAATAAAGAAAATATCTAAAAGAAAAAAAAAAAAAAAAAAAAAAGAAGATAGTCAACTTCAAGATAGCCTGGGCAACACAGAAAGACCTTGGCAAGCTTTGTTAGTATTGCCAGAAATATAAAGGTAGAGAATGAGCAGAACATAATCAAAGACCAAGTCAGTCTTGCTGCTTAAAACATGTCCCATACTCAACTCACCCCTCCTGTGGTTTGTCTGTGTTTATAGTTTTTTTTCCAGAGAGAGCCTCTGTTTAGTGTAAACACACCAGTGATCAAACGAGCCCTGTTAAGATTCAAACACAGAGAAAGCCAAGTTCGGCAGCCAAGAGTCTAAAGAGGCAGTAAGAAGATTTACCAAGTCTAGAATAGCATTTTTATTGGAACACAGGTATAGATTTCATCTGTCTGGAGACCATTCAAGCATAGACCATTACCCTGCAATGCCTTGAGGCAGAAAGAAACTATAAAACTTTATCATAATAGTTCTTGAGAAAGTAGCAGAGGAGTATCTTGGGGGCTGTCAGGGATGTAATTCTAGAATATGGAGCAGAAATTGAAAGAAAACATAAGACAAAAGAAGTCGCAGGATGGAATGCTAGACTCTGGCTCTTCCCAGCTCTGCCTCCTCCCCACTGCATCTTAACTGCCACCAGCAGCATCTTAGAACGCTCCATTGTTATGTGTGCCTCATTTTTAAATCACACTAGCCTAACTGGGCCAAAATAATGGCTTGAAGTTATATGAAAGAAAGTTACTAGAACTCCGTGGAATCAAGAATGATCTTCTCGGCTTACTGTTTTGTGGAGCACAGAAAGAATAGTTTTTAAAAGGCTGGGGGGATGCCTGAGTGGATAGCAGGGCTTCTTGTCAGGTGTGAGGACCTAAGCTCAAACGCCCAGCACCCACGTTAAAAAACAAATCCAGGTGTAGTCATGCAAGCCTGTACCCCTGGTGTTGTAGCCAGAGACAAGAGGATTCCTAGAGCTTGCTGGCTGTCTGCCTAGGTCAAGGGAATGAGGTAGAGATTTACAGAACAGGGAACCTGACTTCCTCCTCTTGTCTTTCCATGTATGTGTGCGCTTGTGTATACACACACACACACACACACACACACACACACACACATGTTCCCTTACCTACCTGTCCACCTCTCATTTTTTCCCCATTCCTGAAAGCCTTTCTTCTTCTGTACAAATATCTTCTCATAATCATTACATTTTAAATTTATCTTTTTTGTCCCACAGGGTTTAACTAGGCCTTCAGTGTGATGATGGGTCTGGAATTAGCCATTGGATAAGAATTGGATTTCTCCTTTCTTTAGTCTCTTTGTGTTTGCTATGAATTCAACCAATTCATTCCCATCCTTTGTAAGTTCATTCTGACAGTTTTTTTTTCTTTCAGGACTTCCTTAAATTCTTTGAACATGTTTATAGTTGTTCTTTTGAATTTTACATTTTGAATTTAATCTAAGTTATTATCTGTGGGATCATGACTATAGGATTGGTGACTTTGGGGAGGAAGTGCTGCCTTGGTTTTTCATGGCATCCATCCTCCAATCGTAGCTGAAGATGCCTTTAGAGACTGATAAATGCCCACTGAGGGCAACAATTGGCCCCAGACTGAGACCCAGCATTCAGGTCCCTGCCCCTCCTCACTCCGGTGCTTCTGTCTCTAGACATTTCCTTCCCACCCTTCTGTGTGTTTCCTTGGCATTCAACACTACTGCCAACACATAATTACCAAGCTCTTATTAAAGTCTTTGCAGTAGCTAACTTTTTTTCATTTTATTGTTTTTTTTCTTTTGTTTTATTCATTAATTTTTTTTTCACTTTACATCTTGATCAGAGCCTCCCTTCCTCCAGGTACCCTCTCCACATGGCCCTCCTCCCATTCCACTTCCTCATCACCTCTGAGAAGGGGGAGTACCCCCCCCCCATATCAACCCACCCTGGCACATCAAGTCACTGCAGGCCTAGGAGCATCCTCTCCCACTGACGCCAGACAAGGCAGCCTAGTTAGGGAAATGGGATCTCCAGGCAGGCAACAGAGTATGGACAACCCCAGCTCCAGTTGGTGGGGACCTGCAAGAACACCAAGTTGAACATCTGCCACATACGTGCGGGGGCTGGAGACTCCAGTCCCTGCTTGCTGGTAGTTAGTTGGTGGTTCAGCTAAGATTTTAAATGTGTACTGAGGTATATGAATGAATGTTTGCCTGCATGTATATATACATGTATATACCACATGTGTGCCTGGTGTCTATTGAGTCCATAAGAGGGCATCCAATCCCCTAGAACTGCAGTTGCAGACAGTTGTGAGACACCCTGTGGGTGCTGGGACCCAAACCAGATCCTCTGCAAGGGCAGTAAATGTTTTTAACCAAGGAGCTATTCCTCTAGCCTGTGTTTTTTCTTTTTCTTTTTTTAAAAATGTACTTTACTTTTGAAGGAACATGTATGTGTTTGCATGTGTACATGCTTTATGTTTCTGTGTGCTCACATGCAGACACCAGAGGCTGATGTCAAATGTCTTCTTCTATGATTCTCCCCACTACTTTCTGAGACAAACAGCTACACTAGCAGGCTAGAGAGCCCCAGGGCTTCCCCCCTGTAATGCTTCTTAGTGCTGGAATTAGAGACACATGCTACATTACCCTTATGTGGTGTGAGAGATCTAAACTCAGGTCTTTACGCACTGAGCCACACTCAATTCCTAGGTTGGACATAGTTTGAGAATGTCCGCCAAGGTTGCATGTGTTGGAATTTTGGTCCTTTGGGTGACAATGTTAAGCAGTGGTTGCCCTTTCAAGGTAGAACTCTCTCAGTGAGAGGTTATCTACATCCTTAGGAAGGGTTAATAGTTCACTCTGCTTGCAAGGTCCTGCCTCACCTGCAACCACTCACTCTCACAGACACGCCACCTCATGATGCCATCTGCCATTGACCTAGACAACCTGGACCTTCACCAGAGCTAGTGCTATGTGCTATGGACTTCCAGTAGCTGAAACTCTGAACCAGAGAAATCTGTCTAGTACTCCTCAAGTTTTAGCCACAGGAAACACAGCACATTTGCTTTTTAATCTGTATAAGAGACCTGTGCGGTAGGTCCTGTTATTACCTTTTATATGAATGACAAAGATAGATTTAGCAAGGTCGACATCTTGCCAAGCCACAGAGCCCCGAAGCTACGGCCTACACATGGGTCTGTTGCTTTCCAGTGTGCCTGTTCTGAGCCATCTGTTGTCTGGCAATGTTAGCCTCTGGTTATATCTTGCCTCCTCCGCTTGTCTACCAGTTTTCAGAGGGCAGAGACCAAAGTGTCTTTAACACCCACCATGACCTGGAACAAGGCATATGTTCATCTCAGTATTTCTTGAGCAAGTAAAGTGAGTTAAACCCTATGAGAGGTCTTACAAGCCACACATAATTTCTCAATATGAGGGAAGAGTGCTATTCCACATGCATGAAGCTGTGGCCAGGATCTGATTACAGAAAACTTTGCACTCAATTTGCAAGCAGGAAGGTCTAAATTTGAATAAAGCCGGGCAAGAGATCACACACTGGTAGTCCCAGTAATAGAGAGGCAGAGATAAGTGGATCCCTGGAGCTTGCTGGTCAGCCAGCATAGTCTGTGAAGTGATCTCTAGGCCAATAAGAGAACTCGCCTCAGAGTAAAATCAACAGTGCCAGAGTAGCAATACCTGATCTCGTCTAACTCCAAACCAAGACTGATACTTGCTGGCAAAGGAAAAATGGGTTTTCTCCAGTGGAGTGTCACTGCATATATCAACTATGCTCTGAGGCTATCATTTTATAGTGTTTTGTTTTAGGGAGGGAGGGAAAGAGGGAGAGAAGGAGAGAAGGAGGAAGAGGGAGAGAGCGAGTGAATTTAAGTGGGTAGGGACCTGGGAGGAAATGGGAGAGAAGTACAATAAAAAAAAATAACCTATAAAATTTTAAATTGAAAGTTCCTTTAAAAATTCAATCAAAGAGAGATGACTCCACATTTAATAATGTCAGGAGCATCACATGTCACCAAGCCACAGCTATGAGCCTTTTTTCTGTTCCTGCATCCTGGCTTGGCTGTCACAAGCTGAAGACATCTGACCTCCTTGTTCCTCTTTTGGTGGGAAGGCAGTGAATCCTAATCCCTGGCACCTGTGGATGATACAATATGTGGAAAACATGTAAAGGCACTCTCTTAGGCTGTGGAGGCTAGAGAGATGTACTCTACAAGAGGGACACAAAGAGAAACTTGGCTACAGAGGAGAAGGTCATATGGCCTCAGATACGGAACTGAAACTAATGTGGATGGATGCTAAGCAATGCCAGTGGCCACAGAAACCACAAGAGACAAAGAGTGCCTTTCCCCGTAGGAACACTGGAGGAAGTCTGACCCTGGTGATGCCTTGCTTTTGACCCTGTGACACCAACTTTGGACTTCAGTCGGTTCAACTTGTGAAAGAATGAAATTCTGGTGTTTTGCACCATTGTTTGTGATCATTGTTAGAGCTTGGAACTAATACAGAGAATGAAAGTGAGATTTCTTTGCAAGCTTCCTTTAAAAGAGGGGAATCTCAGAAGTCCCATTGCTACTCCTCACCTTGTCCCTCCATTTTACTGCCCAGATCCTATTTAAAAGACTCTTGTTTCGTGGATGCTTAGAAATATGTGTCTGACATAAAGTTCTGCTAGCAAATAGAAACAATTTTGAGAAAAAGTACCTAACACGGTCCGTCATAGTTAGTATAGGGGAACAGTTGGCATTGAAGCAAAATACACTAGCTAAACACTAGGGTCAAGCTGCTGCCATCTGAGGGATTGGAGAGTTTACTATAGTTTACAAGGAAACACTCTCATGAGTACCCAGTAATAGGTTTGCTTTCCTACCACCCAAGTCACTGTGTTCCATGTTCTGTGACAAAGCAGACACCAATATTGTCTAGGCATCTCTAAGGGATGAAGTCTCACTTTCTCATGGCTTGGATGACCTGTCATGTTAGTAGATATGCAGGTGAAATCTTCTGAAGAGGCTGGTGAGCTTCCCTGGTAACGTTCAACTAAAGATTCTGCCTTCCACTTCTTTGTTCTGCCTTCTAAGATGCTGTCCACCCCAAGGCAGGTGTCTTCTTGATGTCTACTTCTGTGAAGCTTCAGATAGTTGAAGCTGAGCTTGGCGGTATGTGCCTATAGTTCCAGCTCCTCAGGAGTCTCAGGTGGGAGGTTTGCTTACTGTAGGAGTTCAAGGCCAGCCTGTGCAGTACAACAAGATCCTGCATAAAAGCAATGCAGGCTGGGGATTTGGCTGAGTAGCTAAAATATCAGCTTCAAAGGTGAGTTCCAACCTCCAGAAATCAGGTACAAACTGTCCTCTCAGAGTTCCTTCAGTAGCATGGGAGGCAGACACAGGATTCTTAAAAACTTGTGGGCCAGGTGGCCTGTCACAAGTGATGGCAAAATAAGAGAACGTGTCTGAAGGCTGAAGACAAGGACACATCCACATACATGCTATGCAACGCACACTTACATTCATGAGCAAATTTCACAGCATACATAAAACACACACACACATACACAGGTTTTCAAAAATCCAACCTGCTATCACAAAAGAACAAACACGGTATGCACTCACTGATAAGTGGTTATTAGCCCAGAAGTTTGGAATTACAGGAAGTTTGGAATTACAGGAATTACATTACACAAGGAACTCAAGAAGAAAGAAGATCAAAAGGTGGACATTTCATTCCTTCTTAAAAGGGG
>NW_022196909.1:58518224-58635917 GCF_008632895.1 Mastomys coucha | reverse complement strand
ACAAAAAAAAAAAAAAAAATCCAACCTGCTGACTCATGGGTAGTCACATATGACTTTTCTGGTGGCTCTTCACCCACTGACTTTGGGGGCAGCCAGGCTTCTTGCCTTTAAGACTGAGTGCTGTGTTACCGCTCACGTTGTTCTGAGTTCTGAGTTGAATTAAAGAACTCTGAATGCCTTGTGGCAGCTTAGTCTCAGCAGCTAAGAATGAGGTCTTTGCCAAGAGACTCCTCTGCTTAGGGTATTTTCTGAAATTAAACATCCTTCAGATGTGACCAGTTCACCATCTCCCCCAAGAGAAATACATTTTTAATTTTTCTTCATTAATTTAAAAAATATAGAAGGCTTTGGGTTGGCCCACAGAAGATTGTATAGCACAAGTCTTAGCATCTGGAAAGTTCTTGTCTTGCTGCTTTCTAGTAACACTACATTTAAAGGGAAGCTACATAGCAAACACCAGGTGATATGGCTCTTTGCCCAAACATAATTTGTTTATGTTGATGCACAGCTAGGGACAACTGGTGTTTGAAATCTCTTACTTAAGGAATAGTTCTATTCCTACTAGGCTAGTGATTGTCTTGGCTAGCGGAGTTCTGTTGACTTGGGAATGTAGTGGGTCTCTCGAGCACGTCTGATGTTTCTCAGAGAGCAAGGGCTGTGGCAATCCAGGCTTTTAATGGAAACTGACACTGTATCATAGGGGATAGAAGCCTTTAGTGCTTTAGCATTTTCAATCTGCATTCTGCTCATTTCTGGAATAGTTCAGTAGTTCTGGGCCTGAGTTAACTGCCAAAATCTCTGCAGGGAAGTATTTGCAACTCTAGTGCTACTTATTCAATGTATAGCCAGAACTCCAAAGCAGAGGCTCCAGGGTATTAAAGTCCCTTATCAGACCAGGCGTCACGGGAGAGACTGGAAGGAGCCCTTTCGTGGAGGACCAGCTCCTTTCGTGGAGGTAGAGAGCAAAGGGCTCCAACTAAGTTGCTGCTTCAATTTGCTTTCTGTTGCTTTGATTCAATACTATGACCAGCAGTAGCTTGGGTAAGAAAGGATTTCTTTTCTTTATACCTCCAGAACACAGTCCATCATTGAAAGGAGCCAGTGTGTAAACTTAAAACAGGAGCCTGGAGGTAGCAACCATGATATTGTTTATTGGCTTTCTCCCTGGCTTTTGCTTAGCTAGTTTTCTTATAGATTCCCAGGACCACCTGCCCTGCAGTGGGAGTGCTCTGCTGTGGGCTGAGCCCTCCTCCCACCTGAATCACAAATCAAGACAGTCTCTGGCAGATATGGCCACAGGCCAATCTGATCAAGAAAAAAAAAATTCAGTTCCCAGGTTACTCTCGGTTGTGTCAAATAGACAATAAAAATTAACTGGGGCAGACACTAAGCTGTGAATGAATAGTACAAGAAACGGGAGAACAACCCAACAAGGTGGACGGCATGGATACTAGGTGGGCTTACACATTAGCCAACAGTCTTCTGCACCCCTCCCCATTTTCTTGGGTTCCCCAAGTCTCACAGGAACTCAGTGGAGCACAGACTTTCTCCCTCTTAGGATGAGGCTGATTTGTAAGTATCCCTGTTCCTTTCATCCTTGTCTCTCTTCTCTACAGAGATGCCTATACCTTGTGGTTGATCTGGGTAGAGCCTGGTTCTTTGGATTCAGTAAGTGAGGCTGGACTATTGTGGGACTGAGCCCTATGGTGGTCATGATGTAAAAACCAAACCAAACCAAACAAACAAACCAAAACAAGACTATATAGAGGGTTTTGAAATTTATAGTAGCCATAACAATATTTTAAAAAGCCTGTAGAATGAACTTTTAAAATACATGTAGCTCAGTGTCTGGAGTACACATGATTTCAGCATACCACACCGGCTACCTCTCAATTGCTCCTGAGGCAGCATTGTTAGTGGTCATAGCAGTTCTTGATCTTTGTACTTGATCTTTGTGCCATGCTGTGGCCTGAACTCTGTTGGTCTGAAGGCTAGCATTTCAGCAAGCTATTATGATGTTCCAGGCAAGCCTGTAAACCAAATGTTCTGTGGCAAATGAGTCCTTCCTGGGCCCTTCACCTTCTCTGCTTAGGCAGATATCTACTCTGAATATTTGCATATCTACCGAGATGGTTTTTAACCTTCTGAAATATCATTCTTGGTAATTCTTAGGAAGAGCTAGAATGTGGGGGAAGCCACATTATAAATTTATTCTTGTGTGCTGTTTAAGGTCAATCCTAAAGAGACTTTGGAAACCTTGGCTAGTGTCATAGATGGGTAGACTGTACCTTGCTTTCTTCTTCCGTTTGTCCCTTTTGAGGTCCTCTTTTTTAGTGTTTGCTTTTCTCCTCTGTTGATAGATATTGGAGTCTCAAAAAACTTGAGTTGTTTCTATCAGGGACACAGTTTTTAAATGAAATTAGTTAGAAGAGCAAATGAAGCACACCATAAATCATATAATTGTAAACCACACAATTTCTCCACACTAATCCCCCTGTAAGTAATGACCTTGAGGCTTCTAGGGTGGCACAGACGGTTGGGTGCTGGCTTGTCAAGCTTGATGGCCTGAGATTGATCTTTGGGACCCACATGAGGAAAGGAGAGAACCAACTCCCAAAAGCTGTTCTCCGACTTCCACACTGTACTGTGGCATGTACACTCTCTGCCACCTTCTCCTCCGGAGTAATTGTAATAAATAGTTTTTAAAGCAGGACAATATTTCAAATCTTGAGTAACGATAGCAGCTGTGACGTTGACCAAAAATTCAGGTCTAAAGCTAGATATTTGACTATAAAATAAACAAACAAAACAACTATAACAACACAACTCCACCACTTTTACTATCTTTTTTTCCCCCTTTTGTATCATATGAGATATGAAACCCAGGGCTTCATGTGCATTAGCTTAACATTCTACCACTGAGCTAGATTACCTGCCCAACAGTTACACATAACAGAATACTTAGATGTAAAACAATGTAGAGTCCAATCTTTTGACACTAGGACATGAGGTTGTCATCAGCAAAGCTTATGCTAGAGAACCATGTAATCAAATTACAAAAACTTGGCCAAAAAAGCACCCTTATAATATTTTAAGTACACCTACGATTCTGTGTCAACCTGTATCCATAGGTTAGGCATTCCTAGAAACTTCTTTTCCTCAGGTAATAAAAGAGGCTCGTGGTGGCTGCTGTTGGTTCTATTTGATAACATGCTCACTGACACATGTTCTTCACTCTATCACCCTTTAGTGTTGGTATTCTTTAAGCACCTGCCTCAAGAGTATAGAGGGCTCTTGATGTTGTCGACACTGAATTCCAGCTGAAGAAAAGAAGTAATTTTTAGAAAAACAAAAACATTCTATAGTAAAAATATTAAAATCCCAACCCAAGGTTTCAACCCCACCTTAGGTTAGAATTCTTGGAAGAAAGGCACACTCACAGCCTTTATACTTACAATATGCCTTAAGCAGCACAGTATCTGGGAAGATGCCCACCCTCCATGCTGTTAGAATCTACTGTCCTAATGATATCCCCAAATTATTACTTACTATGTTTCATCATGGCTACTCTTAGCTCCAGTTGGGCAGCCCTCAGGGCCACACTCTCTTCTCTCTTAACACATGGCTACTCTCTCTTCTCCTGCACACTATTCCTTTAATCCGCGGTGGGTTCTTCCTCCTTTCCTATACATTTTCCTCTTCTTCCTCTTCTCCAATCCCAAGCTCTAGAAACCTAAACCCTGCCTATGTCTTTTCTGCTCAGCTGGTGTGCTACTGGTATCTTTATTTACTGATCACGATTAACTGGGCACAGGGCCATTCAGAGTCTTACTTGCTGACTTTTTCATCTCTGAGCACCAATCTTGGGGACCCCAAATTAGCACTGGAATATAAGCAGCATTACGCCAATCCACTGCAACATTCCATGATTCATCCCCTGCCCCACTACAATTGGCGCCATGTGTGTAAGCTGCAAGAGAGTCGTGGGGAACTTGCCATTTGCTTTTTAGTCCCTAAGGTGGCAACTATGACAGAAGGTTAAGTTGATGAGCCAGTGATGATGGAGGATGTAGGAGCTCGCCTATCGGGTTCTCTTGCAGGATCTGAACATGCCAAGCATTTTACAGATAACATTTCATTTGATCCTCACAGCTGCTTTTGGGTGTGTGTTCATTCAGTGCTCTCCACTTTTAAGGACTTAGAAGAGGTCAATTAGTTTACCCAATTCATGCAGAAGTCCCTTTGTGGTTTTTGTTCACCTCCACCGTCACTGTCACTAAATAGCCACCTCCATTTCCATGCATTTGATCTTCCACATGCCTCAGGTGAAACTGGGAATGGCTGATTGATACTTTTCTCCATGAAGGCAGTGTGAGGGAGAGGAAAGATTTCTGGCTCGGGAAATTAGGACAGCATGATATATTCTGTGAGATGAAAGGAACATTTTTTTCAGTCAAGCATTACATAAGCTTCGCTTTGGGTGGGTTTAGTACGTGGCACCTGTCAGTCACCCCAGTGGCTGAGAGAAGCTAGTAGGTGTCTGGAGTTTAGGAGAAATTTCATATAATTAACTAATCACTAAAAGATTGACGATCACAGCCACATCAGTACCACCTGCCTAGACTCCTTTTCTTTCAAATGAACAATGTAAGTGGGTTTTTTCAGCAAAGGAGAAGAAATGGGGAAGATGATTGGTTGATATAAGTGACTTCTCCTCTGCTTAACAACACTGGTAGCATCTCAGATAAGCCCTAATGATCCCCACTTCCTGGTACCATGAGTGGATTGCACCTAGAAGTTTCTAGTGAATAAGACAAGCAAAGGCAATAAGAGGAGATCCATAGCCAAACCATAGGCAGTATGACTTCTACCTTCTAAGTAGACCTTTGTTTCCTTGGCTATTATGCCTTGGGAAAGGAAATAGCCATGTTGTATATTTGCCCAAGGCAATGATTATAGGGTTCTCACTGACCATCAGCCCCACAGTCAACTGAAGAGTGACATCAGTACAACAGTCCGTAAGGCACAGACAGAATTCTGTTCAATGTGTGAGCGTGGAGGGAGATCCTTCACCAGCCAAGAGTTCAGACAGGCCCCTAGCCCTGTTGGCAACTTGAGAGCTCAGCCTGTGATAGATCCTCAAGTAAAACAAGACTTCTGACCTGTAGATATGAGATAGGCTAAATGTATGTTGTTAATCTGCTAGGTTTATGGTGACTTATTAAATGATGATAGATAACAAACCCAAAGATTTAAGATGGGACAGAGAGCCTTGTGGTAGTGAGCTGGCTTGAATGCTTGCTTAGTCCAAGAGCCAACAAACTATCTTCAAAGAGATGACCGATTTGGACAATTAAAACCTGCTCTAAGAATCAGTGCATTTGGCTCACTGGAATGAGAAAACCCTGTGCAGGAGGCAGCCATATTTGGGGCAGACCCCAAGCAGAAGCACCTGATGCATGAGCCAAGTGCACTGTGGGAGCAAAGGCAGAATCCTGGGAACCAGAAAAACCCAAACACAACCACACAGCAAAGGCTTTCAGCAGTGTTGAGATAGTCAGGTAGTGATCAGGAGAGTAAGAGATTTTCCTTACCTGACTGAGCAAAGAAATGAATGATGACTTTATCAGATAAATGAAAAGAAAATCAAGCTGATGAGCACAACATTCAGTATTCTTGTTCTGTAAGTAATTTCTTCTTCCTTCCTATAATAATTATGGTTGGCTCACAGTTTGAGGAGGCAGAGGAAGTCTATCCTGTGGTGAATCATAGGCAGCTGGAGCACAGAACAGCTGGTCGAATTGAGTTTCCAGTTCGGAAGCAAAGAGAGGTGAGTGTTGGTGATCAGCTTGCATTCTCCCTCTATCCACACTCCGGGACATCACTGCCCACATTCAAGTTGATTTTTTTCTTCAGTTAAGCCTACCCAGAAGCCTCCTCATGGTCAACCCCAGAGGTGTATTCCCACTGCTAAGCTATTTTGGGTTAAGCTGATAATAAGGATTAGATATATTCTCTATCTCTTTAGAGTGTTTTTTTATTAGATATTTTCTTTATGTCATGTCATATGATATCTCCTTTTTCTGTTTCCCTTCCGAAAAAAAAATAATAAAATAAGAAAAGTCCCCGTTCCCTTCCCCCTCCCCTTGCTCAACAACCCACCCTCTCCTGCTTCCTGGTCCTGGAATTCCCCTACACTGGGGCACAGAACCTTCACAGGACTAAGGGCTTCTCCTCCCATTGATGACCAATTAGGCCATCCTCTGCTATACACATGCTGCTGGAGCTATGAGTCCCACCATGTGTACTCTTTGGTTGGTGGTTTAGTCCCCGGGAGCTCTGAGGGTACTAGTTAGTTCATATTGTTGTTGGTCCTATGGTGCCCTTCAGCTCCTTGGGTCCTTTCTCAAGCTCCTTCATTGGGGACCCTGTACTCAGTCCAATGGATGGCTGTGAGCCTCTACATCTGTATTAGTCAGGTACTGTCAGAACCTCTCAGGAGACAGCTATATCAGGCTCCTGTCAGCCAGCACTTGCTGGCATCCACAATAGTGTCTGGATTTGATGATTGACTATGGGAAGGATTCCTAGGTGGAGCAGTCTCTGGATTGTCCGTCCTTCAGTCTCTGCACTATAGTTTGTCTCTGCAACTCCTTCCATGGGTATTTTGTTCCCCCTTTTAAGAAGGAATGAAGTATCCACATTTTGGTCTCCCTTTTTCTTGAGTTTCTTGTGGTTTGTGAATTGAATTTTGGGTATTCCAAGCTTCTGGGCTAATATCCACTTATCAGAGAGTGCATACCATGTGTGTTCTTTTGTGACTGGGTTATCTCACTCAGGATGATATTCTCCAGATCCATCCATTTCCCTAAGAATTTCATAATTCATTGTTTTTAATAGCTGAGTAGTACTCCATTGCATAGATGTGCCACAATTTCTGTATCCACTCCTCTGTTGAGAGACATCTGGGCAGTTTCCAGTTTCTGGCTTTTATAAATAAGGCTGCTATGAACATAGTGGAGCATGTGTCCTTATTACACGTTGGAGCATCTTCTGGGTATATGCCCAGGAGTGATATAGCTGGGTCCTCTGGTAATACCATGTTCAATTTCTGGAGGAACTGCCAAACTAATTTCCAGAGTGGTTGTACCAGCTTGCAATCCCACCAGCAATGAAGGAGTGTTCCTCTTTCTCCACAACCTTGCCAGCATCTGCTGTCACCTGAGTTTTTGATCTTAGTCATTCTGACTGGTATAAGGTGGAATCTCAGGGTTGTTTTGATTTGCATTTCCCTGATGACTAAGGATGTTGAACATTTCTTTAGGTGTTTTTCAGCCATTTGGCATTCCTCAGTTGAGAATTCTTTGTTTAGCTCTGTACCCCATTTTGTAATAGGGTTATTTGGTTCTCTAGAGTCTAACTTTTTGAGTTCTTTGTATATATTGGATATTAGCCCTCTATCAGATGTAGGATTGGTAAAGATCTTTTCCCAATCTGTTGGTTGCTGCTTTGTCCTATTGACAGTGTCCTTTGCCTTACAGAAGCTTTGTAATTTTATGAACGCCTATTTGTCAATTCTTGATCTTAGAGCATAAGCTATTGGTGTTTTGTTCAGGAAAATTTTCTGGAGAGGCCCTTGGCCCTGTGAAGGTTCTATGCCCCAGTGTAGGGAAATGCCAGGGCCAGTAAGCAGGAGAGGATGGGATGGTGAGGAGAGGGAGAGGGGAAGGAACAGGGGTTTGTTTTCATTTTCATTTTTGTTTTTTTATTTTATTTTATTTTTTTGGAGGGGAACCTGGGAAAGGAGATATTGTAT
Source organism: Mastomys coucha (assembly GCF_008632895.1). Lineage (NCBI taxonomy): Eukaryota > Metazoa > Chordata > Mammalia > Rodentia > Muridae > Mastomys > Mastomys coucha. The sequence continues at coordinate 58,628,101 of NW_022196909.1, read as the reverse complement.
GACATGTAAATAAAGAAAACATCTAATAAAAAAAGAATAAAAATACTTTAGAGCTAAATGCAGACTGCTTGGAAATGATGATCACAATTAGTCAAGGAGGCCCCATAGTTCTTCATAACCCTAAGTTCTCAGACTCAGTACTTTAGGAAGAATGGACAGTTCTGCAAAAGAGCCAGTGTGTGCATGTGTGTGTGTGTAAAATTTCAGAGTAAAATACTTCAACTATATTACCTGGTTCTGAGTTTTCCTATTACCTGCCACCAAGGGCAACACCCCCAGAAACTCCACTACCCATTATCTTTGAAAAGAACAGGTAAATGAGTTTGAGAGAAAACATTTTGCTTGAAATTTTCCCTTACTCTGATTGCATAAATGTAAAAGGAGAATCTGCCAAGAGTTCAGTGACGCTTTGCACAGTGGCTTTTGGCAAGAACGCTCTGTACCAGCAGCTAAATGATTGTTTTCCTGAAGAACTGGCCTATCATCCTTTATAACCTGTCCTTGTGACTTGAGGAGGGGAAAGGAAAATCTCCAGTTTTCTCAGACACTGCCTATTCACAGTGGATGCTGAGAATCCAGTCTTGAGTAGGTGAGTGGGTCCAGCCCCCAGCCCCCACACACACCATAGAGTGTCTATATGTTTAGAACTCTGGCTTTGGGAAAGAAATCTCTCCCATTTGTGCCAAGATTCATCTGATGAATGGGATGACATAATCTTCCTGATGACAACTCTCCTAACTGTGATAAAAATGAATTCCAAGACGCTCTAACTTAGCCCAGCCATTTGCTCTGTCCATCTCTTGTGGGGCCATGCCTAGCCTCGATTCTGTGTCTCAGCCTTCCTTCTCTCAACTGACAACATCCTCGAGGTTATTCAAATATGACCAGTCTTTCCTCTGCCTCTGCTCCTCTCTCCAGTACTTCCATAGTTTAATTGGCCTTTTCTTCAGGTCACTTATGCAATTAGTGTTGTCAGCTTCCCAGAATCTGGAATCACAGAGAAGATCAACCTCCCAGCAGCAGACCTGTGAGGGAGGGTTTAGCCTCGAGGCATGCCTATGAGGGATTACACTGCTTAGGCTAACTGAGAAGGGTTTCACACTGAAACCTTGGGCAGCACCATTCCCTAAGCTTTGGTGCTGTGCTGAATAAAAGGGAAAGCTAGTTAAAAACAGGTATCCATTGTCCTCTGCTTCTTGCTGGGGGTGCAACATGGTTGGTTGCCCCTAGCTCCTGCTACTGTGACCCCCTGCAGTGATGGTCTCCAATCTTTAACTGTGAACCCATATAAGCTCGTCCTCTCCAAGTGGCTTTTGTCAGGGAATTGAACAGGAAGGAAATGAAGGCACGTGGCTTCTCTTCTCAGCCTTGCTGCCATGGGCCTCTACCTCTGAGTTTCTGTTTTCAGAGTGAGCTGTCAGTGTTTTTCACTGTACTTCATGGTCAGAATTTGGGGCATTTGTATGTTTCTTGTGTCATTCCCATGCAAGATTCAATTCTCTGAAAATGAATGGTAAGTCCTCATTCACCACTGAAAACTGAGCATCAGACAGGCAGTGTAAGTGTCCCATGGGTAAACAGTGTCTCTGTGCTTATATTCTGGATTTTCTATTAAAAAATACTATTGGCTTTAAATGAATAATTTGTATATGAAATAGCTGGGGGACATTTCAAGTGTGAAGACCTTCCTACCTCCCACTTGCAACTAGTGGTCTATTCCTTCTTATTCTGATGATGGTTTTATTTTGACTAAAGATAACTTTCTTGGTATATCATTTGTTGAATACATTTTTATGTATGGAGATTCAAATCAAGATACAGAACGTATACAGCCCTCTAGTCCATTCCCACATGTTAATGCTCCATCAACACCCTCCCAAAGGTAACTCTGTTGTAATTCCTATCAATATAGCTCTTCCTGAAAATGTTTCTATCTATGTATGTGATGTATTTTTGTGAAAGAGCGTGCTAGTGTCATGGACCACACATTTGGATGTCAGAGGACAACCGTGGTTGTCCTTCCTTGACTGTCATGCTATTTTTGAGGCAGGGTCTCTCTTGCTGCTTGCCACTGTACTGTGTACTCCAGTCTAGCTGGTCCAGAAGCTTCTGGGGCAATTGTCCTGCTTCACTGTGTTAACTGGGATTACAGATGTGGACCATGGTGTCCAGATTTTGCATGGGTTCTAAGATCCAAATCTAGGTTTCAGGAGTTCTTGACAAGTTTTTACCTGATGAGCTGTATTCTTGGCCCTGTAGCATGTTTCTCAACTCCCTAACTGGAACAATATGTTAAATACTCAGACATATATGTGCATATATGTGTGTGTGTGTGTGTGTGTGTGTGTGTGTGTGTGTGTATCCCCAGCAGTATAACTTTGAAATGTATTTATGCTATTATATGCTTTGGGTTTTTTACTTCATTCAACACTTGAAGGACATTTGAGTTGCATCCAGTTAATAGCTCCTGGTCACTCTTCTCTGGGTCTTGTACATAATTTTAAATCGATGTGAGCACTTTCCTCTATGTGCTTCAGAGTGGAAGAACTCCAGGCAGCATGTGCATGGTGCTACTAGCTACTGCCCAATTGTTCTCAGATGACCACTGTGTCTTCTCCACGCAGGCCTCCTCTCTTGCCTTACCAGAACTGCCTAGCTCTGCACACTTCCTCTAAGCCATTCTGCAGCTAGATGCCAGGTATGCCCACCTTTGAGGTTTATTCTTGACTGACAAGAGGTGATATGTAGCACCTTTTACAGTTTATGGGTCATCGGATACTTAAGGCACATATATGTATATGGATTGCCTGATGTAAATTAATCATTAAAAAGAAAGCATTGTATGTCTTTTATGGGTGGCTTTTAAAGTAGTGGTTCTCATCCTGTAGGTTGTGACCCCCTCTAAAGAACATTGGAAAATACAGATATTTATATTATGATTCATAACAGTAGCAAAATTACACTTAGGAAGTAGCAATAAAAATAATTTTGTGATTAGGGGTCACCACAACAGGAGGACCTGTATTAAAGTGTCACAGTGTTAGGGTGGTTAATGCATGGCTGTGCATTATCTAACTCCTCCATGTGTACCAATTATGTTCTCCCAGTATGGAATTTCTTTCTTGACCTTCCTATTCCTGTTGTGTCACTGCAGTGGATTGATGCTCTAACCTCAATGACACCTGGAAAGCCAATCTTTTAGATTCCACTGGTATTTCTTTTATTGTTTAAGTGTTCTCTTTCAGGGGACTTCTGTTAGTGTTTTTAAAAAACACAGCTAGGAGGTGTTATAGGTTGTTCTTAGCACACTTGAAATGACTTTTGGAATCAATATGGTGTAACTTGACAATAAAATAACCTTCTGAGCCCCCTTACTGAGAAGCCAACCCATGTTTCCAGGCTTGGCTTAAATAACTTCTTCATGGGACAGCTGTTAGCAGCTTCCCTTCTAGTTCATCAGGAAGAACGTCATTGAGGTAGTTACATACATTGGTTACCCCTCAGAAAAACTCCAAGCTAGTTTGCACTCCTCCACCTCCCCTACCTCAAGAATATTTAGCCCAGGCAGACAACTCAGAAATGATGCCACACAGACATTCATTCACCAGATATATTTGAACTCTAAGCTCTTTGAGCTGTACACGTGCACAAATGATTCAGTGGTGGAAACCTTCCCCTCCTTTTAAAACATTTCAAACTTAAAAGAGCGCTAAAGAGGTTTGCATAATGAGCATCATGGAAGTGTCCAGGCGACTTTCTCTGTGCTGGGAGGTCCCGTGGCTTCTCCGTTCCTTCCGGGGAAAGATTCCCCTCTCTCCTCCCCATGCTCAACCTAGCGCGAGAATCCCTTGATCTGCAGCAGGTTAACATCAATATATGGCAATACAGTTCACTAAGACTAATCACCTGGGCCATCTATAACACTGAGCTCTTAATGCCTACGCAAGCTAGTCACGTCAACTTTCACTAAACTGGAAATTTCTGCTATCAGTGTTTGGAAGCACAAATTATTTCCAAGGCTTTCCCTCATTTAGATATCTCCCTCTCTCTCTCTCTCTCTCTCTCTCTCTCTCTCTCTCTCTCTCTCTCTCTCTCTCTCTCTCTCTCTCTCTCTCTCTCTCTCTCTCGAACCTGCATCCTGAATGTTAATGTCAGCCCTGGAAGTTATCCATCTATACAACTGAGTTCAACGTTTCTGCCACCAGAGGGCATCATCTCGCCACTATTTATAGTCTTTCCTTGGCCAATGAAAAAAACCAAAACCTTCCACAACAAAGGAAAGTCAAAGCCTTTGCTTATTGTACACTCCTCAGATCTGATTTTGAAAAGGATACTTGTTTTCCCCGTGGAAACTCCACAAGCAATACTGTCCTCAGTCTCAACCGCACTGTACCGTGTCCGGCACTATATTGCTATATTTCACAGTAGAACGGACTTTAATTTTCTGAGTGATCAGTCTAAGTTTGAAGTTTCTGCTGAAACTAACATTACACCTTAATCAAAAAACCACAATAATCCCCCCCCATCAGGTGGCTGTGTTAGTGTTCTTGTGTGTTATTCTGAGGCTTAGGTCATGAAAGTCCTAGCCTGTTGTGTGGTAAATGGTATTTGCATCCAAAGTTACTAGTTAATGAACAGGAATAGATGAGGCTTGACACATGGAGCAGAAAATATGGTTCTGCAGGTGTATCTTCTGTAATGCACTTTGGGCTAGAGAAATACAAAAGTCACATGTAACAAAAACAAGGAACTTTTGAGCACATGGGCATTGGATGAATGGGCGGGGCATCTGTTTACCCATCATCCTTTGTGCTCTGAAATGCTCAGCTGTAACGTTCTTGGATTTAGCGTCACCCAAGTTGCTTATAACTGATACTTGGATCTTTGTTTGAAAACAGGTGATCTGGACAGCAAAGAGATTGGCTAGTCAGTTATCTATTGGCATGAGACATTGCTGTACCATTTTACAACTTAGCACAAACCGTAATAGTGTGTAATAGTACCAATTATCTACATTAGAATCAGAATGCATTCAGAAGCAACACAGGTATGATGTCATTAAGCAGCTAATGGTTGAACAATCACTAAATAAAAAACATCCAGATTTTAAAAGCACAGCTCAAACATCTGTACAAATATACAAAGGGGTGGGGGACAATCGTTCAGACACTATGAGACTTTTATAATAAATAGGTTGGTCTGAAATCAGTCTCTGTCACTTGGACAAGCCTTCCCAGTAGCACTGGGTAGTCCTATGTGGTAGTGATGGTCAGAATCTACTGAGGAATATCTTTGGGGCCACGCTCAATTTTATCTCCAGGAATATGGACAGAGCTATATGATGTATTGACTCAAACTAATAATGATTCCCAGACTTATTGAGCTGAATGGTTCTGTGGATGCCCCTTGTCTATACAGGACAGGGCTGGGATACCACAAGTTGGGGCATACCCTCAAATCATCAAAATAAATGCTGGTGATCGTGCATGTCCTGGGAATGTCGGGATGCAGAGGACTGGGTGAGACCAGATAGGGGGATCTCATGCAGTCAAAGCCAAGTTTACTTATGGTCCTATATAAGTGGCCAGGAAAAAAAACACCACACACACACACACACACACACACACACACACACACACACACACACAGAGGACTAATTCAGTGGAGCAGCTCACAAACAACATAAAGGCTATTCATTACTGATGTCTCTGGCTTGGATCAACATGAGAAAACAGAGATATAGGTGGTACTGATTGTTTAATAAGAAAATACTACCCTTTATCTAGAGCTTTCTAAGTGATGGGTTGTAGTTAATGGGTAGGAGTTGACTGGCAGACACATCACCTTTCCCTAGCCCTTTTGTCCGGGAGACTTAATTACAAGGAAGGACTCGCAAACAACCAAACACCCAGGGACTTAAAGGCAATTAATTTTTTGAACAAACAACAAGGGGGGAAAGCATGATAAGAGGAGATGCATGTTATCATGGACATGCTCAGTTGGACACGGAGGGCGGCAGGCCGGGACGCCGGGTCTGGATGATTTTTGGCTTTGGGGAAGTCTTTGGATCCTCCTCCTCCTCCATGTCGCTGTCACACACGTGCACGACGACGCTCGGTGTGGACTCAGTTCCCGCATGTAGCTCATACTTCTCTCCTTAAAAGCAAACGACATTGGCTGAGAAAAGGGAAAGAGGTTTTTTGTTCATTTGTATGTGTGTTTGTTTCATTTTGTTTTGTTTTGTTTTTTTGAGACATGGTCTCTCGATGTAGGTCCAGCTGTCCTTTAACTCACTCTGTAGACCAGGCTGGCCTCAATCATAGAGATCAACCTGCCTCTGCTTCCTAAGTGCTGCGATTAAAGGCATGGGCATAGTTCCTGGCAGATGGATTTTTTTTTAATATTAATTTTGTCATATATTCCATTCTAACCACAGCTTCCCCTTCCTCCTCCCCTCCCTGCACTTTCCCATTCACCTCTCCATTTTCCTTCAGAAAAGGGCAGGCCTCCCATGGATATCAACAAATCGCATAACAAGTTACAGTGAGACTAGGCGCCTCTCCTCGAATTACGGCTGGACAAGGCAATTCAGTAGTAGGAAAAAGGTCAAAAGAGTCAGAGCTAGCACCTGCTCCCACTGTTAGGAGTCCCGCAAGAAGACCAAGCTACACAGCTATAACATATGCAGAGGGCCTAGGTCAGACCCATGCAGGCTCCCTAGTTGTCAGTTCTGTTTCTCTGAGCCCATTTGAGTCTAAAGTTAGTTGATTCTTTGAGTTTTTGTGTGGTGTCCTTGACCCCTCTGGTTCCTATAGTCCTTCCTCTCCCTCAGGAAGGATTCTTTTTTTTTTTTTAAAGATTTATTTATTTATTATAGGTAAGTACACTGTCACTCTCTTCAGACACACCAGAAGAGGGTGCCAGATCTCCTTACAGATGGTTGTGAGCCACCATGTGGTTGCTGGGAATTGAACTCAGGACCTCTGGAAGAGCAGTCAGTGCTCTCAACCACTGAGCCATCTCTCCAGCCCCAGGAAGGATTCTTAAAAGCTACTTTAGTAAGGTTTGCAAAGGAAATAGGTCAAACATTTTTAGGTGCATTGGGAAGCCTGTGATCTGACATCGAATAGAATAAGGCCTGTCTGTTATTGTGTCCTGGCTAACATCTATCAAATATTCAACTACCATCTGTCCACTCTCAACTAGCCAACCCCAAATAAGCCATTTAACCTTTCTCAGGACAGCAAGCTCAACTACAAAGTTTCAAAATGGTACTTCCATTACAGTGGACTGTAAGGACTAGATGGATCTGGCCCTGTAATGCTTTGGCTGCTTAGTACCCTCCAAAGGCTCAGCTTGCTGTGCCCTTGGAAATGAGAGAACATTCAAGGGCTGGAGCATCACAGAAAGGAGCTAGATCACTGAGGATATGCCCCTGAAGGTGGACCCCAGCCTTCTTCTCTCTCCTTTTTTTGCTTCCTGACCTCCATGAAGTAATTGAGTCTGCCTTCTCCATCACTGTTCTGTAGAGAGATTCTCTTATCAGCACCACCTGTCAGTAAATAAGCTGATGGCTAATGAGCTGAGGCAGAAATAGGGGGTGAGACACTGGCAGGAAGAGAGAGGATTCTGGAAAATAGTAAGAGATAAAAGAGAGACAGGAGGAGAGCTGAGAGAGATGAGATACAAGACCAAGAAGATGGACGTAAACCAGCAGGCAGTTACTGAGGGGATGCTAAGGAAGAAGTGGGCTAGGACTAAAGGAGAGCTAACTAACCAGTTGGTAGACATAGACAAGTTTAAATAAGTTATGACCTAGTCAGGGAATGAGCCAAAGCTTATGGCCTAGGCATATAATAATAATAATAATAATAATAATAATAATAATAATAATAATAATAATAATAATAATAATAGTGTCTTAGAGTGATTTAGTGGGAACTAGGGGACCAAAAGAAAAAGCAGATTTAAAAATTATTTTTACATGGTTCCCTCCTTAGGATCTGTGTTCCACAGGGCCGAGTGAGTATAGTCCAAAGGTTCTGAAGCCATAAGCCCAAACCAACTCCATTGACTGATTAATTCAGGTGTTTTGACTCAGTGACAGGGGGCTGACGAACACAGCCACTCAGTCAGACCTGTGACTGCTTGATCCCAGGCATGCTGCTAACAACTGAGTAATCTTGAGTCAAGCGTGTTTGGCTAAGATAGTCTTTAAATTCTCCCCCAGATATATGATTCCCACCACCACAGCTCTGGGGTACAATAGGAATGGATCACTGCTTGTCCAGAATCTTCAGTGGCTAGTGAGTGACGGGTAGATGATCATTAAGGCCCTAGTTCCAAGACTCATTCATTTTCTCTCTCTGTCTCTGTCTCTGTCTCTCTCTGTGGGGGGGTGGGGGTGCGGCTTGGGGGTACACAGAGGTATATAGATGCACACGGGTACATGAGCATGTGTAGCTCAGAGGACAGTCATAGGTACTGTCCCTCAGGCACATCCACCTTTGGTTGTTGTTTGTGGTGGTTTGAATATGCTTGGCCCAGGGAGTGGCACTATTAGGAGGTATGGCCTTTTTGGAGTGGGTGTGGCCTTGTTGGAGGAAGCATGTCACTGTGGGGGTGGGCAATGAGACCATCCTCCTAACCACATGAGAGCCAGCCTTCTCCTAGAGTCCTTCAGATGAAGATGTGGAACTCTCAGCTCCTCCTGCACCATGCCTGCCTGGATGCTACCACGCTCCAGCCTTCATGATAATGGACTAAACCTCTGAACCTGTCAGCCAGCCCCAACTAAATGTTTCCTTATCAGAGTTGCCTTGGTCATGGTGTCTGTTCACAGCAGTAAAAACTAAGACATTATTTCTTCTTTGTTGTAGCTGTGTTGAAATGGAGTCTCTCTTTCTCTCCCTCTCCCCTTTCCTCTACCCCTCCCCATGCCCCACTCTCTCTCTCTCTCTCTCTCTCTCTCTCTCTCTCTCTCTCTCTCTCTCTCTCTCTCTCTCTCTCTCTCTCTCTCTCTCTCTCTCACTGTCCTGGAGCTTACTGTGCAGGCTAACTTAGTTGGATACCAAGCTCTAGCTCCTGCAGTACCTTGTTTTCTAAATGACCAGACTTTCATATGTGGGTTCTGGGGACTGAACTTGAGTTCTATTCTTATGTAGCTATTGGGGGTGCTTTAGCAATGGTTCCCTGTTTTACAACTAAGCCACTCTTAAGTGCCTGTATGTCTTCGTTTCACCTCAGTAGGTATTTCCTGAGCCTCTCCCATGGTATTCCCCATTGCTGAATGCACAGTATAGTCAAACAACATTTGTGCCTTAACAGCTTAGACCAGTAGAAGCAACACAATCTCCAGGTACAGGAGCAAGAGAAGGTGGATGTACAGTCTACACTTTTTCCATAACTGTTGGCATCTCCATCTTCCCCTGAAACCTCACCCTTACTGCCCATCATTTAGGACTCAGCAAAAAAAAAGACTTCTAAAGGTAGTATCTTCCAGACTGCATCTTGGTCGCTGGCTCCCCAAGTCTCACCAAGTCCAGATGTTCTTGAACTAGTCCAAAAGATTCTATGTCATCTCTCAGCAGTGAGTTTACCCATTCCCTGTGTCCTAATCACCATGTCTATATTCTTCCACTCAGCCTATCTGCTGCTGTTATTTGGCACCATCTCACCTCTCTCCAAGAGTTCCGTAAATCTTGCCTTACCACTAGGAACATGATCTAGAGACCACCCTGCCCAGGAATCGTGCCTGCTGTCCTAGGTCTGTATAGTGAGCCTCTACTTGATGATTAGAGCAAGTATTTTTAGTCCCCATGACAGGGTGTCAGCCATTTGTGGCCCTGTGCACACACTGGTAAGCAAACAGGAGAGGAACAGAAAACTTGCAAGGTATAGACTTAAATGTTGGAGCCTGACATTGAAAATGGCGATCCTGGATGATGCGGTAGGTATCAAAGCTCTTCCAAGTAGTGCTGGGAAGGATGGCCTTACTGCTTAGTCACTGTTATTGATTGAACTGCCCCCCTAAAAGGTATTGAAGTCCTAACCTCAAATTCTTGTGAATGTGACTGCATTTGATAATAGGGTCTCTTTATAGATGACCATGTTAAAATGAGGTCATTAAGTCCATAGCCTTATAAAAAAGGACAAAATTGGGTAAACACACAGAAACTCACACAGAGTGAATAAATGGCACATGAAGAATGGGTCTATATTGTCCAAAGCCAGGGTATGAGCAGAAGCTAGGAAAGAGGCAGGAACAGGTCCTTCCCTAACACATTCAGAGAGAGTGTAGCCATGTACACACCTTGATGTTGGAGCCTCCAGAAATGCATGTCAACAAGTCTTGTTGTAGAAGCTATTCACAGTATGGTGCTTTGTTATACAGCCTAGCAGCTCTACTCTGCTTTTTATTCAGAGTCAAAAAAATTTTTTATTCCTTTTAAAGTTGTGTGTTTGTGTGTTTGCATGCACATGCATGCTTGCTTGTTCCTACAGGCTCAGTTGTGAAGATCACAAGACAGCCTTGGCTATTAGTTCTCATTTAGTTCCTTGTTCGAGAGAGGGCCTCTTATATGCTGCAGGTACACATGGCTAGCTGGGCCACGAGTGCTTGGGATTCCCCCATTTATAGCTTCCATCTTGGCATAGGAATGCTAGGACTATGGATACATACTAGTGCCTCTGGTTTTCTATGGGCTTCAAATATCTGAACTCAGGTCCACCTATTTACATGGCCAGAACTTTGCTCACTCAACTGTTTCCTCAGTCTACAAGGCAGGAAGCTCTTTATCAGATAATCCATCAGCATCCCCATCAGCATCCCCATCAGCATCTCCATCAGCATCCCCATCAGCATCCCACTATGTCCAGTAGGAACTTTAATGGCAATGACTAGTCCAGCAAAATAGAATATTATGGCTCCTAAGTGCTCTGGAGGCGAAAGCAATAGAAACAGGCAGAGGAGTTTCTCTGCAGCACATAAAGACTGTGAGTTACGTGTGCTGAAATTACAGATAGGACTGCTGCAAGTATTAGACCCCTGGTCCAAGTTAGTTGATAAAGACCAGTCAGCATGCTGCCCCTGTTTGTACCCTGCTATGTGGCAAGCTAGACTGGAAAGCAATCCTTCATCCAGCTGGCGCGTAGCCCCCTTTGAAATCACTCTAGGCATCTTGTGGCCCACTTAATGTGCTAAGTAAGTTGGACTTACTTAGGGTTTTTATCACCATGGTGGTATTTTGTCCTAATTTATTTTCTTAAAGGTCAACGTTCTAAAGCAGAAGAGGCTATTTGGGTGCTGCTAACGAGAGGAACCCTCTTGGAATCAGTATTATCGGAGGGGTGCAGGAGATGGTTTAGGGCAGCTTGGGAGTATCTGTGAGCACTGGTTCTTGGAGGGAGTCCTTACACTAGAAGTGCTTGCTAACAAACAAACACCAGTGGGGTCAGCAACACTGCTGACTCTGATCTAGTGGAGTGGTATCTGCATGTGTGTGTGTATGTGTGTGTGTGAGAGAGAGAGAGGGGGAGAGAGAGAGAGAGAGAGGGAGAGGGATAGGGAGAGGGGGGGAGAGAGAGAAAGAGAGAGAGAAAGAGAGAGAGAGAGAGAGAGGGAGGGAGGGAGGGAGAGAGAGAGAGGTGAGAGAGAGAGAGAGAGAGAGAGGGAGAGAGAGAGAGAGAGGGGGAGAGAGAGAGGGAGAGAGAGAGAGAGAGAGAGAGAGAGAGAGAGAGAGAGAGAGAGAGAGAGAGAGAGAGAGAGAGAGAGAGAGAGATCATGGAACCATGTGAAGGTCATGAAACCTAAGGCTGGTCTGGTGACAGTGGGGAGACAGGCCAGCATAAACGTACACCCAGGCCCTTTACTCATCTTTTGGCAAGAAAGCTACCATTGTTGGTGAGAAGATCACATTTTGTAACCCAGACTGTCCTAGAACTCGCTGTATAAGTCAAGCTGGTTTGGAACTCACTATGTAATCCAGGCTGGCCTTGAACTTGTAGCCTTTCTGTCCCTTCCTTCCCTCTCTAATTTCTCCTTTCCTCCCATCTTCCATTCCTACTTTCTGTTTTCCTTCCTCTCTCTTTTCATGCCTTCCCTATTCCTTCTCTTCTCCTCACCCTCTCTTCCTCTTCTTCCTCCCCTACCCCTTCACAAGTGCTGTGAAGCACGGGAGGAAAGCTAGCCTTTGTTAGTTCTTTTCTTCACCTTGGCTAAGACAATGGGGCACTCCTTCCAAGGCACCTTCACCTGCACCTTGTTCACTCCTCTGGCATGGAGGAAGAAGAACCCAGAATGAGACTGAGTAGCAGTTTGGTCCCCTCTGGTACAGCCTCTTCATGTGGGGTGCAAAGCATTGTCAGTTATGTTAATCAAGTCCGGCTGCACGGCTGTAAGGGATGCTTTCTGGCTGTGGTCCCATTAAGGCTGACATCTCATTGTGCTATTTTGGGAAACTTTGTTACTATCAAAATCCCGCAAAGCTTAACATCTGCTGAGTGCCTACAAAATAAAAAGAAATGGCCTTAGCTTTACTGGATTGGATTTTTTCTTTTTTTGGCTTCTCTTTCCCCTTGGGCTTCAGCTAATTCTTCCACCGTTAAGGGTTGACGTCAATACTGTCACTATTCAAAGGGAACAACTGGGCTTAGTTGGGGACAAAGAGCTTGTGTCAAGCCTTTTCCACTCAGGGTGGAGACAGTCTTGGCCATGGTGCAGTAAGGACAGGACATTCAGACCAGTTTCTTTTATGGGACAAGGAAAGCATTCATCTGACACCTGCTTGCTCCTTTGTCTGCATTAGATTGTCCTGTCCCCTGTGTGCAGAGAGGAGGCCGGGGCCAAAAGCCATCAAAAATGCACCAGTCAGGATTTTCCCTTGACCTCTGCTGAGACACATGAAAAACTATCTAGTGTGGGCAAGAGTCAAATGCTCATTCAGGCCTCGGACACTGACTGAAACTTGGCTGCTGTCCAAAATAGATGCCCAACTTCTGTCCTCTAGCTTCTTTAGTGGGTGGGATTGCGTTGGTGACAATGTCCCAGTTCCTGTGGTGTGAAGGAGGGACTATATTGCAGGCAAGGTGCCTCCCACCTGGAATGAGCAGGGTCCTGAAGGATCCTGTGTGGTAGAGCCTTCTAGTCTAATTGACACAGGGGGCGGTCATGAGGCCAGCTTTGGCTCTAGGCAGTGACTGAGCCCCTCCTGCATGCTCTCTAGACTTCCTCACTGAGATTACAGTTTGCAAATACCAGTTTCTTACAGAGGCACGATGGCCAGGAGACGGCAGATGGCGAGGACATTAAAGCAGAGTCAAGACTGTATCCTTTTTGAATTTAATGAAGGGAGGAAGAACCCCTCCTGAGATTTCAGCACTTGGGGGCCAGTCCCTAACCCATGCCCTGATGGGGAACAGATAGAATCTCTGTCCCAGGGCCTTTCCAGTAGCAGTCTAACAGTATAGATGCTTTGTTCCTTAGCACCTGCTGTTCTGGAAGATTCTTACTTGTTCACATTGACCCCCTTATCAGAGGCCTCACACTGATTGCCTTACATCTCCGTAAGTACCCACTCATGCTCACATATCTAATACAGTTTGTATCATGACCTTGCCTACCTGTGTCTCCTTTCTACCTGGTTTCCCCTCAAAGGTCTTTCTATTACCCCTCCAGGCATCTATGTGAAAAATCCTTAGAGCCAGGTACTCCTCAATTCCTTTCCCATCAACTGACTTTTGCTCAGTCTCAGCACTTTCCTCCATGTGACTCTGAAGCATTTCCACACATGTTCCTTCCAACATCCTCTAGGCAAAGACCCCATCTGGCGGCATCTTTGAAACTTCCAGCCACCTGGAGCACTTCCTGTTGTTTTCCTCACCACAGCAACTAGTCTTCTTAAAACAACAGATGGCGACCCTGTGTTATCACATGCTAATAATGTGACTCAGAGGAAGTTGTATAACTGAGCATTTATCAATGCAATAGTACCCATGTTCCTAGGATACGGTGAAGAAAAATTCATGCCAACTCTATAAAGCTCTCCCAAGATGCATGATATTAATTACTTGGGCATATGTTACTGTGGTCAGTGCTGCTCAAATAACCTGCTTCCTATATGATGAACTAATCATGCAGCATTTAAATAACCAAGCAACGCAAGAGTTGCAAAAGGCTTTGACTCAGTGGCTCATGAGGAAGCCTAAGAGCTGAAAGAGGCCATTGAGTAGCTGGGCACCATGGAACCCGATCCTGAAGACAGACTCATTCTTTCCCCCAAGTCACTGGTCTCCATTTGCTGAATTCTCGTTGGTAAATCTCTCTCCTTTCTTTTCTCTCTCTTCCTACCCAAATTTCTCTCCTTTCTTTTCTCTCTCTTCCTACCCATATCCATACCTCTATGTCTGAGATAGAAAACTGCAAGTTGCTATTTTAGTGAGATCTTGGATTTTTTTCCCTGAGGTTGTCTGAACCATTTAATTATAATATTTAAATGTACCATCTTTCGTATCCATAATTATCTCACTGGAGTGATATTTGACATGAGTGTATATATATGTATATACATATATACACATATATGTGAGTGTGTATGCGTGAGCATTTATATATGTATGAGTATGTATGTGTGTATATATGTGAGTGTATATATGAGTGTGTGTATGTGTTAATGCATGTGTGCATGTATGAATGTGTGTATGTTGCTGTCCCTTGCTGTGTTATTGTCTTGAGAGTGGGTTTCTCACAGAACCAGAAGCTCAATTTCAGCTAAGCTAGCCATCCAGCCAGCTCTCTCTGCCTGTTTAAACCTTCCTAATACTGACCCAGTTTCAGGAATACCTAGCCATGTCTGAAAGTTTATATGGAGCAGGAGATTTGAACTCAGATTTTCATGCTTGCAGAGCAAGGGCCCTTACCCACTGAAGTCAGATTGTAGACTGATAAGTGAATATACACAAGTTAATGCTCAATACATATAGGATTGACTTACATTGGGCACTAAGCTGTTAATAATCACCTGTGTAAAGTCTAGTATACGCCCAGGGCAGCTAAGAATCACTGTAGAAGGACGGAAGGCAAAGAAACTACTGAGCCCAAAGCTTGTTCCTAGTTGAAGAATGGCACGTGCTCTCTAGCCCATCCTGGTACTCTTGCAGTATCTGGAACAACTTAAGTTCCTGAAGTCCTTTAGGAGATGATGATGGTGGTGGTAGTGGTGGTGGTGGAGGAGAAGGACGAAGAAGAAGAGGAGGAGGAGGAAGAAGAGGAGGAGGAAAAGGAGGAGGAGGAGGAGGAGGAGGAGGAGGAAGACCAAGAGGAAAAAGAGAAGATGGAAGAGTGGAGGAGAAAGAGGAGATGTAGTTAGCCCATACCAGATAATCATTATGATCTTGCTTCTCCTTTCATTTTGAGAGCAGCTGAGGCTCCACTTAGGTCAGTGCTGAGTCCCTTCAGGTTGTGACCAAAGCATTATGTAAATTCTGTGTGTATTTCCCACACCTGTGATGCAGGCCCCTTTCTACTGTCTGTGTCTGTGGTAACCTACACATCCATGAGTGTTTCTCTACATTCTGACCACTATTCCATCTTTTCAATCAAGCTGAATACCATTTTGAACAGCTGTCTGCTTTGCTTATTGTATGTCCTAGAAGCCTGGCCTGCTCCTTAAAATCAGTGAAAACTTACTAAATTCTAGGCACACAGCTAAGTCTCCAAGTATGTTATATAATAAGTAAATGCCTATTGTACAGTGCTGTGATGTGGATTTCATCATGACTGGTGAGGCAGGAGTGTAAGGAACTTGCTTCAGATCATACAGCACATAAATGATGCAGTCTAGACTCAGACTCACACCTTGAGTTGCAGTCATTATCCCAAAGCAAGAAGAGGACCCAACTTCATGATAGATACTCTTTGCAGCTAGAGAAGACCAGGAACGAAGTGCAGAGGGTATGAAGCTCTTACAATCACAGTCATTTAGTAGCTGCCTATTCACTAGATTTAAAACTTTTTATATATTTATTTATTTATTTATCATGGATATGTGGATGTGCATATACCACAGAGTGTGTGGAAGTCAGAGGACATCTTTTATAGAGTTTATAGAGTTTACATGGCTGCTCAGCGGAACTGAGATCCATTGGGGACCTTGTTGAGAAGGAAGACCTTTCTACAGGTGTGACTCCCTTCTTCAGGGAAAACTCTTGGAGATGAACCAGAAGCTGTTGAATGCCTGTTGGAGAATCAGAGCTCTGCATCCACTGTGTGTGGGGGGAATCATGGCTGGAGAGCATGCTGACTGTGGATGGGGGATGCTGGCTGTTGCATGTACAGTTCATGCCTGTAAACATATGAAGCGACCCTTCATGCACTATTCACGCCATGTACCCAAAGTATGAGTGGCAATTTATATTTGTAAAAGAATGCTCCTTACCTCTGACTCAGAGCTCAAAATAGATATGTCTTCCTTGTGAGTTACATTAATTAGTGAGAGATATTTTCCACTTGAAGGGACTGTGTGCTGAGCAGTGACTGCAGCCAAGCTTCTTTACGACGACATGTTTTGATAGAGTAGAAATCGTGGGGGTTGGGGGAGGGTATCTAAATATAGCAGACATGGGCAACTTGAAACTGAAGCACCATTTAAAACTCTCCTCTGCTGTTAACTAAAATTGATCTCGCTATGCAGAGCTAAAAATAGCAGGAGGGGAGAAGAGAATAGACAATGTTTTCATATCTCCCTGTGGGCATTCTCAGTGGCAGTGAGCATGACCTTCTGCGCCCTCCAGAGAGCAGAACAAAGGCTGGCACTTCACATCTGCTCAGATCAGCATCCTGTTTAGTTGGTTGGCAGTCTATTTGCCATTTATGCCCGCTGCTGTGGATACAGTATTTTTGCTGGGCTGGGATTTTATTCTTTTCCTTTCTCTCCTATTACATTACCAAAAGAATATTGCCCTGTACTGCTTCTCAAATTCAAAATAGCAGATGCCATAAAACAAATAGAAACAAAGAATTCTAGCTCATTACCAGGTCAGAAGCCTCCGCATCCATGTTAAACAAAGCACAGAAAGCCTCTGTTTCTTAGAGAATGTAAACACCCCATGAGCAGAGCAAAGGGAGCGAATTCTGTGTGCCAGGCCCCAAATAGCCATTTTAGTAAAGCAGGGATGTAGCCCCCCCCTTTGAAAAGAAAAAGTCCCTGGGTATATGCAGTGGATGGTGATTAATTCAGAAACTCACAACTAATTGAAGTATAGAGAATAAATGCCTATGGAGTGCTCAGCCACAAGGGACTATTCATACCACCTTTTCCAAGATTGGGGACCACTGGGGGAAAAGGATAGAAAGATTGTAAGAGCTAGAAGTGGGAAGAATGAAGGGGAGGGCAGGTGCCTTTTGGGTATGCTCTATGACCTGTACCTTCATGAACTCACAGGAGCTATAGCTGCCTGAACAAGACCGTCAAAGATCAAGGCAGGCAATCTTTTAAGCGTACAGAGGGAAGGGGACCTTGAGCACCAACTCCAGTAGGAAGGCTATGAATGCATGGTGGTTTCTGGGAAAGGGTGAGTCTATCTTCTTTAAGGGCGTGGGTTCTGGTAGCTTGATTGTGTCGCAGTGGATCTCATACCCATGAGAATAAGAATAACACAAAATTGAACTCTGAGGATTTTTTTAAAAAAAGGACACAACGTTGGAAATGGATGGGGGTGGTAGTAAGATCTGAAAAGGATTTTGGGGAGGGATAGGGGTAAATATGATCAAAATACTTTGTATGAAATTCTCAATTAATAGAAATATTATGTTTTTACAAACCGGAACTCAGGTAATTACCTCTTAAAATGAAATGAGTTATACTTTGTCATTAAAAGGGTTCTGCCAAAGTATTAAAGAAATGATCTTTATGAAATCATTTTTAATGGCAATGCTGGAAGTCCTTTTGTTATTGCTAACATTAATTAACTGCTGTCTGGCTCAGGCTGGCTAAAGCCACAGAAAGCATCAATTTGCTGCTGAAGATACCATCTCTAAGGAGGCTAACATCTGAGACATCCATTTATTTATGCATTCACTCATCCAATATTTATTGAGCATCTACTATGTGCCAGGTGCTAGCAGGAATGGAGAATGCCAACATGGTTAAAGCATACACATTCCTTTTAAAAAGCAGGGAAGAGCCAAAGTTGAACAACAGAAAATGCCCACAAGGAGAAGGGAGTTTGTGTGTAAAGTGTTATATGGAAGACAAATGTGACTTTTTTTTTCCTATGGCACTGTGTTGGGGTAATTCAGAGTATGTAGTCTTGGACCCTCTCTGTTGTGCCTGAAATAGCCTCTTCTGTAGTTTGAAGGCCCATCATAAGTTCATATGTTAGATCCCCACTTCCTTACTGCAGCACCGTGGGGAAGCATTAGGGTCATGATGATTGAGTGCCAATGAATGGATTAATCCAATCTTGTATTCATGAGGCTTAGATTAATTACCACAAGAGTGGACTGTTGTAGAGCATGTCCTGAACTCACATCCTTTATTGAGTCTTTGTTTTAAAGATAGATTATCAATGTGTGTGTGTGTGTGTGTGTGTGTGTGTGTGTGTGTGTGTGTGTGTGTGTGTAGGCCAGGAACTTGCTATTAGATTAGGCTGGCTCAAACTCACAGAGATCCACCTGCCTCTGCCTCCCAAATCATGGGAATAAAGATGTATTCGCCCATGCCTGGCTGCCTCATGTCCTCTGGATGACATTTGATGCTCACATTATGTTACTGGGATTTCTAGCTTTCAGAACTACTAGCCAAAACAAACATCTCTCTTTTTATAAATCATTAAGTCTTGGGTATTCTCTTTTAGCACCAGACAAATGATGATGCTGGCTTCTAATATGACCACTGTAATATTTTCTGCCCCATTATTGGACACAAGTCATTTATCTGCATGGGATATGAAAGCAAGGAGAAACAGTGTCAAACTGCTGACAAGGAATGCAGATAATAATGCCAAAACAATAACAACAACAACAAAACCCCAAATCCATCCAGGTTGCCGATATTCCAAGGACAAAGTCCTAGTTGTGTTTGCAAAGGAGGAAACCCTAGATGTTGGTCACCTTGGCATTTGCTATTGCACATGGGAGTGGACTGATCTATCTTTGTGCATCCTACACACTGGGTCAGGCTTTCTGAAAGGCTGGTGTGGTGTTAAAGATCATCATCAACTCAGGGTTAGAACAGAAGTCATCCAGTGTCCAAGCAAAACAGGCCTAAAGTTGGTAATACTCCATAACAGAAAACCATCTGGCCAAAGGGTGGAGCTTCATTCCATGCCTGCAAACAGAAGAGACAGCTATCCAGCTGTATTACCCTGAGAAAACCCATCTGTCTTACCACAGTTCAGTCCCTTAGTCTATCATGCAGATGACAATAGCTCCAGGGCACTTGCAAAATGATACAAGGTACCTTTATGTGAGATAGGGAGGTGAAGGCTATAGGTTAGCCTGCATTTGAACGCTGCCAATCACCTATGTTCAATATTCACAGGAGCCACCCTCCTTCTCTGACTGAGGTAATTCCTCTCTGCCTCCTTTGTGGCAGGTTCTACAAGTATCCCTGCCAGAGCCTAATCCCTGTTCTATGTACTGTACCGCTTCCTTCTATCATTAAGTTCATGCCCGTCCCTGATCATCTCCTCTCTGTTCTACTCTCTTTTGACATTGACTCCAACAAGTTTATATCCTTGATAAAACAAACCAATATCAACAAAAGGACTAGATTTTACTGGATTACTAGCTCTCAGTAGGCAGAGCACGGGTCGATTGAGCTACAATCCCAGCACATTTTTTATCAAGATGCCAGTTTGGTAAAGAGCTAAGACCAGGCTGGAATATGGCTCCCAGGTTATGAAGGGCTTGCTGTGTAAACACTAATACTTACTACTGTCCAATGCCCGTGTGGGCATGGTGTTATAAACTTATAAACCCAGTGCTGAGGAGAGAGAAACAGCTGGGTCTAAAGAATCTCTGGCCAGTCAGCTCAGTTACTTATCGAGTTCCAGGCCATATGAGATCCTGTTTTAACAAACAAACAAACAGCAGAAAAGGTAGATGATGCCTGAAGAGTGGTACTAGAGTTTGACCTCTAGCCTACATTCAGATATACATATATGTGCATGTACACACACACACACACACACACACACACACACACACACAATCATACAGTGAAGGATGATGATCAAAGTCTTGTAATTACCTAGCATTGTTCTCAGTAATTGATGTTCTCACCCTGGGACCCCAGCCTCCAGTTTTGTAAAATGTAACTTAGCCAGCCAGGGTCTTGGTGATTCTACAGGAAATTCTATGTGCTGATAATCAGAATAATTATCCAACGTGTCCGTTTGTGTGTACTTGCTCATAGCTGAATCAAACTGGCATCCCGCAGGGTCCTCTTGGCTTTAGAGTGTTCCTGCCTCTGTGATGGGTAATGGTCTTCTGTCTTAGTCAGGGTTTCTATTCCTGCACAAACATCATGACCAAGAAGCAAGTTGCGGAGAAAAGGGTTTATTTAGCTTACTTCCACAATGCTGTTGATCACCAGAGGAAGTCAGGACTGGAACTCAAGCAGGTCAGGAAGCAGGAGCTGATGCAGAGGGCATGGAGAGATGTTTCTTACTGGCTTGCTTTTTCCTGGCTTGCTCAGCCTGCTCTCTTATAGAACCCAAAACTTCCAGCCCAAGGATGGTACCATCTACAAGGGGCCCTACCCCTTTGATCACTAATTGAGAAAATGCCCCACAGCTGGGTCTCATGGAGGCACTTCCCCAACTGAAACTCCTTTCTCTGTGATAACTCCAGCCTGTGTCAAGTTGGCACACAAAACCAGCCAGTATACCTTCCAAGGCTTGACTTTAGAAAACCTGTCTTTGTACATGTCATCATGCTAGGCACTCCATAGTTATGGCCCTCCTTGAATGGAGACTATATATTTGGGACTCCAGAAACTGAACCAGGCACACATAAATGTCATCATCTCCCTCACCAGGCTATCTTGCATACCTACTGCCTTTCACAAGTGGCTCTCTGAGAGTGAAACCATGGCCATTTCTAAGGCCCCACAAGCCAAATGGCTCAGGGGTCCACCAGGAGAAGCTTTCTTCTGAGACAGGCTCTACACTAAACAGGCAGCCATTCCTTCAGAGAGAATAATAATTAATAAGACTCCATCTTTATCAAACACAGTGGGGTAACCATTTCTTTTTAGGAATTTCCTGGTTTTAACACAGAAGTCCCACACCCCAGGAATATTTCCATCATTGACAAACTAGAACCATTGCTCATGCTATTTCCCATGCTATTTCCCATGGTTGACAACATATAGCACATATGAGAATCAGGTTTCTAGAATGGAGCCTCTGAACCAAACACTCCCCTGGCTGTGTAATACATACTAGGACGATTGTATTATAAGTTCATTATTCTTAGAATTTAGCATCTATGGTACAAGTGGCTCTTAAACTCATCTGTCGGTTAGAATCAGTGGAAGTTTCTGAAATTTATCTGTCTTAGGGTGGAGTCAAACTATTGGAGTTGTTTTCTTAAGTCCTAAGTTACTCTAGAAGAACCACTAGCACAAAGAACTGACTTATGGGCCACTATTCATCCTTCCTTTCTACATTGCTGATTTTTGCCCTTTCCATTCCAATTATTTCCTCTCTTTGTAGAAGACAAGGAAAAGTAATTTGAAGGACAAAGAAACTTCATCAGCTGAAATCAGAGATGGTATCACTGCTGGGTATAAAATCTGTAATAACACTAAAGAAGCATGTAAAGAGATCTAAACAGGATGCTAATGGTAGCTTTGATTATAATACAAAAATTGGGAAATAATCCAAACATCCATTCACAGAAGAGCAGAAAAGTATGACAGTAAATGCCTGAAACTGGAATGAACATGATTGTATACAACATGATTGTATATATATATATATATATATATATATATATATATATATATATATATATATACATACATACACACACACATATATATATATGTACTTACACACACACAATTTCATTGACTTCTTGCAGGACTTGGAAGTCCTCATTTTCATAAGAATGTCACATATTAGAGGATTCCAGGATGCATGCTCCTAGCTGTGGCAGTAACAAAACTGTCAAGATAGCAAGGTAGCCTTTCGAAATCTGAGAGAGCATCTTCCTCTGCATATCTCAGGATACAGAGAGAAATCTCAACACTGGATAGCTATTTCTGCATTTAAGTCCTGCATTGCAACCCAGAATCAGTCTTCTTAGCAGAGGCTTCTGAGTTCCTTTGCAGAAGATGCAGAGCTGAGCACTGCATTCTCATCCATCATCCCTCCCTCCCATTGTCCAACAGAGAGCAAGGAATCCATTAAAATGCAGGTGTAACTGGAAACCTATGCATTCAAGCTTGTTAATTTTACTTGGCAGTTCTGGGTTGCTGACAAATGGTTAGTCTGAAGAAGGGGCAAGTGCTTACCTGGTCCTAGTTTGGCCACGGCATACAGGAGGTCATAGTTGAGGACAGGTGTGGCATCGCTGATAGGTTTCCAGCCAACAGGAGGAGATGAAGGGGGTGAGATGAGGAACTGTTTGGCAGGCTGTGGGGGTGCCAAATGCAGTTTGTCTCCATCTGTCTCTGGGGTCTGGACCTTTCAAACAAGATAATGAGACATGTGATTGTCCAAGCTTGTAGCTAGGCAGGGCTTCACTGAGGGACAGACTGCAGTGGCAATCACTCCTTACAGGACATGGTGTACTGAACTCATTGTTTGACTTAATCCTAAAAACAGCAGTTTCCATCTTTTAATGAGCACCAGGGTCACCTAGAGAGCTTCTAAGTCATGTTGCGGAGCCCTGCACTACTTTGTGTGCCCTTGTGAGTGTGTACATGTGGAAACTAGTGGACAACTTCTGATATCCTTCCTTAGGACAGTGCCCTCCCCCCTTTTCTTTAACCTTGATCTCATCAATAAGGTTAGGCTAGATGGTGAGCAAGCCAGAGTGCTGCCTAAGACCATCAGAAAACACACATAATCACATTTTAATTCATAATAGTAGCAAAATTACAGTTATAAAGTAACAACAAAAATGATTTTGTGGTTGGGGGTCACCACATCATGAGGAGTTGCATTAAAGGGGTGCAGCATTAATTAGGAAGGTTGAGAACAACTGCCCTAACCTTCCCATTGCTCTAAGGATAACTATGCACCCTTTAAATGAGGACTACCAATGTAGTTTCCTACGACCCCTGATGGTTGTCAAGCTGTGTCTACTTCTCTGATTTTACTTAACTCTTTTATGAGAATGGAACCACAGAATGGATGAGCTTTTGTGTCTAGCTTCCTATTGCATTTTAAAGGTGCATTATTTGGTAATGGATTATCAACATTTCTTTCTCTCTCACTTTTTTAAGAAATGAATAATATTCCTTTGTGTGGACATACTATAGTCTCTTTGTCCCTTTATCAACTTCAGGTAGTTCTCTCTGTTGGCATATTGTGAACAGTGCTGCTATGAGTATTCCCACCAAAGTATTTGTTTGAGTTCCTGATTTTTAATACCTAGAAGAGTATTTGAGTCACATGATAATTCCATGCTACCTTTTAATGGAAATCTATCTATCTATCTATCTATCTATCTATCTCATGTCTCTATAAATCTATCATGTATCTATATAGCTATGTATGTATCTATGTATGTGTCTATCATGTATGTATGTATCATATATCTATGTATCTACCTATCATCTATATCTGCAAATATTGTATGTATATGCATATATATAATATATTGCATACACACACACACACATACACAGTCTTTTGAGACAGAGTCTTACTGTACAGCTCAGGCTAGCCTTGAATGCAAGGTCTCCTGCCTCAGGCTCTAGAGTGCTGGGATTATGGGCATACAAAATCACAACTGGTCTTGATGCAGGTTTTAATAAATGATGATCTAAGATTGTCCTAGCTACATGAATTTCTAAGAGATGTAGAACTTTAGCAAGAGTCTGCAGCTGAAGCCATACTTGAGAAGTGACTGTTGCCTAGTGATGAATAAGGCCTTGGTAGAGAATGGATACTGACAACTAGTGCTGTGGGCTTCATGGA
Source organism: Mastomys coucha (assembly GCF_008632895.1). Classification (NCBI taxonomy): domain Eukaryota; kingdom Metazoa; phylum Chordata; class Mammalia; order Rodentia; family Muridae; genus Mastomys; species Mastomys coucha. Next base: position 58,603,948 of record NW_022196909.1, on the reverse strand, counting down.
CATCCCTAAGAACTACCTATCCCTGTTCAGAATAGTGAGCATGTGGCTTTGCAAAACATAAAATTAATTTTCATGGATTTGTAATGCTTTGTCATGAATGTGTTTAGCATACCATTAAGCTTATCATTTAAATTTTAATCACAACCCTGCCGGGAAGGTTAGGAGTCAACTGTGGTGAGATCAGTTCTATTGCAGTTCCTAGATGGAATTTATTGTCCCTTTACCAAAAATCTAGGCACTGCTGCATACAGCTTTCCATACCACCATCATGGCAGCTACATGGGCTGATAATGTCATCATTGCCATCTTATAGACTCTGAGTCCCTGTGAGGTTCGGTGACTCATCCTAGTTAGAGCTTAACTTGGCAGCTCTTAGAGCCTCTGTCCTAGGACACAGACACTGTTCTATCTGGGACTCACTATTTGTATCTATTTCTCTCCTTATTTTAGAAACATTAACTCGAAGGATTTCATACATGTATTTTGATCAGCTTTGCCCCCATTCCTTTCCACTCCTCATGCTCTTTATGTTTTCAGAGCCACTGAGTCCAGTGCATATAAACAGAGGTGTGGGATTATCCCCTAGAACATACTCAACCTACCAGAGACCACACTACCAAGGAAACATCCCCTCTCCCCTAGCATCCATCAACTGTTTAAAGTCCCTCAATTGGAGGTCATGGCTCATGGTCCCCCTTTTCTCTCCGTTCTATAATGTTGACTGGCTTATCTTGGGCAGGTCTTAGACAGCCATTAACTTAATTTCTTAGTGAACTAACTATAACAGCAAATCTATTTGTGGGTGTGTAGTACCAGTGGAGGCTAGAAGAGGGCATTGGATCCCCTGGAAGAGGGGTTATAGACAATTACGAGACACCATTGAAGTGCTAGGAATCAGACTCATCTCTGGAAGAGCAGCCAGCTTTCTTAACTGCATAACCATCTCTCCAGGTTCTTGTTTACATTTTAATTTATTTATTTTCCAATTAACAATGACATTTTACACTTTTAAATTTAATTTTATGTGCATGATTGTGATGCCCACACTTATGTATATGCACCACATGTGTGTCTGGCACTCTAAAGGGTCAGAGGAGGGTACTAGCTCTTTATGAACCGTCATGTGGTTGCTGAAAATTGAATCTAGTTCTTCTGCAAAAGCAACACGTCCTCTAAACGGTTGGGCCCAAACAGCAGGGTGAAGAATTACCTGTGCAAAGTAGAGTTTTAGCTTCTTCCCTCTGAACTGGGTCTCATGAAGCTCTATCCGGGCACGGGCTGCAGATTTGGGGTGGCTGAAATTTATTCGAACCCGTCGGAAACTCTTAAACAGCTGGAACGTCACACATTCATCATAGGTCCGGAACAGTCCCTCGAACTTTTCCTGATAAAAACAGAAAGAAATCCATTGGTCATGGGTCTTACATGGTGATGCGTGACAAAAGCAGGTAACTTTGGTAGGGTGTTGAGAACAGAAAGCTAAAACAGAATGCTAAAACATCAGCCAGGAAACAAAGCTTCCTGAGCCTGGGTAGCCATGAGGAAGAGGAGGGGTGTCGTCCATATGACCTACAGCCAACTTTGTTTGGGCATTAAAAAAAATAAGTAAACCAACCAACCAACATTTATTGAATCAAACCACTAAGAATTTGCTTTTTTTTTTCTCCCTGCAACATAGCTAAGACTCTATGATACAAAGCAAAGATTTAAAATGTTTAATTAAATACATAATCTTAATTCTACTGGGAAACACCTATTACATGTTCACTCAGCACAGGGCATGCAGGATCTCTCCTTAAGTTTTACAAGGCTACACAAATGGGGATTATTTTGCTCTGACATGTGGTTGTCTAAAAACTTAACATTAGAGTCTACTATAGATGCAAATAAGAGAATACCCAGAAGGGTCCAGAAAGGAAATTCAGAGAACTAAGTGTGTGTGTGTGTGTGTGTGTGTGTGTGTGTATAATTAACCCTATCTATAGAGTTCTTCTTAGCCTTAAAAAAGAACTTACAAGTAGAAAACCAGTATATATTAAGCACTGTACATTTTTAATGGTGAAATGGGTCTTAAGAGAATAACATGTACAATTAGAAAACCCTGATTTTTAAATTCCAACAGTCAACAGTATTTTGTTGAAATGCATGAACAATGGATTCTACGAAATTCACAGAATTGTGTATGTGTGGTATAAGTGTTCCCGTGTCTTGTACATAGGTTGGGGCCAGCAGTTGTTGCCCAGTGTTGTTCTCAATCTCTTTCCACCTTGGTTTTGAGGAACCGTCTCCCAGTGAACTGGAAGTCATCATTTCAGTGAGGCAAGCTGGCCAATGAACTCCAGAATCCACTTGTCCCCACCCACCCCCACCCTTGGGGTTACAGCTACATGCTGCCGTCATCCCTGCTTTTAATTGGAACCTTACTTATTGAGCCACCTCTCCAGCCTCAGGTTCATAGAATTTTAACCTCAAGTTGGCCGAGTGGATGGTGAATTTAACCTTTCCCTCCTCGCTGGTATCATTTTACAAATTAATATTCCTGGCTCATTCGGTAAGTTAAGACCCTGGGGCCCTGGCTTCAGAGGTGCTTTGGAACTGTGTGAATAATCAGACTACTAGGCTGATGAGAAGAAATGTTGTTAGTGTAAGGGAAGGATGGCTATAAAATAACCCAGGGGCTAATGCTGTGGCCACAGGAAAGAGGACGATGTGGGGTTTGAAATTCATGAGTCCTGAAGACTTTTAGAACAGACCCTTGATGTCAGGTAAGAGCTTCCTGACTCTAGCATCTAGAAGATGTCATCCTAACCTTTTATGTCCATGCCTGTGGTCCTTCCAAACTTAGCAGCTCCCCAGGCTGAACTCACCATAGCCCTTCCTATGCTTAACTCCCATGTCTGACCACTCGCTTGTATGCCAATATGTCATTCCATCCCAACCACGCAGAGCATCCATTCAAAGCTCTGGGCTTGCTTTGCTTCTTTATGCTTATAGACATTGGATAGATTCGCTCTCCCTCTTTTCTGTCTAAGTTCTTTTCTTTTGCTGACAGTAGCAAACCAAGCATCTTCCCTTGCCGTAGGCAGATTAATGGGGTTTCCCCATCATCTCTCAAGTCTTGAGATAAGCTAGCCCCAAAGCCTGGGCCTCCAGCTACCACTCCAAGGCATTCCTTAAGGAATTCTTTCTCCCAGTCCTGTGCCTTTCCAGATAGGAGTTCTGATAACTTGCACCCTTTCCCTTTGCACAGTAGGGGTGTTCTGAGCTAGCCAAAACTTAGCCAGTGGTTTGATTAGTTATGAGCATCCTCAGGAATTGGGGGGGGGGTTAAGATGTTAAGAACTTATTTATCATTTCTCATTTGTTTTAGGTCCAAATTCTTAAGTCCTTCTACCTCCCTATCTCCTCACCACGGCCTAAGAACAAGTAACTTACTAGCAGAGGGTAGGTTTTGTTCCTCGCTGAGTATCCATTTTTTCATATTACTATTATTTTTTAATACGATGCTTATCAGTTTGAGCCGCCAACCTTAAGTGTTCATGTTAGAGGAAAAGAGTCAAAAGAGCTGGGGTAGGGGCTCTGGGCAAGTGGCCCTATGTGTGTTCTCCACGTTGAAAGGCTTTGGCCAACCAGCAGCACTTGCTGTCCACTGATCTTCAATAGATGGTTCTACAACATAGTTGTCTGGCCTCAGGTTCTCACATAAGTGTCCTATGGTCATTTCTGTTGCTGTGACAAAATATCCTGACGAAAAGCTAGGGACACAGAGAAATAAATGGTTTGTTTAGAGTATAACTCCAAATTACAGTCAATCATTGTGGAGAAGGTCAAACGGGAACCCAAGAAGCTAGATATACACATCCACTCTCATCCACTTTCCAGCAGAAACAAATGCATCCTTGTTTCTCCATTGCTTTTGAGCTAGTATTTACTCTTACATAGCACAGGGCCCAGCCTAGAAAATGGGACCACAAAAGGAGCTCCCAAATACCCATACTTAGAGATTCAGTTCAGTGCTCAGGGGCCAGGGTTTTCATTGGACCGTATAGGGGTTTATACCTAGGGTGTTGATAGCTATAAACATCTGCTGTGTGCTTGGAAGGTCCTCTATATGTTTTCAGGAGCTTGCAGTGGAGGTGAGTAAGATCTAGCCAAGAATGAGGAGATTTCCATTAGTGACATTATAAATATTCATATTTTGAGGCGATAAATGGGATACAAGACAATTTGGCTAGAGGAAGACACAACACATCAAGCACATCAATGTACCTGTAGACAAAACAATTACATAGAAAGCCGCAGGGGTCTTCCACCTCCACCACAGCAAATCTATTACTGTGTTGATGCCCAGTGACAGCCAAGCACACAGTTAAATGCAGAAATCCCTCTGATGGTTTTCTTCACTGTGGAATCCCTCCGAGTTGGCTGTGAGATCTCCCTGTAGCCTCTATGCGGTTATCATGGCAGTCTCCAATTTTTGGTCTTAGGATACTGAACTCCCAGAGATTGCTAGGGAGCCAAAAGAGTGAGCTTTTATAGTATTGGATTTTTCTCTTTTCACATTAATTGTACCAGACCTAAGACAGAAGTTGGAAAATTTTTACTTATAACTGCATTGCAAAGCAACAGTAATAGGCCTTTTGTATATTATAACCTTATGATGGGACATTTCTCTTTTCTGAACAATAACAAGATACAGTCAGAAGATTGTCATTGCTTTCCGGATTTGCAAATCATCTCACTTTTAATTCTCAATCTACTTGCAGTGCACTATGATTCTGTGACTCAACAGTGTGTAGAAATGCGCAGTGGGGAAAGTGTACATTGTATGAAGAACCTCTCAGGAATGCGACTGTTCTTCCAAGACACTGCAATGCTTGACAAATAGTTGCTTCTGAAGGTTATTGCAGCTCAGACTCTGAAGCCACAACCAAACAACACTTTAACTATGTTAAGGCGCATGGACCTAATTTTGTACTTTCAGCTGAGTTTACTTCTAACCCCTGCATGACTTTATAATAGTAGTTACTGTCATGTAAAATAACTTCCTTAAGTTATATGGCCATACAAAATGATGAATGTAATCATACGATCTTAAATGACAACTAAGAATATGGACTACCAAAAAAAAAATCTGGTGGATACAATTTTTCTAAAATGAATTTTGGCTTTAAAGCTTGTGGTTTATCATTGGTAGCACACATAACAGCAATTTAAAAAATCGTGTGGGAAGTGGAGGTGGGGGTGGATAGGTGTCAGAAGAGGGCACGGCATCACTTGGAGCTGGTGTTACAGCTGGTGAACTACCTGAAATGGGCAGTAGGAACCAAATTGGAGCCTTCTGTAAGAGCTGTACAAGCTCTGACCCATGTCTTCAGCCCCAGGAGGCTTCTCCTTTTTGTAGGTTAGCATGCAGCAGAATGGATTTCATGCAGTATTCATACACAGCCCTTATCCTGTGCTCTTTTTCGTCCTTCCCACAGTACTTTGCTCAGCCCTTTCCTCCTTTCTTGACGGTGTCTTCCTCTTCACGAAGTGGCCCCCTCTTCTGCTCATTGATCACATGCCCTTCATTACTTGGAGGATGTAGGATTTTAAGTTTTCTACTTTTTGATGGATTTGGCTTTTGCAAGTGCAGCCTGAGGACTTAGCTCATACTTGATGGATCCTGATGCAAGATTTTATTTTCTAATTTTTTTATAGTCTGAGAATTTTATATATCTGTAATATTTTGATCAAATTCACCCCCATCTCCCTCCCCTCCAATTCATCCCACATCCATCCCTATTTTTCCCTCCCAACATATGTGCCCATTTAAAGAGTCTTATTTATAGTATATGTTTATGAGCATTTTTATTCGTGAGCATGATGCATGATGTATGTGCCTGATGTCTTCAGAGGCCAGAATAGAGTGTCAGATCCCCAAAACTGGAGTTACAAGTGGTTGTGAGGCACCATGTGGGTGCTAGGAACTAAACTTGGTTCCTTTTCAAGAGCAGCCAGTGAGCCATCTCTCTAGACCCAGATGTGCCCATTTTTAAAAAAATAACTTATTGAGTGCACTTAGAACTTTCTGTAGGTTCATGGGTTTAGGGCCATCTACTAGAGTGTGGGTAGCCTCTCAGGGAATGAATGCTTGAAAAGAGCTGATGTTCCCTTCCCCATCAGCCATCAATTATCAATAGCTCCACAGCCCCTCCCCTCCAATCTTTGACAGGCAGCACGTCTTATTTAAGTTTCTTACTTCATATCTGCAATCAGTATTTACCCAGTTTGTGCCTCATATTTAAAAGGTATTCAGACATACCTATAAACACACAATAAGGTAGCACAAGTCAAGATAGAAGGTAAATAAGAAAAAGGGAGAGACAAGGGGAGAAGCATAATTGGAGTCTAGTGGATAAGTTCAGTGAAGCTGAACAATGTCTCATACCTATGGCCTCTGTCACGGCTGGACCTACGTAACATCCGCCATCTTTGTGAACACATGCTAGGCAAAGAAACACTCACTCTATAGTTCATGGAGTCTACAAGGCAAAGATGGCTCTGATCTTAAAACTAGACCATCGAATCTGTCCAACATCCTCATAAAGGAACTAGCATCCTTTATGAGGAATGAGCAACGTTCTTGTTAATGTGACAGAATGGTGGATGGTGTTTCCGATCAAAATAGTAGCAACTACTAATTCCTAAATCAACAACCTTTCCCTTTATGCTCAGTAAAACTGAGGAAGTGCTCAAGACATTCTGCCTGGTAGGTGCCACAGACTCAGAGGATTTTAGAAAACACTATGGAAACCCCAAATAGTTACACTGGCTTTAATTCACAGTCAGATAGTGGACCAAACCTGACTTCTGATGGTTCTCTCCCTAACTCTTTAAAACCATTTGAGAGAGAGTTGGAGTTACTGCTGCTAGAGTTTAGGTTTTTGTCTAAACAAAGGAATCACATTGAAAGCCATTGATAACTGTACACTTAGGTAGCTAGCAAACTCAAGCTAGTTGTATTGCATAAATGCTGCCAGTAACATGTAAAGGAGGCTGGGGTTCCCAAGACAAAAATGAAGAAGCAGATTTTTCCCATCACCCTAAAGAGCCAGTGCTGTACTTGTGAGACAGCGGTGTGGGAAGTTCAGTGGGGACTTTATCTTCTGTGAAACCACACCATATTCCTTACATAGTTTCCAGTGCTTAACACTTAGTATCCCTGTAGGTTTAAATTATCTTAATATGAAACTGGGCATCTCAAAAATCATAAGACTTTCATCTGTCAGATGAAACCTAGAAACTGTCAAAGGAGGAAAGCATTTGTCACCATCATGGCTATCATGGACTGCCACAGGCAGAGCCTATCATCACACGGATACTGGCTTTGATGGGCCTCTCAGGGGGCCCTGCTGTCAAGACCATTGGGAAAGGGATATCTAATCTGCATACCTGCATGTGGTGGTTCTTATGTCTGGATTTAACCCATCATATTCTCTTTGTCCAGCCCCTTATTACTAATGCATGCATTGCCTCATCTCTGGTCTAGATGTCTAAATACAGGATCATTATGGACAGAGGGGTTGCCATGTCCTGCACAGCTGGCTCCTGGAAACTTAAGTGAGATGACATGGGGATAAAGAAATGCGAGACACTGAGGAAATGACAGCTACATATACAGAAAAGCTGGCACTGAGCATGTTCTGCTGGCTCTGATGGAGGGTACTCGCTATACAACCCAGAAACACAAAGTGGTTATTGTGTACAGCATGAGGAGGAGATAATAGCTAACATTAGTGGTAGGTCTTTTTAGGGGAGCAGTTTCAGGCTCCCAAGGAGGAAGCTGTGGTTCATAGCATACTTTCTGCACACTGGTCTTAACTAAAGGTCAGACATCTGCCAGCACTCATACAGGGACCAGGGAAAGGCTTTGCCATTTCTCTGAGCCTCACCTGGGGATGTGAGGCTTCTCTGCCATTTCCATGGGACATGAGTCTGTGCTCATGTCAACAGCACATGTCACTTCATCCAGTCTCTATAGGGAAGTCAGAAGTTTTCTTCATCAATAAAAGAAATGTGCAAGACTCCATGTCCCAGGTCTGCTTTGAGAAAAGTAAGTCTTTGGAAAAGTTCTCTACGTCCCTTTCACAAGGACCCAGGAGAAACATGACAAATAAAAATCCTAGTTCCAAACTGTAAAAGAAGCCTCACTTTTTAGCACCACTTTGTTTCCCCATGAATGTCTCTCAGCACAGACCTTTACCCGGCCTGTGTGCCTTTCTGGTCTGCTCTCTCCAACGTGGCTACACACATTGCCGTGTGAGGATGTAGCTCCAGGTTATTTTATTCCAAGAGTCTCCATTTCTACTGAGCTGTCACATATTCAAATCCAGGGAAACAAGCCAACAGAAAAACCAGAAACAAAAACAAAACAAAAGATGCAAACAGAATTCCCCAAATCCCAAGCCAGAATAATATATAGGAATGATCATGGTCTTTTGAGCAGAGATGAGATCAAACATTTACGACTTAGGGAATCCTTCACGAATCAAAATAATATAAAAGTTAGTATGAAAGTAATGATCTTTTAAAGAGTTAGAATACAAACATTATAACTTCTGAAGCTCTTAGGAAAATATGAAAATATGTGACCACAGAGGCTAATGTCATAATGGAAGGAAAAAAAGCTTCATTTCCTTCTAGGAGTATGCCCAAGACATTGTGTAGAGTGGCATCATGCACAGAGCTAGAGTCTAGGTCTGGCTAGAGTCTAGGTTTTCAGCCCAGCGAAGCTAAGTGTTAGTGTTTGTGACCAGAACGTATAGAGAAACCCACTTGCTACTCTCTACCCTCAGCTGCTTCACTTCTGATCATTAAACTGTGGGTCTTCCCCCATGAATTCTCTAATTCTTGGGACACCACTGGGTGCTGCACAATTTACAGTATCATCTACCTGGAGACAATGTCAGGTCATTGGTGAGGGTTCTATAAGGCTGTACCCAGTTTAAATGCCAATCACAAGATAAAGGTTATGTGCTTCTGACCTAACAGTTACCAACAGTTGGTTTCCACAAAGTTTCCCCCACCACAGTTACACTTATCCATTCACTACAAAGGAGCCAACTTAGCAACAGTCACATGGCTGAGAACACACAGCAAATGTGTGGGGAGCCATGCGCAGCTTCCACACTCCTAGGCACACCACCTTCCCAGCACCTCCACAGGAAGCTTCCTGAACTATGACCTTTTGGTTTCACATGGAGGTCTCCTTATACAGACATAGTTCACTACTTTATTGGCTGTTGGTGATGAACTCTACTTTTCTGTCTCTTCCTCTGGGAATTTACCCACCCTCTAATCACAGGTTGCCTTGACAGGAAACTCACCTTTCTCATTAGCACACCAGAAGATACATGGATTCTACCTACTGTAAGGACTCTAGGACTTGGTGAACCAGGGATGAAGATATATAAATATATTTTTCTTCTCATGGTCATAGTATCAATCTTTTAGCTGATCTTGATCATTTCCCTAGAAGGTTTAATCAGCAGGATGAGAGCAAAGAAATTTGAATCTCCCAACAAGAAGTTAGTTCAGTCAGTCTTGTTAACTGATGTGCATATTAGTAATAGAATTTCAGCATACCGTCTACGGCATACAGTCTATATGACTTAGCCTACCCACTCCTTGCCTGAGCCTGTTTGCTTAGAACCTAGTTCATAGCTATCGAATAAGTCATGTCAAGAGTCAGATAGCTGAATGAATACAGAGATCTGCAGATGATATTGTGTGCCCAGGGGCCCTCATTGGTTCAGACTCCACATGGTGACAGGCTACTCTCTGAGTAAGATTCTCTCATCCCATTAAACCAAGTTATTCTGGTGTGTCACACTGGCCTGATCCAGCTAGCCCTGGCTATGTGGTTCTTAGTGGTACAAAGTCATCATCTACTTGTAAATATCTTTGAGCTTTGAGATTACCCCAAGTGAGTCAGTTAGTTTTTGTTAACTTCATACAAACTACAATCCTTTGGGAAGAAGGAACCTTAATTAGGACTGGACTGCAGGCAAGTCTGTGGAACATTTTCTTGATTAATGATCAATACAACAGGACCCAGCCCATTGTGAGCAGTGCTACTCTTGTGTAGGTGGTCCTGGAAGGTATAAGAAAAGTAGTGGATGATAAGCCTTGGGAGCAAGTCAGTAAGCAGCATTCATCCATAGTTCCTGTTTCAGTTCCTGCCTCTGTGTCCTTGTGCCTTGAGTGCCTGCCCTGACTTTCCATGATGGACTATGCCCCAGAATGAATAAGCCAAAAAAAAACCCTTCCTCCCCAAGGTGTTACTGGTAATAGTTCTTCTCATAGCAATAGAAGGCTAACCAGAAGTTTTACCTCACCAGAGGCATGCCTGAGAGCGCAGGAGTAACAGGGATGTAGTCCTGCACAGGATGAGGAGATAGGAAGGCTAGACAAGCCCTCTGAGAGCAGATGTGAATGCCGACTTCTGCTAATCAGAACACTGGGCCTGTGCTCATGGTCATGTATTCCAAATAAAGGAAATATCTGGCTGCCCTCTTATAACCAGCACATACTGGGGTCACAGTATTGATGGTCACCTCACTCGGGACATTTTTCAGGAGCCAGTGACAGCTTTGTGCCTTCCCTGAGACATCTGTTCTTTCTCTTCTCTGATCTTCATTGTACAGACTCATCTGTGGTGAGCATCAACATGGTCAGATGTAGGTTCTAACTGTGCTCATGGTCAGGTTTCATTCTCAAGTGTTGATTTACCCATACTCAAGCATTGTATAGGCAACATGAGACACTATACAGTAGCACAGTGTTTGGAACTATGTAACCTACTTCAAATCCTGGTCCCTTTCTACCCTGTCACACTGATATCTCCATTCTTATTTATACACAGGAAAAAAAATGGCAACATCTATCTCTCACAGGTGTCTTGAGTATGATGTAAATCAATATAATTAAGGTATTTGAAGTGTGAGCACAGTATAAGTTTGTGAGCTGTCATTATTAATCTCATATTAGAAGGTAGAAAATATTTTATTTCTATGTCTAGGTTGGGCCTATTAGTTATAGCTGCATAAATATCACTGTGTCTATATTCAGGTCCAGTGCCTCTGTTCATAATCATTTAAGACTACAAAGAGCAAATAGAAATGTTTATATGTATCATATAAAATTAACTATAAATGCACTACTCTGATTTTATTTGTGGTTATGTGCTTAAAATGTAGAGCCCACATGTCTTAGTTAGGGTTTCTGTTGCTGCAATAAAATACCATGACCAAAAAGAAAGCTGGGGAAGAAAAAGGTTATCTGGCTTACACTTCCACGTTGCTGTTCATTTTTGAAGGAAGTCAGGACAGGAACAGAAACCTGGAGGCAGGAGGTAATGCAAAGGCCATGAAAGGGTGCTGCTTACTGGTTTGCTTCATGTGGCTTCCTCAGCCTGCTTTCTTATAGAACTCAGAACCACCCAGGGATGTTACCCTCCACCATTGAACACTAATCAAGAAAATGACTTACAGCTGGATCTCATGGAGGCATTTTCTCAACTGAGGCTCCTTCCTCTCCTCTTCTTGTGCCAAGTTGACATACAAAACCAACTAGCACACCCAGATAACTACAGGCATTTCTTTCTTTTCTGAAAAGCTTCACAAGTGTCCGTAAAGTGCTTGCTAAGTGAAAACCTGACGTTGATCCCAAACCATGATATAAAAAACAAATTATGGTGATATGTATTTGTTATACCAGAGTTGAGATGACAGAGACAGGAGGATTCCTCTGGCTCACTGGCCAGCCAGTCTAGCTTACTTAACAAGTTCAAGGCCAGTATAAACCCTGCCTCAGACAATATGGTGAACAATGCCTCAGGCAGGATACCCAAGGTAGTATTCCAAATTCCATTGTGTCCTGGGTAGGTGCGGTGAGATAGCCAGCCCATAAGTACCTTAAACTGAATGGTTCTAAAGCCAAGTCATAAATTGCTACTTATCTGTCTCTATAAACATCCCCCCCCCCCGTCTTCCCAGTTGCTCAAGCTAGAAGCTAAATGTCCTGTCCCTTCCCCTCCCTCAGTGACATTAAGCACTCAACAGCCCCTGGATTCTCTGGATTCACTCTTCAGCCATCACCCTGCCCTACTGTTTTCATGTTGCCACTGATTTCCGAGCTCCCTGAAGCTGACCCTGTCACTGTTCTAGGCATGCTTACTACTGGGACATTTGAAAAGCAACCTGGAAAGATCATTGCTAGAGAGGACCTTCAGAAAGAAAATCCCAAGTATGACCCTTCCTTTATAAAAATCTGTTAATGGTTTTTTGAAATGAAGTGCAGCTGAGCATTCAAGGCCAGAGAAGATAACTGTCTTCTTACCCCACCAACCTCATACCCCACCTCTGCCCCATCCTGTTTCTTAGATTCTAGGCAAACTTCACTTAAAGATCCCAAAGGAAGGTTGATCTCTTTCCACTCTCTCTTTTGCCGCTGTTCACTCTTCTTGTGGACACGCCATTTTGTTTTAGGTAACTCTGAAGTGTTTCTCTAAACCAAGCTTAGCTTTCACGTCTGAGTGGCCCTTCCCCAGCACCACTCAGGGTTGGACTTCCTTCCACTGTGTTCCCACTGGAGGTTAGTTACGGAGGGCAGGAAGGGTGTCATGGTCCTTCATGTCTTGTTCATTCTTAGTGACTATCGACCATATGCTGCAAAGGATGTGTGGACTCCAAAGAGAGCTCGCTTGGTAGAGGAATGAGTGAGTTAATATTGGAAGAATAGCTTGTACTCCTTTTGGTGTATTTGTTCTATTGATTAATCACGTCAGACATGCACTAGCCAAATGGATTAGGATCCTCTGTATAAAGGTGGTATGGGGAAGGCGTGATCAAATCTGACACATTCTTAATCTTACCCCATTCTTCTGTCTAGGTTTAATTTCTACTTCCTTAGAGCCGTTCAAAAACTCAGAATCACTTGTCAGGCAGACTGTGTCATTATGGGTGTGTGTCTGTCAGGTATAACGTTAAGAGAGAGTGCAGAAAGTAGATGGTATATAGATTATGTGTTAATTTAATGTATGCAAATGAGACTGTGAACTCTAAGCAGGAGGGCAACATGATCAAAAGACTTACATATTCATATTAACTTGACTGTCTTTTTAAAAATGGTGTTTCCTAACTGATTTTTTTCCGTGAAACTGAAATGGCATTTGTAGTATCTTAAGAGGCGGTATGAGCATTTAAAGAAATGGCTCAATCATTAAAACTAAAAATAAAGTACAGGTTTTATGTTTCCCATTGTTCTTCTGTTGGTCTCTTCCCTCCTCTTCCCTTCTGAGGGGTTCTAAGCCTCACACCCCCAGTTCCCTGTTATGAAGCAAGGATAAAACTGAAGAACGTGGAGACAAACAGGAGCTGAGCACTTGCTCCCAGACAGTGCCTGCCTGAGTCTGACATCTATTTTCATGGTAAGAAGCCTCTGGGAATAGACTTTGTTTGCTTTCCAAACTGCAGGTCAAGGGCCTACTGGTGCTCTCTGTTGTGTAGGCTCATCATGGGAAATACACCTCCCAGGAACACCGCATGATGACGCACTTAGAAGGTAGGGGACGAAGGGCTGGACAGATGGCTCAGTGGTGAAAGGAGCTTGCTGCTCCTGCAGAAGACTTGAGCTCGGGTTCCCAGCGTCTACAATGGGCTCCTCACAACCATCTATAACTCCAGCTCTAGAAGGTCTGGCACCCTCTACAAGCATAGTCATGAGCACACACTTACTTAAAAAAAAGAAAAAAGAAAAAAAAAGCAGAAGAAATGGAATTCAATAAAGTCGGTGTTCCAGGTTCGCAAGGTGGAGGTAAAGCTGGCTTTCTCATTGGTCTTTCAATAATTGATGAGCACATGTTTAGGAAATGTTATGTTAAATTAAAAGGCTAAATTCTAAATAAGTTCCCTATCATGTTCTTTGAAGATGGGCAATTTGAAGTTTAATCCGTTCATTTTCCTTCTTGGCATATGATCAAAGCAAGGTCACAAATGCAGTGTTGAATCCTTACTTATTTCTGGCCATGAAATTGAACTGGCCTTGGTGTTCCTTAAAGAGGCAGGCCTGAGCAGCTTTCAAAATTGTTAAGTCTAACAGAGCAAATTTCCTGCTTCTCTATCAGCCCTGCCCCTCCCCCATGTCTCCTTTTCTACCTCACACAGGCTCTGTTTGTTCTTCTTGATCAGGTGACACAAAATAGGGTAGGCTTGAATGCTAAAACTTTGTGCAAAACTTCTCTCATTCAACTTTCTTGATATTCAAAATAAAAATGATTGCCCCAATCTCTTGCCCCAACCCCCAGGATACAAGGCACCTAAACAAAACCCTTTCCAAACTAAAACATGAGAGTCAACACTACCGAAGGCTGGACCAGACTGACAAAACCAACTATGGCCACAGCTAACACTGAGCATAACTTTGGGTCACCATTGTCTACAGTGACTAAATTTCTAATTGGGAATTTACAGGCCAGCAAAATATACACAACTCAGACTTGAGTAAGGTTCCCTCTTCCATATATGCTCATTTCTTCTTACAGTGAACTCCTGAGACAGTTAATGAAACAGAGAGGAAAAGTGGGTAGGCGTACAGTGAATACTTTCTCTAAGGGGGCCAGCCTTAGGTATAGACTGGAAATTCATCAAGGAGAACTTGGCTCTCATCTTTCTAGATTGAGCTCCCAGGCTAGCCCACCAATGGCATAAGAAACAGGGTCTAACACAGCTTTCATCTCTCTGCTTACGCTGGACCCCACGGCTTTTGTCCTCAGTCAGTTCTGCTGGTCTCTCGCTAGGGACTCTCATGTAGTCCTAGGAGAAATTACAGGAAATCAGAAAGAAGCTTCATCTATTGAAGGGAAGAGAGCTGAAGTGTTGTTGTCCTTCAGGTGTGAGATAGCTGGCTCCCATTGTAGATCTCAGTTCCTTGAGAACCTTCATGCTGCTTTTCATAGGAGTTGAACTAGCTTACAGTCCCTCCCCAGTACCATCTAAGGGTGATAAATATCATTAAATGACCACAAAATCACATAAATATATAAGTGATCTAAGTGAGAGCTTTACATGGGGCAGTTCATACAAGAAGCAACTAAACATGGTATGAGTGTGATGAAGCTGTATTTCTTCCTCATTATGCATGTGGTACACATATGTGTTTCGTGTTTCTTCATCTATTTGATTTAGGGTTCAGTCCCTGGCCAGCCAAGTAAGATGATTTTTACTAAGAATGACATGGAGATTTATTTCTTTTTGTGTGGCATAAATTGGTGTGAAGTGAGGCAAGAAAGCCAGAGAAACCAGTAACTCATAGTTAGTGACTACTGTAATTAGAGTTATTACATGTATTGGTCAAACCAGGACACTGAAACTGGGGGTTGCTATTCATTATGCTGTGACCTCAGAAGTGTCTTGGCACAGTGGCTCTGTGGTCCCCAAATGACTAATCTTCTCAACCAGGGCTCCCTGAACTATGTCCTTCAGCTCACTGGATAGACCTGGTGGTCCTGTCTACAGAAGGAACCCACCCAGATGTGCAGGGTTCCTCTGCTAATCTTAGTATACATCAGTGACTCTCTTATCAAAGGCTGCTTATAGTCCATATGGGTTTTTTTTCCCAAGACTGGGTTTCTCTGTGTAGTCCTGGCTGTCCTGGAACTCACTCTGTAGACCAGGCTGGCCTTGAACTCAGAAATCCACCTGTCTCTGCCTCCCAGGTACTCTAATGGCTATTTTTGTGTCACCCGTGATACTGGTTAGAGTCATCAGAGAGAAAGCGCCTCAGTTGAGAAAATGTCTCCATGAGATCCAGATATAAGGCATTTTTCTTTAGTGATAATGGCCCAGCCCATTGTGCGTGGTGCCATTTCCAGGCTGGTGGTACTGGATTCTATAAGAAAGGCTGAACAAGCCACGTGGAGCAAGCTAGTAAGCAGCATCCATCCATGGCTCTGCATCAGCTTCTGTCTCCAGGTTCCTGCCCCGACTTCCTTCAATGATGAATAGTAATATGGAAGTATAGGCCAAATAAACTTTTCCCTCCTCAACTTGCTTTTTGGTCATGGTGTTTCATTACAGCAATAGAAACCCTAATTAAGACAGTGGCTGAAATTCCTAGGTAGGCTAATGAAAAGGATGCTGGTCATGTTTTCAACTATGGAGTACCAGCCCTCCCTGAACTTTACACTGGGTCTGGGAGAGGGCTCAGAGCTTGCGTTGGAGGCTCAATCCTCAGAACCTGTATAAAGAATGTCAGGCATGGTGGGGTATACTTGTAATCCCAGTGCGGGGTAGACAAAGGCAGGAGGGTCTCTGGGGCTTGTTGGCCAGCCAGTCTATGCTAATTGATGAGCCTGAGATCCCAGTGAAAGACCCTGTTTCAAACACACACATGCACACACAAGCGCACGCGCGCGCGCGCGCACACACACACACACACACACACACACACCTGCACATACTGCACAAAATAGTTTTAAGGAAATCACTGTTTAATTAGAAAGAGTTTTATGTCCTTATAGTCAAGCCTGTGGGCAAGAGGCCACTACCATCACCATCACCATCATCATTACCATCAACAGCAGCACCAGCAACACCATCACCAGGAGTACCAGCACCAGTACCAGTACCACCAGCACCAGCAGCACCAACTGTGCCAGCACCAGTACCAGTACCAGCAGCACCAGCAGCACCAGCAGCACCAGCACCTGCATCTTTCCTATATCCACAAATGCTGTTGAATGAACATCATTTCAGGTTCCGGGCCCTTGCATTTACAAATTAATTCATAACTTTCATTTCAACAGATCCACAGGTAATCAGTAATCCTTGTCTAAGGTTAAAAAATACTGCACAGGATCATTTGAGACATGCGGGTCAGCTCACACGCTGAGTGAGTTCCTTTACGCTGTGCTATTGGGAGTTATGACAGTTATGACAACTGTCCTTGGGGGTCCAGTGTTCTTCATCTTGGGGTTACATCTGGAGTTAATGGTTACTATTACTCCAGTTGATGGCTGCATTCTTGCAACCAGTGTTTGCATTTTACTGTTTTAATCGACACAATCCTTTTCCACCATCAATGGGTAGCCTATTGGATAGGCAGCGCACCGTTAGAAGATCCCATGCCCAATACATTTCAATGGCATCAGATCTTGTCTGGGATAATGAGTAATGTGCCAACATGCCTTCAGGTAAACTTAGGACAACTCCTTCCTGTTTAATGTCCCCCTAGGGTGGCACTTCTGAGGGTAGGCAGTATGTTCCTAAGAACAATACAGTCCTCTGCCTCTATGAAATGAAAATGAACATGTCCAAACTTGCCCAGCTTTGCTCATTCCATGAGTTCCCATCAATGAAGTTGCTCTTTAGCATCCCTTGAGCTGCTCTGCTATGACATACACCAAATGCTTACCTGAAAGTTGAACGTTATAAAGCCCATATCAGAGAAACCACATGGTCAAAGGTGGAAGTGACACTAGACCTTGGGTGGGACTTGATGTATACACAGGAGAATTCTAAAGCCATCGTAGCAATGTTTAAAATCAAGAACCTTGGAGCTGGGAGGTGGCTCAGTGGTGAAGAGCATGTACTCTTGCAGAGGGCCTGAATTTTGGTTCCCAGTGCCCAGGGCTGTAGAAATGCTAGGCCAGCAGGCCTGTCTTCCTGTTAAATATCCTTACCCATAGGAATTTGGATTTTCCATATCAGAAAGCACTATTTATTTCACACACTCATGTGGGTGTGCCTTGCCAGTTGTCTTACTAAACAATCACATCTGTCTCATTCCTAGAATATCTAAAGTCCTTTCTATTCCTGTTGAAGATATCAACCTTTTGTCTCATTAACACCAAAATTTTGTCCCTCCAGGTTCCAACTTATTTGAGTTATTCTATCAAACATCCTTTTGTGGCTCTGTCCCATAGACCCTCTTGGTTCTCTTATAGGTCTGCTGCATTATGTATCTTTTTAGCCCCCTTTTCCTTGGTTAATACTTTCTGCTCTGTTTCCAAGGGACAGACACATTTGAGTTATATCTACTCTCCAAGGTGACAGGTAGGAAGCATTTTTGAGCTCCCAAATTGCCAAATATGGATGTATTTCACCACCATACAAGAATAGCTTGATGAGAGGACCTGGTTTAAGAAACACTTGAGTTTGGGGCCAGTAAAATGACTCAGTGGGTGAAGCTCTTGTCCTGCAAGCATGAGAACTTAAGTTCAAACCCCAGAACACAAATAAAAGTGGAAGAAAAGAGTTCAGAGTTTCCCTATGATCTCCATGTGTGCTGTGGCATTTGCATACCTGCTATACACACCATACACATAAGACAATAGTAATTTAAAAATAACCAGTTTATTCTAGAATATATGTATGCAAATTTGCAAATATGCATAATCTGGATCTATGGTTTTGTGTCCTAAAGATGGCACCCAGTACCTTGCATGCATAAGGCAAGGCACCTACACTGACAATGATCCCCATTTCCCTGTCTGAATCTGTCATTTTCTAGCCAAATGTCTTAAAACATGCCCTATTCCACGAACCAAAAAACCACAATTACCAGCTGAGTTTTGTCTTTGGGAGATCAGAAATATCCCCCATTCTCTGAAGTTCAGAAGTATGAGTACAGTGTTTGTAGGGATGTGGTTTTACCCCGTTTCTTTTTCCTGGGAAGCAGATTAGCAAACCACAGTCAATTCCAATTTTCTGCCTGTTTATGCAAATAAAGTTTTATTGGAGCACTTTCACTTTCATTTGTTACATAATAGGACTTTGAAGAACAACACAGAGTAAAGACATGTAGCCCACTAAATCTGAAATGTGTGCTTTTATTGTTTTTCTTGAGTGAGGAGACAGTGCATGTTCATGTGTGTGTGCGTATGTGAATGTGTGTGTGTGTGTATGTATGTATGTATGTATGCATGCATGTATGTATACATGTGGCAACTGTACCTACATGCACTTACAGAGGCCAGAGAAGGATGCTGGATATTCTGATCTGTTATTCTTCATTTTATTTCTTTGAGACAGGATTTCTCTCTGAAACTGGAGCTATGCTGGCAGCCCTCAAGCCCCAGTGTTTTCCTGTTTCTACCCAGTAACCCCAGAACTGGGGTTCCAGGCCCACACATGGCCACGTGATCCAGTTTTCTTTCACAAATACTGGGGATTTGAACTTAGGTCCTCATACTTGAATATCAAGCACTCCTACCCACTGGACCATCTCCTTAGCTGTCCTATCTGGTTTTTGCTGACCCCTCATGTAGAGTGACAAGGATTTCTGATTGGTTCATGATTCCTTCTCCTATATTTAATAGCACAGATGGCCTTTTCATTTTGTTCCTACCATTTCAGAGAGATTTCATTACTGATAAAACAAATTGTGGTGGTTTGAATAAGAATGGCCCCAGAGGTTGATATATTTTAATGCTTAGTCATCAGGATGCAGCACTATTTGAGAAGGATTAGGAGGCGTGGCCTTGTTGGAGTAGATGTGGCCTTGTTAAAGAAAGTGTTGCTGGGGGTAGGAATTAGAGGTTTCAAAAGCCCATGCTAGGCCAGGTTCTGTCTCCCTCTCTACCTGTAGACCAGGATATGTTCTCAGCCATGCTCTAGCACCATGGTCTCCACCATGATGACAATAGATGACAATAAACCTCTGATACTGATATTGGGCAAGTCCCCAATTCAAGGCTTTCTTTTGTAAAAGTTGCCATGATCATGGTGTCTCTTCACCGCAAAAGAACAATGACTAAGTCACAAATACTTTCTAGGTTTGCTGTTTCAAGGCAGAAGTACATGTCAAAGTTATACGAGCTTGAAATGCATGAAATTGCATTTCAGGAAGGTCAAAACCCATTGAATATTGGCAATTTCTTTTGCAGTTCAACCTGTGAGTAAGAGTTCAGGGAACTGAAAAACAAAACCACCAAACCAAGGAATTATTTCACAAAAGTACTTTAGAGAGATAAAAAAAATCAGATAACTTTTGAAAAAGGCATTTTGTACAAAATTAATTTCATCTTCAATACCAAGGAAAGGTGTTCATATTTGTGTTCCAAATTATAATTTTTTGAACATTTCATATATGTATACAATAAACTATGATCATATCTATTCCCCTTTCCCTCCTTCATACTTCTCATTATATCACCCAATACATTCATTCTCCCTCCCAATTCATGTTGTCTTCTTCTTTGACAATATACTAAGTACAATTAGCGTGGCCCATAAGTGCATAGGTATAGGGCAATTCACTGATGCTCTGGAAACATTACAAAGGCCACACCCCCAAAGAAGAATGATTTTCTCTCTCTTAGCAGACCTGTAGCTCTTCCAGAGGGGTGGAGCCTAGAAACAAGATCCTCCCCAAACCCCACTCCTATCTATGTGGGAACTTGGACTTGCTTGATCTTGTCTAGGTAACTGCAGCTTCTATGAGTTCCAGGAGGCAATAACCATGCCACGCCCAGAAGATGAAATTTCAATGGCAGTCATTGGCAGAGTAGGGTGGTATGTAGTGCTACATGGCCCATATGTAAACTATCTTTTGTGCTGGCTATCTCACAGATGTTCCCAACCCTCTACATATGTAGGCAAAGTGTGACTATCACTTTTCAGATAAAGAAGTGTTCAGGAGCTGAGTGCTAATCCTCCACTGAGGTTAATCTTTACATTTAACTTTAGACATTTTTCTACCCAAGTTATTTGACCATGGGGGGAAAAGCTAGTGCACCACTTCATAAGTGAGTGGCTCTGTATAGAGGAAGAGATTCATCATCACTAGTTTAGGTCCACTATAGTATTCCAGGGTCCCAGAGAGCAAGGAACCAACAATGGGTTCGCTGAATGGTTGCATAGATTATGGTACAGGCACTTGTCTTAAAAGGCAAAGGTAGCCAACAGGCTGATGGTGACCGTCTTCTCTTTAGCTAGATGTAAGGATTTTGCAGGAGTAACCAAAATACAGTCATGATTTGTGTGTGTTTTCGGCACTGGGTTCCAGGCAGTGTTTGCCTACAGTCAGCTCAGTGAAAAGGCTGGCTCTTCAAGATGCTGTTGAAAGAAGAGCGTTTCAGCAGAATGAGCCACGGTATGGAGCTTCCTCTGCTTCATGCAGCAAGAAACACATGCGCTGGGATGATTTTATCTTTTACTTTCCAGCAGCATTTTAGCTGCCTTCCTAGTCTGTGATTGACACAGAACTTCATTCAGACAAGGAGACATCCAGCCTGCAAACCTGTGATAACAGAAAAACATTTGCTGGGGACTTCTTCTTCTTTGAATGTTGGTTATGGTTTTAAAGGGATGAATGTACTGATGGAGTCTTTAATTAAATCCTTATACAGTCAGCTAAACGTTGGCCTTCTACTTCCTCAGTTGTAGAAGCAAAAAAGAAAAGGAGCCATTTTCCTTTTAATTAAAGAGCTGTGATCTAGCTGCTGATATTAAAGTATTTAGGGATCTGTTCTGTGAAGTCACTTATTACTACCAAAAAAAAAAAAAAAGATTTTGAAAAATGTTTCCACAGCAAGGGTTCGAGACTATCGTATCTTAGTTAAAACTTCTAGAGGGGAGGGGGAGGGGGAGGATTCTGGAAGGCATCTGAGCTGAGATGAAATACAGTACCCATGCCCTGTTTCCTGGAGAGGGCAGAGACCAGGAAGACAGAAACCCAGCAGACATGGCTCTACGGCAGTCCAGACCAAGGCCCTGAGAGTCCCTGTGTGAATTCTGATGCATAGCTCTGGTGTCACCAAGAGCTACAAAGCACTTTGTGAACTGTTTTAAGAGTTGCACTAGTACAGGAAAAAGAGGTGATCCAAGGAAAGCTGTGGGCAGAACAAGGAAGAGGGAGAAGAATCTTCATAGGAGGTGTAAGCTCTTCAAGCCAAGAAAAAAAGCATGCAGATGACCGAGGACCATGGAGGACACAGTGATGGATATCTGTTTGGGTAAATTTAAACAAGGACATCCTTTCCCAATGGCCACACCTGAATGCTTTGACCATGTACAAGGATTTTCAATTCAACATCCATCTGGAAGTGAACTGACTCAGAAAAATCCTATAATCACTAGGAGAAAAGCCAGAAGTGGCCAAGATTATGGTTTTAAAACCAGCTGGCACAGTATCATGAAAAATACTAATTTTGCTAAGAACCAAATAAAGGCTATTATTGGCTTTATATCCCTGAGTCTATCGTCCCTAGCTCTCTAAAATTCACAATGAGGATGCGGTCACCGTGTGAAATACTTGGTGGGTTGACCCAACTAGGACTTAGCTCTCCACCACCTTCTCTCAAATACATACCTTTTCAAGGCCATTTAGATGACACACAAAATGAATGTTGTCCTTTGATCAGCTTGTCACATAAGATCACAAATCCTTTTTAAGTATTATTAGCCTGGCACAAGTATCTTTTACTCTGTTATTCATGAGGAAGAAAAAACATTTAGTTGTCCAAGGCTGCAGTGGTTTGAATATGCTTGGGCCCATGTGAAGTGACACTATTAGGAGGTGTGGCCTTGTTGGAATAGATATGGCCATGTTAGAGGAAGTGTGTCACTGTGTAGGTGGGCTTTGAGGTCTCCTAGTGCTCAAGCTCTACCCAGTGCAGAAGAGAGCCTCCAGGCTGCCTGAAAAAGAGAGAGAGTCTCCTTCTGATTGCCTTCAGATCAAGATGCAGAACTCTCAGCTCTTCTAGCACCATATCTGCCTAGACTCTGTCATACTTCCTGCCATGATGATAATGGATTCTGAAACTGTAAGCCAGCCCCAACTAAATGTTTGCAACTCTAAGAGTCGCCTTGGTCATGGTATCTTTTCCCAGCAACGGCAGAATACTGGAAGGACAATTGAATGGAGGCATTGCTTCTCTACCCTGCTGTTAAGACACAGGCTCTTCCCCTGTCTTAAGGTCTGATTAGGTTTCATCTTCAAACTGTGCAAATAATACTTGCTAAGGGTTGGATAGGATTCAAAAGTGGCCTATAAAACAGAAGCTAATCCACAGGTGTAAACACCAGTGACTAATGTCTCCCATGGTGGCATCACCATGCCAGAGAAGAGGTTCCTTTTTCCAAATGGATAGGATTTTAGAGAGAAGACAGAAGTAGAATCAACATTCTGCCATGTTTAGGAAGAAAACAAATTAGGAGGTCAAGACTTGATTTATAAGTTGGTGATGACTCAGTGGTTAAATTGCTTGTCATTCCAGCAAGAGGGTTGGAGTTCAGATCTTCAGAACCTATGTAAATGCCAGATGAGCATGGGGCTCCACCTGTAATTTCATCCTCAGAAGACAGAGACTGATCCTCAGGGAAGGGGGCTAAGAGACTGACCTTATGAGCTCTGGGTTTTGTTGTGAGCTCCTGCTTCAGTAAATATGAAAAAGAGCTATTTGAGGATGACTTCCCACATCAACCTAGGGCTCTACACGCATACAGAATATTGGGGAAAGTATTTGATTTTTTTAACTACATAGTCTAATATGGCCCAAGAGAACTCTGGATCTTGTGTTGGTTATAAAGTATATTTTGGTTTAGTGCAAGCAGTGAGTAGAGGCAAGCAGATCCCACAGGAGAAGCGGTATCTATATGAAGACGTTCATGAGGTGGCCATAGAGTAGGTTCTGTTCCTCCTCCAGGAGACCTGTTCATCTAACCACACCCACTGAATCAGGAGGGATGCAGTTTAACTCCATTCTCCTTCTGTCTATTCCACTCTTGCATCTTATCAGCTATCTTAACAGCTACACAAGTTACAAGACTTTTCTGACAAAATGCTACTTTAGTGAAGCCTTTGTATACAAAGGGTTTGAAAAGACCCACCCTACTCTCTCACAAACAAGGAATTCAAACTGTACTTCTTCAATATAGTAGCCTATGGGCTTCGGTCTATGGGAACACTCTAGGCTCCGGTAAATCAGAATTTTTGTTGAGCAGTTGCTAAAATTTGTCTCATCTTGATGGAGCCTGCAGTTCTCAGATGAGTTCAAGGAATATCAGGTGTGTGTGTGTGTGTGTGTGTGTGTGTGTGTGTGTGTGTGCGATTTTGAGAGCTGGATAGACATCTGAAAGCTGATGGGGCAGCTTGTTGTAGTCATTGGCTGATACATGGGTTCATATCTCCTCTAACTAGGTGTATGTTTAATCCAGGCATTCCTGGGGTACTTGCATAGAAACAGAGCACAAGTACAGGCTGAGTAGAGAAAGGGTCTGCCTGAGAGAACAAGGAAGGAACATAGCTTCCCTTTCTCAAAAAAAAAAAAAAAAAAAAAAAAAAAAAAAAAAAAAAAAAAGGCGATTTAAGACAGAGATTGATCAGAAAATGAAATGCCAGCAGAACTGCACCCTTGCCTTGATTTCCTATTCCTAGGTCTTACTGTTTTCTCTGTGGGCTGGGCTTGTCTTCTCTTTACCCAGAGCTCTCTGTTCTATCCCAAATGGACTCAAATTACCACAGTGTGTCACCCAAATCTCATCAATTTTCTGACATGAAGCTTACCACTAGATAAATTACCACTGTGGGTGTAAATCATTCTGCTGCTTGGCTTCCCTAGGGAGACTAATCTACAGTGTGGAAATCTGATTGGCTGCAGATGCAATGTCATCAGCTGCTTCAAGTTCCCGCCACCTGGACTTTCTTACTGTGATGGACTGTACCCTTGAGCCATGAGCCACAACACACCTACTTTAAATTCTTTTTCAACAGGCTATTTTACACCAGCAACAAGAAACAAACTAATACAGAACTCTACAAACTACACTTAGTTTTTGAAGATTATCCCACTAATGTCCCTTACCACATGGTGAATTCAGTCACTATGTCTCTTTAATCCCCTTTAATCTGTAATATTTATTCCTCGTTTATTAATATTGGGGGGTGTACCGGTCAAGCCCTTTGTAAAATGTGACTTTAGGAATGTAAAGTATGGCTCTTCTGTTTCCTCATGAAGGTTTTGTGTAGTGTATCACTGGAAGGCTATTGCAAGTATTTTAAATCTCTCTTACATTTAGTTTTTAATGTCCAACCCACCACAAAATCACTGCTCCAACTACATTCTACCCAACTGAACACCCCAATTCAGTACAGTTAATGATGCTCAACTCAGAGTACATGCTAGAGCCACCAAGACAATACCAAACCAAATGAGCCAGAATTTTTGGAGCAAGGCTGTCTGGTAAAGCTTCTCAGATCATGGTGACATATAGCCAGGGATTCTTTTGCTTTTCTCTTTGAACGGCTGCTTAGTTTTCTTGGTGAAACATGATCATTCATAGAGCTAGGAGATCTGTCCACTCAACCTGTCTTGTTTAAAAATTGATCAATAAAGATTGAAATGCGGAAGGATGGCTATTATCTTTACCGTAGGCCACATCCCAACAATGTGGAGTTCATCACTGTCAAATAGACACATGTAGGTTCTTAAGATATAAAACAGTGCCAAATATCTCCATTGGAGACACACAAGCAGAACATTCTAGCTAGAGGATGCTTCAAAATTGTGGCTATGTAATTCTTTGTTGTGTGTGTGTGTGGGGGGGGTTGTTGTAAGATACAATCTATGCCCCCCCCCTTTACTAACAGCAACCACACCACAATTATGATAATAAAAACAGTCTCTAGACATAGCTAACTGTCTCCTTTCAAGGGAGGAGTTATCTCCTCTGGAGAAGCAGAGTTGGAAACTTCTCAGAGTTCAGACCTCTGGTTGAACTATTCATCACACCCACTCCCACGTGACTACATTCTGCTTGGCCTGTAAAATCATCTAGCTCAAAGGCATATTGGCTGCTTTTTGGTTGCTGTGTTAAACCACTCTGGCCAAAAGCAGCTTCAGAACATGGAAGTTTATTTTGGCATATGCTTCCAAAGGGTTTATAGTCGATTGCAGAGAGGGGCTATGGCAACAAGTGGCTGGTACGGCGACAGGAGCCTGACATCGAGCAATCACATTCCTGATTTTAAACAGGAAGCAGAGAGCAGTATCTGAAAGTACAGTGGGTCTGTGAACTGTCACAGCCTGTCCCTAGTACGACATCCAGGAAACCTGTATCTCCCCAAGCAGTGCCACTGACAGGGGACTGAGCTCAAATACTTGGACCTTTGGGGGACATTCTCATTCAAAACACCATAAGGAGACAATACATGTTTACAACTGTTGGCTTGGATTTCAGACATACTGCTTTGGGATTCTGTTTCCTCTGTCACTTCCTCTTGAGGGGCTTTGTTCTAGTGACTTTTCTTTTGTGCCTCTCAGGTTTTTCATCTGTAAAATGGGAACGATATGAACAGCTCTTCTAGGAGGTTGCTATGAAAATGTAATGGGATCATTTCTAAAATGGGCTAGTATCTAGTAGCCCTCTAAGAAAGGGTTGTGAAGGTTGTAAGTAAGCCAGTTCACATGAAGTGATGTTAGTTAGTACCTGACATTGCACTTCATAGATGTTTCTGGCTGCTATTATTGATCTTGTAAATTCTGGCACAGAATGGTTGAAAGTCTTGGTAGAGGCCATACAATTGGTTAATGATGGAAGAAGCCAATCTTGCTTTATCCCCAGCTTTAAAAGGTTAAGAACAATTCCAGGGAAGCTGGCGTTCTTGGCCAGTTTAGCTTTGGGCAACGCTGTTAATCAGCACAACTTGGCAGTATAGGTGAGGTGATTTATCATTCTGAATTAGAGATGTCAATACAATGCCATTCAATGGGACATTTAAAGGCACTTGCTCCCTTAAGTGCTATTCCCTGATTTTTAAAAAAAGAAGTAGAAAACAATTGGGAATATTTTAATCTAGCTCTGCAAAGTTTATTCACACCAAAATACTGAGCCTTTTATGAGATATCAAACCTTCATGGTTAAAGGCCTTTTGTTAAAGATATAGAAAGATAAATGTAATAAAAATCAATACTCCAGGATATAAGAAGTCACGGTAATAAAACACACAGTGAGGTGAGCTAAATGCCCAAGAACATTGAGCATAGCAGTGATCCTTGGGCTCTGAGCAGATATATTTGAAACTAAGAAGGTTGGCTCTCCCTACAGCATCATCTACTAAAGGGGACCAATGGAGATTTGGAAAATGATTTCTCCTGCCAAGAGGCTCTAGCTTCTCACAAAATCCAGGTCAGGGAGATTCATTCAGCATACCCAGGTAAGCAGCAGCCCACGCCATTGTCCCTTCAGTGAAGGAGCTGGGGACTACTTATACTAACGTCCTCTTAGGAAAGTGTGATGAAACAGAACATACCTCAGGGAGGTTTGTGGTTGGACACACATATACATACACACAGAAAGAGAAAAATGCTTAGCTCAGTGTGTGTGTGTGTGTGTGTGTGTGTGTGTGTGCCTGTGTGTGTGTGTATGTGCATGTGTGTGTGTGTGTGTGTATGTGCGTGTGTGTGCGTGCCTGTGTGTATGTGTGTATGTGTGTATGTGCGTGTGTGTGCACATGTGTGTGTGCCTGTGTGTGTGTATATATGCATGTGTGTGTGCGTGTGTGTGTATGTGCGTGTGTGTGCATGCGTGCCTGTGTGTATGTGTATGTGTGTGTGCGTGTGTGTATGTGCGTGTGTGTGCATGCATGCCTGTGTGTATGTGTGTGTGTATGTGCATGTGTGTGCATGTGTGTGTGTGCCTGTGTGTGTATGTATGTGCATATGTGCATGTATGTGCGTGTGTGTGTGTCTCTGTGTGTGTGTGTGTGCGTGCGCGCATGTGTTCTTAACCCAAGAACAGAGCTTTTATCTTTTAGGGATATTTATTGTAAATTAGCTTGACATTTTTAGCAGGTGCATCTGGTTCCTGACAGGTCTAGACATATGTCTGGCTTATGGCATCTGTCTCTAATTAATAGGCCCAAGACTTCAGGACTGGCTCTCTCAAAGGCAAAGCCTTGTTTTAATTCTCACCCACAGCTGGTCTTTGCATGGGGATGCTAGGTTTTCCTGTCTGAAACACAGATCCCTGGTGTTTGTGGCTGGAAATGTGTTTTCACAAAGCTCCCGAAGAGATGAGCAGCTATCGATTCTGACTCTTCCAAGAGTGTGTTCACAGCCTAAGAGGCTGCTGGCTGCCCTGAAGGAGGAAAGTCCCTGTACCAAGTGAGAAGTGAGATCTGAGTAATTGGCTGGAGAAGGGAAAGGCTCCCCATGACATGACAGCTTCAGTAACACACAAAAAATGGTCTCCTCTTCCTATAAATAGTGCTCAAGGGAAAGAAGTGAGCTAAGCATCTCCCTCATCCCATTATTTTTGTGTTTCTTCTTCTTAGTGATTCTAATCTACTAAGTAGAAATATTGCACATTGAGTGGCTACTTCCCATCAGACATCCCAAAGATGTTATAAGGTGTCACACTTATAATTTTCTCAATAGATTACAAACAAATATTATTTCAATTAGATTTCTTTTTAAACCGATGCATAAGACAAAAATATACATGTTAATCGGGTACCACAGGATGTGTTGATACTTGTAAACATTGGGTACTATTTCATACATGCTAAGCCTGTTTGTCTGTTCAAACATTTAGAATCTCTTGGGTAGTCTGTGAAAATGTCCCAGCCTTTTGAAGATTTATTTAGTTTGTGTGTATGTACATGCATGGACTGTATACCATATGTGTTCAGGTCGCCATGGTGGCCAGAAGAAAGCAAAAGAACCCCCAGAGTTCTGAGCAGTTGAGAGCCACTTATCATGAGGGCTGGGAACCGAATACACATAAAGTCTAAGAGAAGCAAGTGCTCTTAACTGATGACGCAGCTCTGCAGCCCATTTTCCCAGCCTGAAATGAGCTGCATATTATTATCACCTATAGTCTGTAGGATAAATGTTGTTAGCCCCATTTTACAGATAAAGAGAAAAATGAAGCTCAGAGACTTAATAAACACCTTCCTCAGAGTCACATAGTTAAAAACAGGTTGCATTTTATATCCAAAGACTGTACCCTTAGCCCCACTGCCACTACCTCATGTTACTATTTATGGCAATTGTCATAGCTTACCACAAACATAATGGATGTGCTATGACGCTAGGGTCCATCTCTCTGTGGCACAGTTCTATTTCCCAAAGCCTAGTAATCCTGAGCACCTAAATTCAAAATATCGTATTGCATACAAAACTTTAAAAACACATGTCAGAATAAATTATTATCTCTTCTAATGATTTAATATGCTTATATTAAAAAACAAACAAACAAACCAAAAACCACTCAGCTAACACACAGCTTACCTTCCCGCTCAGTGACTACAACTACACATGACCTAAATGTCACACCAGTGGGCCAGGAGAGAATGGCGCTGTCTTCTTGCATCCTTAACTTCTCCTGGAGAGGTCTTCTATCTTCATCTGCTGAAAGGATTTGTGCTTCCTTTTAAATCATACTGTGAAACCACACTGCTTATGGACCACTGAGCGATAGCTCAGGAGGGATGACCCATCTTTATGACTCAGCAATGGGGACATAAGTAATCTTATACTTGAAGTTACTGATGGGCTGAAGCAGACAGAGCAATTTGGCAGAGAGCTGCATGGAGGCCCTTTCCTGGCTGTCAATGCAAATAGAGTTTCACAGCCTTTCCCAAAAGCCAATTCCAGAGGCAAAGGCAGAGTTCTGGCTCCTTGTCAAGCCTGTCTTTTCCAATAAATATTAAACATAGGAAATAAAACCTAAGCCTTCATTCTAAAGATAAGCAATTTTTAGCTCAGAGCAAGAGCAGTACTCAAAATATTCAGGAATTTTTCCTGTTCTGAAACTGGGCAGTGTCTGGGTCGGACAGGAAAACAATGAGCCTTCGTGACTGAATCATGGGTAAATTAAGGGGTGACACCAATGGCCTATGATAGCAATTGCATTGTCAATCTATAAGCTCTTTGTTTTTTAAGTTGAACTTGCCAGGTGTTTTATCATAGCAACAAGAAAAATAAGGAATATAGGTTTTAAGGGCCCTAGATAGCTTTGTAGGGCATTTGGATAAAGACATTTTAATAAAGTAAATATACTTGACTAATCAGAACAAAAGATACAGGCTGATCACTGTAAGTAAATGTGTAAATATTATAAAATCACAATGATTTAACAAGGAGAGAATAAAGATGGATCATATTTATTACATAATGTATAATCAGTGTTAAGCTTGGATGCGCCGTGGGGAGGATAGGGGGTCACTGGGGTCTCTGCAGGAAGGAACTGAGAATTGAAGGAAACAGAGTTGCATCAATGGGAAGCCCTTTGATTCTACATGGTCTCAGGAAATGTAACTTCTGCACCCTGGAGGATTTCTGATTCAACTGCAGAATTTCCCAGGGAGTTAATGTTTGGAAGTAAAAAGTAGAATTGGATTAGCCACACCTGCCACTTTATAAACTCTAAGTGCAAAATAATAATGCTAATGCTAATCATAACAATAATGATAGTAATGTTTAGTTAAAAATTTAGGAGCTTAAAGGTGGCCATTTGGGTCAAAAAAAGAATCGGATATCACCATGTGTACAGGTCTACATAATGAATGCCTTTACAGGTAAGACACTGCTGAATTAAGTGATGTTCTATTGCTGTGAAGAGATACCATGACCAAGGCAACTCATATAAAAGAAAGTATTTAAATGGGGTTGCCTTAAAGTTTCAGGGGCTGAGTCCATTATCATTATGTCAGGCGACATGGTGGCAGTAGGCCAGAGAAGTAACTAAAAGCTACATCCTTATCCATGGGGATTGGGGGTGGGAGGAAGACACAGAGAGAGAGACAGAGATAGAGAGAGATGGAGACAGAGAGACACAGATAGAAGACAGTAACAGAGACAGAGAGATCTGGACCTAGCATGTGTTTTAGGAAACCTCAAAGCCCACCTTCCATGACACACTTCCTCCAATAAGGCCACACCTCCTAATCCTTCTCATATAGTGTCACTCCCTAGTGGCTAAGCATTCAAATATATCAGTCTATGCGGATCATTCTTCTTCAAACCACCACAACTGCCATAGTCTTCTTGTCCCAGAAGAGAAGAAGCAGACCATGACTCTCTAGAGGGCAGTAATCTATAAACATTGATTCCTAAATTGGTAAGCAAAAGAAACAATGATTGCAAGAAAATTCTATAGAGTAGAATGTGTGGTTGGTAAGTATCCCCAGCCGATTCGATGTAAGACAGGGTGCTACAGCAGACATTTGGGAAGCAGGAATGTGACCATTCCTGGGTGGCCCTGAAGGTTTTTACTGATGTGGAAGCCTGAGACATTAGTTCTGCAGTAATGGTGCACTATGATGCTATTCAGGTAGAGACTCCACCACTGCACCACTATAGCCAAACTCATCTTGAACAACTCTTGCTCATCTTTTTCTGGGAACTTTGTAGTTCTAATAGAGTTCTTGACTGCAGTTTAATTACCTTAATCATGAAGAATTCAGGGCTTTGTGAAAATATTAATAACTTAATGATTCTGGTATATACTTGAAGCCGAATCCTATTTCATGTCTCTCTTATCTATTTGTACTGGTCTATAAAACAACACAATCCTACTTTATGTCTCTCTCATCTATTTGTACTAGGATTAGCTGCTATAACATGGGTTAGCAATTGATTATGCTATGTTTCATTGATCAATAAATATGTGCTGGCTTTGCTTTCTCAAACTATGTATTAGCTTACTAGTGGAGACTAGGTCTGAATATTTTTTTTTTACATCCAGATGCATACCAGAACCCACTGACCGACCCCCCTCATCTGTGTGCCTTTGTAAAGTTCAGGCTAATGGTTACACAAAGTACTTAACAAGATGCACACTAAATATAGAAGTTGATCTTAGACTTTGATCATATGATCTGATATGGGGCTAAACCTCTACATTTTACACAGCTGCCTAAGGATTTGATGGTAGTGGCCCCTGGCCGTACATTGAGATACACTGCTCTATGTTCCCTGGGAATATAAGGGTTACCTGGGAAGATCTGTTCAAAATGTCCATTCCAAAGCTTCAAAAGTAGAGGCTCTAATTCCATGACCTGGGACAGGCCCAGATCACTCTAATCCAGATGATCTGAGGGTCAAACTTCAGAAACACCACTCAGGTGAGTATTACAGATACACAGTTTAAGCCATTTGAAGATAAGCACATCCTGAATGTGACTATGGAAAAATGTCTTCCTTACATTTTCTTGAGGCATCTCTGCAGTTACAAGGATGTGCCATCAATGCAGGCATTAGATAAAAAGCCCATTCTTCAGGTACTGTTTTGAGTCTTTGAGATGGCATACAAATGATTCTTGCATGTTAACTGTGACAGTTAGGGATAAGCCATGTGACACGCCTGACATATTGAAAGAATATCATGAGCAAGAAGTAGCTACCAGAAATGGGCATTATAAATCATGCAAAAAAATCTTGTTGCTGGAAAATAAATACACAAGGATTCTTACAATGAAACAGATTTCTAAGAATAGCTATCAGGAATGTGGATAGAAAGAAGGGGGAAATATCAGATGCATTTTGGTCAGAACAAAGATGGGTTCTCCAAGGATGGTGTTGTGTCCCTGGTGTGATTGTTGAGAAGATAAAGTTACATACACACTTTGGGAAAGCTGCAGACTACCCTGACATCATCTCCACGAAGGAGAGAGAACAGACAAGCCTCGGGGAGAAAGTTCCACAGAGTCTGCAGCCAGGCAATGCATCCTTAGTCCCTGTACTTACAGACAAAATGGCTGACAAAGGGAAAATCAGTTTTCTCCGATGAAGTGTTGCTGCGTCTATCCAACTACACTCCAGGGCAGGCCCCATGCCAAGAAGGAGTTGGTAAACACAAAACAAACTTTCTGTTTTTGGTTTGGGGAACTCCCTGTTTCATTTTGGCATTTTTATTTTTGTCTAACTAATCTTTTGATTACTTTGATTTGTGTGTGTGTGCATGTATATGAGAAACAGAGAGAGAGAGAGACAGAGACAGAGACAGAGAGAGAGAGACAGAGAGAGAAAAAGAGAGAAGACAAAGTCGGGTGGGAAGGATCTGAGAGGAGTTGAGTAAAAAAATCATGATCAAAATATGAAATATATTGTATCAAAAAAGCATTTTAGTTTAAAAAAAACTACTCAAATATTTTCTTTCCTCTCAAAGGTGAAGACAGCTCAATTTAGGAACAAGTGTTGTATGAACACAAACATTCTGTGATTTCAAAGACTTAATTTGCTACAACTCTCACCAACATCTTAAAGAAAAAAATCCTGGACTGCTGCTGCATGGTCCCTCATGCCCACCTCTGAAGAAACA
This sequence comes from Mastomys coucha, assembly GCF_008632895.1. Lineage (NCBI taxonomy): Eukaryota > Metazoa > Chordata > Mammalia > Rodentia > Muridae > Mastomys > Mastomys coucha. Next base: position 58,570,637 of record NW_022196909.1, on the reverse strand, counting down.
TGCATTCTAAAGTATTACATTAGTTTCTTTATCCAGTAGGAACACCAGGCATGTGGAGTGTTAAGCTGTGATTTAGGCCTCTCAGAATGGCATTCTGAAAGGCACCGGAGTACCAGTGAGCGGTCAGTATCCAGCACCATCAGAAGTAGCTCCAATCTTCCCTGTTGCTTGTGGATGCCTTAAATTTCTTAAGACTTCACAGTTGGCATTAAAAGCCTCAAATGCAAATACCCTTTGAAGCTGCCCAACAGCAAACTTAGTATATCATGCTGGAAGTAACCAGTGTTGCATCTAGAGCAATACCAATCCCAGTGACCTTCTGTTCTGTACAAAGAAGATAAGACAGAAGTTCGTAGAAAGTTTCCCAGAGGCAAACGAATGGGCATTTCAAATTTTCCTAACTCTGTACTTGAAAGATTGGTTGGCTCCAAACCATCAAGTAGATTGATCAAGAAAATTATGGTCATGCAGCTTGCTCTAAGATAAATGTGTTTAAAAAAGGAAGAAAGAAAGAAACTTGGCTTTCTAACTTAATTAACAGATTTGAGAATATTTTTTTAAAGATTTATTTATTTATTACATGTAGGTACACTATAGCTGTCTTCAGACACACCAGAAGAGGGCATCAGATCTCATTATGGATGGTGGTGGGCCCCCATGTGGTTGCTGGGATTTGAACTCAGAACCTCTGGAAGAACAGTCATTGCTCTTACCCGCTGAGCCATCTCTCCAGCCCGAGAATATTCTTATTCCTCTACAGATTTGATAAATTCCAGAGAATTGAGGTTTTGTTTTTTCTCTTTTTTTTTTTTTTGTGTTTAGCTTTAGTTACAGACCTAAATTTTACCTGCTTCTCTTTGAGAAATTTAATTTGTGTGTGTGTGTATATGTGTATGTGTGTGTGTATGTGTGTGTGTGTGTGTGTGTGTGTGTGTATGTGAGAGAGAGAGAGAGAGAAAGACCACTGTATATGTTCATGTGTTGTATATGTGTGTATATCTGTGTGTATGTGTGTGTGTGTATGCGTATATATACAAGGTCCCTGTGTGTGTATATATGTTTTCATGTGTCTGTATCCATGCCTGTGTCCATGTTTCAGTCTCCCCTTCTCTTTCTGTGTGTGTATGTATGAGGCCTTTGTGTATGTTAATGTGTGTGTGGCTATATTTCTATCTCTGTCTCTACCCTGTGTGTGTGTGTATTTGTGTATGTATGTGTATGAGGCTGCCTCTCTCTGTGATGTGCATATATGTTCATATGTGTGTATCTGTGTGTATATCCATGTCTGTGTATATGTGTGTATAGGCTAGAGATGAACATTATGTGTCTTTCTCAATAGTTCCCCATAATATCTTTGACATCAGTGTCTCTTACTGAACCTGGAGGTCACCATTTCAGCTGACCACCAAGATCCAAGAACTCTCTGGATTCTACCTCCTCGGTCCTAGTGTTATGTGTATACAGCACCATGTCTAGCTTTTTTAAAAACATGTATTCTGTGGTATGGAATTTTTGCTTCTGTTACAAATGCTTTATTGCCAAGCCATCATCCAGCAGGTAGAACTTTAATTTTAAAAAACTCTTAACAACTTAATTGAATATTAAATGGTATGGGAAAATGATATAGAAGCAATCTTTCATTAGAAATTTACAGAGCCTAATTTGATAATAGGAAAAATGTTTTCTAATTGACAAGACAATTGTTGTGTTTATTATCCACCCACCTAACCATGCTTTTCATCCATTATCCCAGCATCCGCAAGGTTCAGAGCATCATGCTATGTTCTCCTTAGAATTAAAAAAAAAAATCAAATGCTGTGATAACTGGAATAGTGAAATTATAATTTCTATGTTAATAGTAATACTGAGCTTTGGAGCTAATCAAATTTAGACCAAAGAATTCCTTTCCTATAATTTCATAGGTGATTATAAACAGTAGACACAGGCTGACAATATTTTATATTGAAAGGTTTTAGTGGATTAGGAACTAAATACCAGAGCTCTACCCACCTGGAGAGAGGATGGGGCAGGACATGTTATTATACTATCAGAACAAGGAATTCAGTAGGATACACTCTCTAAAGCAAATGCTGATGGTTTCATATGGATAGTGATAGTTTCTTCCACATTTCCTGAGCACATACTGGGTTTCTGCCCTCCTGATGGCAATTGCAAACTCCCAAGAAGTAGCAATAAAGCCAGTACAGTATCTAAGCACTGCGAGGGAAACAACAGAGCATACATGGGGGACCTGACATTGAGGTTCACAGGTAGAGAGTATTTCTCACTTAGAGAGTTGTTTTAAGTTTCTTTCACATTGTGTTGTTAAAATAATCTGACAGAAGCAATGGACAGGAAAAGGTTTCTTTTGGGTTATGGTTTCATAGGGATGGAATCCATCATGGCAGAAAAGGCACCGTGGCAGGAGCAGGGGGCTGGAGGCTGGAGGCTGGCCATTAAGGTTTTATCTGGTACTCATAAACAGGAAGTGGGGCTGAGTTAGCAAGCCCCAAGCCCCATCCCCAGTGGCCCACTTCCTCCAGCAGGGTTCTACCTCCTAAAGCTTTCCCAAACCGTATCAGCAGCTGGAGACCAACTGTTCAAACCCATGAGCCTCTAGAGGCCATTTCACATTCAAACTACAGCAGGAGGTGGGTCTTCAACGCATCTAAAGGTAAGTGAAAATGACCTAGAAAGTAAGGGGAGGGCAAATAGAGAGCACCCTTTTGAGCATCTTGCAGGGAATGCAGTTTAAGGAACAAACATTATTTTGTAAGCTGGGGAATGACTCAGAATTGGCCTGAAGTGGATTTGTGAGCATCTTACTCACAATGTCAGACAGTCAAAGGCAGAATAATGGGGAAACTGCAGAGCTAAGGGATCTCAACCTTGCTCTGAGACTTTTAACGAACAATGAAGGATGTTTAAGGAATGTTTGTATTTCAGAACGGAGCTAAAACAGAGCATCCAAAACTATAATCTAAAGAGACACTGAAGACCTTCATCCGTAATTCACTCCCAATTTATTATTTAAATGTACATATGCACTGAAGAATAACTTTTCTCTTTTCTGGAAAACAGAAAACAAATAAAACAAAACAAATACCCCCCCCCCCCAAAAAACAAACAACAACAATAAAAAACTAAAATAAAAACCCTCAAAAATATTCATCATTGAATCCCAAATTCTACCTTTAGCACTGGGTTACTTAGTGTCAATTAAAGGGATTTTTATTTTTGAAAATGGATATATCCATCAAGGATGAACAGAAGAGGCCTATTATCTGATCTATTTAAAAGGTGGAAGCAGGAGGATTGTGAATTCAAAGCCAGTGTGGGTAATTTAGTGAGAAACTGCACCCAAACTGAAACATTAATAAGAGGGTTGTGGATGTAGCTCAGTGGTTGTATTTTCTCAGGATGCATGATATCCTGGGTTCAATCTCCAGCACTATTAAAACAAACAAACAAACCAGCATAGTCTATTCAAACATTGTACTACTTAACAACAAAGGATGCTAGGAGGAAAGTTCCCTAGAAAGAATATCCATCCTGCTCCATAAAGAGGTAGAGGGAGATTGAGGAATCAGACGGTACATGGATTCTTGGTACAAAAAGGAAGATAGGACTATTTCAAGCTACATATGGTTGATGGAAGGTGGAGGAAGAGGAGGGGAAGAAAGAGGAGAAATGAGGAAGAAGAGAATAGAGAGGTAAGTGAAGAGCTTGGTTATAGCTCTGAGGAGATGGCCCAACTCATAAGGTGCATGCTGAACCTGAGTTTGGATTCCTGGAACCAATGTAAAAAGTCAGGCACAGTGGCTTTGTATGAGTCCCCTGGATAAGGGTCAGAGGGAAGACATGGAGATGGGAGGACCTCAGGTGCTCATTGTCGAGTTTGTCTAGTTGAATTTATGAGAGTCAGGTTCAAAAAAGAGACCTAGATCCCCCAAAAATTGGAGATTGAGAGCAATAGAGAAAAGATTTGGACCATTGGCCCTTACACATATGGGAACAGAAGTACCTTCACACATATGTACACACACCTATGTAAGTAAGTACATATAGACACAGAGAAAACAGAATATACATATATGACACACATATGTAAAGAGTGGTTTAAAATGCATGCAGTTGGGAAAACTTGAGCCCTACTGGGCATAATGATCGTACAGCATTTTGTGTCCAAAAAGTAGAGTTTTTTGATGGACTATGAAGACTTTGCAAATACTATAGACCTTAAGACCTTTTCTGCTGCTTTCCCTGGTTACACTATCATCACACATTCATCTCTGACTTAAGAATAATTACATTATGCATCCTGATCCTTAGCATGTCCCATCAGACTTTGGAGATAGTTACTAAGCAGGCACTTACATGAGCCTTTGACATCTCTTGAGGCCTTAGTTCTTAATTCTTTGTCTAATTTACCTTCACATTGTGTTATATTTTTTAAATTTAAAAGAACTTATCTCCACCATAAATCACTAAAATGAAGTCATAATGGAGGGAGTAGCTGTAGGAGATAATTTAAGTCATCTCTCTGGTCTGCAATTGAGCCTCTTGTTTATGCATAAATATCTCCTGAAGAAGGGACTTTAGTCTTCTGGAGGTCTCAGGAAGAGATAAATGAAATAAAAAATATTAGCAATATCATCCCAATATCCAACAGTTTTCTTGTACAGTTAAGATATAATTCTCCCATGAGTTGCCCCTGCTACCAGTGTCTGCTTTTAATAGAGGTTGCATACTCAAAGCTGTGCCTGGAAGAAGTCTGATCATGTGTCTTTCTGTTCTACCCAGATACACCAACAGAAGGGTCCTTGAAAAGCTTTTCTCCATTCTTCATCCTTACGATGCAAACTCTTTTCGTTTTCTTCCTTATTCCTGAAGTCTGTTCAGAGCAACTTTGAGATAAAGATTTTGTTTCTACAAAGCCTCTTTATTATCTTTCATGGGCCTGATCCTGAACTGGTGTGTTTCTATAGGACAGGACCCTCCGGACACCCTGCGTCAGGCACCTGCTGGAACATCCTTTTCAAGAAAGTCTTCCAGCATCGAACATTCTTCAGACACTGATTTACTCCAGATGAGCTCTGTCAGGCCAGAGAGAGAAGATGCAGCTATCTGTCACTGCATACAGAATAACAAAAGAGGCTACACTCAGTAATGGAAGATTAAAGAGCACAGTTTCCTAGACTTGGTGTGAGAAATGGAATCTAGACACTAGAATTCTCTCTACATCACCCAGAGGGTACAGACATGCCAATCAACCCATAGTCTGGGTCCCTGACGACATAAGAACTCCTGCAATGTCCAGACAAACTGAAAGCAAAGCCATCAGCAAAAAGAACTATGACTTCCCACAAATCTAGGCACATAATACACACATATATATGTATATATATGAATATATAAATGTATGTATGTATGTATGTATGTATTAATTCCCTGGAAAACAAAATGGAATTCTAACATGCTTGTGTATTCTAAACCATTAGTCACTATGGATTTAGTCCCTCTATTGAGGGTAAGTAGTAAGTCTCTAATACTTTGAGTGTTATGATGAAAGAATTTTGTTCTTCTCATGTTTCCTATTGACCAAGAGAGAGAAATATTTTCTTCAGAAGGCTAACTAAAAAGAATGAGTTTTAATTTCCTTTGAAACAGAGTACTCAAATGTAATTCTTGAAGTCAAGAACATTTCATTGGGAGAAAGGGAAGAAAAAGAGTCTGAGAGCACAAGTTCCCTCAAATAAGGAACAAAGTGACTAGAGAGGGAAGTAGAACACCCTGGAAAGCTGTCCACCTGCTTCATTTCCCACCAAAGGTCAAATTGGCTGAGATCTGCAGTGGAGTCCTAAAGGTCCAAGGCCTACCAGAAGGGACTCATTAATTTATGTAAATGACATTACAAAGGCTGTTTTGCCTCTCTATGATAGACTGCCTGGGATTAATATTGTGGTGTCTGAAGTGTAATTATCTTCTTGGCGGCTTGGAAGGGAGTTAAGATGCTAAAAATAAATAAATTAAAAGCCTCTCTCCATCAAATACTGTGCAATATAATGCATATGCCTTCCCAATTCACTCCAGGTGGTAAATATGATTGATTCCATGTAAGTTACAAAGATGTCACCCAGAATAACTCAGGGTAAGACAGTAATAGCATATGAATATTTAATTAATTAAAAACAATGTTTGGGGTACTCTGAGGGGTGGTTACGGAGGCAACATAAAGCACAATAGGTACCCTGTACACAGGGTTTGGCTTAGGGTTGCTGAAGTTAACTGATAAATCTCTACATTCTCCTTTCTTAGCAGAATGATGCATACTGTCTTTAAACACTAGAGCAAAGGCAGACAGCATGGACTCATTGCTTTTCTCAAAGATCTCTGTACCAAGAGCTAGTAATACAATACTGATGGGCACTTAGACCTATCACCATTCCTCGAGTAATATTAGAGTAGCTGTAGTTTCTATGTAATATTGGTAGAAGTTACCCTGAGTCAGTAGTTACCAGAATTTTTCTGATTTTTGATAAACCTTTACATTCTCATGGGTCAAAAGATTCTCTCTAACTTTGGTGAATATCATACAAACCACCATGCTTGAAAAGGCTTTGTTTAAAAAGCTACTTGAGGTCAGGTGGTGATGGTGCACACCTTTGATCCCAGCACTTGGGAGGCAGAGGCAGGTGAATTTCTGAGTTCAAGGCTAGCCTGGTCTACAAAGTGAGTTCCAGGACAGCCAGGGCTACACAGAGAAACCCTGTCTCAAAACAAAACAAAACGAAACCCCAACAGAAGAAAACAAAAGCGACTTGATTTCAAAGAGTAGAAACCAAATATAATATCTAAAGGGAGGGGCTGCTGGGGACAGTGGCATCAAAGATGTACTGTCCCTCTAAAGCAAATATTTTTAGGATGCATAGTTCTAGACTAAGAACATGGTACTAAATTACTCACTGTAGCAATGATGGCAGCAACAATAATAGTGACTTTGGATTATCAAATGTGACTTGCCTTATGCTACTACTCGATATTAGTGTCTATAAAGTAGGCATTATTCCAACTTACTAAATGAGAAAAATAAGTCGCAGAGAGATGGTTCAGTGCTGTGTGACTTCAGGACTTGAGCTAGAAATACCTTTGCAGGATGCTATGTGCCATCTTTAAGCACCAGAGCAAAGGCAGACAGCATGGACTCATCATATTTCTTAAGGATCTTGGTACCAAACTTGTAATACAATCATGGTAGATGCTTAGACCAACCATTTTTCCTGGGTGAAGTTAGAGAAGCTATGGCCATGGATCACAACCTGGCCATCAGTGTGTCTTTGAACTAAAGGGTCCCTAGATCCCTTTTACAATGATCCTTACTTTAGTAAGTTAGTTAGTCTTTTTATTTTAAGATGGCTTGACTATGCATAAGTGTAGAACTTTCTAGGACCCTATCATTTTTAAGGCTCATAAAATTATAGAACAAAGCCAAATGTTCAAATTAAGCACATATTCCAAATCAGCACAATTTACATTAGCATCTCATAGCACAGATTGGGCTCTGGCTTCTTTACGTAAGATGATTCAACTGTGCTCACATCACCACCCTGCCCTAAGAATAGCTTTTCCTCCTTTTCTTGCTGGGAACTTGAGCTATTGAGAAGCCTTTATTCCTCCTTCAGCTCTCTTTATTGAATTAAACCCAATGCTGTCGTCATCTCCTAAAATAAATGTGCTGTTGTACATGATTGTCCTGCAACCCAGCTCAGGTGTCTTGTCTTCTTTCTGCCTCATTGTTCTCATCTATAGAATGGGGATAAATTCATGGGATCTCTTCTCATTGAGATTTTGTTGAGTATTGATTATGGGTTAGTAAATAACCTGTTACTATTAATATCTGTTTAGTATTTATTAGATGTTTAGTATTTATTATTTTCTTGATATAATTATTAAGAAAACTGAACACAATTAACAGGAAGACAGCTCTGTGGCTTAGCTGATTCTACAATGGTAACATGAGTGAACTAGAATCTAATTCAGAAAATGATCTTAACTGCTGAGCCATCTTTCTACCTTCTCTACTTCTCTGTTAACAAACTTACAGATCTCTGAGAAAAAAATATTAGAAAACCAAGTGGAGTTAATCCCATTTTGCCTCTAGGTTTCTATGTTCTATACAGCTACCAAATTGAATTTTTAACCTTTAAAGTTTTTATTTGAAAGGATATACTAAGCATTTCCTTAGATGAAATCAGAGAAAATCACATAATAATTGATGAGCAATATTAGACTAAAAATAGACACAAATTCTAACCAAGAAAAAGCTTGATTCTTGGCACTGGTGAGTAAGGCATTTATATTTCACCATTCAATGACCACAGTCTAGAAAGTTCATTTAGGGAGAAGCAGCAGCTGTAGGAGAATCCTGTTTACAGAATTTACAGCAAAGCCCAAACTATAAATCAAACAGAAGAAAAATGCCATTTAATTTGTGATGGCCACCAAGGGGACTCAAAGATCTATTGTCATTTAAAGAAATCATAGGTACCAAGTAGGAAAGAAAAGAAAAGAAAAGAAAGAGGAACAGTCAGAAAAAAAATCTGCGTGGGAAACTGAAACATCTTGTCTCACAATGAAAATCTGGGCCGTATTTCCTTCTTGTAGGAGGAAATGAGAACCCAGACTCTGGTGTTAAAATGGAGTAGGTGTAGATGAAGAGAAATATTTATCAACATGTAGTTAACACCATTGGCTTTTGAACACAGCAATGTGTGGTTGTTTCAGCAAGAGCAGATCAAGTACACTTGGCTAACATAAAATAGCAGGATTTGATCATTGAAAATGCCATATTTATTCTGGGCCTCCATGTTTGCATCTGTTTACTGGGACTGAGACTTTTTAGGGTGGTCATTAGGAGTGAAAACATATACACAGGGTAGCTCTCCGTACATACTTGTGTTCAGGAACCCTGGAAGCTTGACTACAAGAAAATCATTCAAATACTTGTTGCATCCCCCAAGCTAGGACCATCAGATCTCCCAGGCATTGGACACACCCACTCATCCCAGCAGTCTGTTGACAATCCTGTAGAGACTAACACTGGCAGACGTGGTGAATACAGGTTATATGTAAATGCTCTATTAGAGCTGATGGGATCATGAGAATATGAGGAATGGTGGAGTGATGGGGAGTGGCTTATTGAGTGAGGGGTAGACTACTTTAGATTGCATGGTGAGAAGCCCTCTGGGGAGGACCAGCCCCAGAAAAAACGCAGGGAAGATCTTTAGGCAGAGAAGCTGCCAGCATGCCTTGAAGCGTAACAATGAAGAGAACAAAGGCAGCATGTGGACAACATGTGAAATCACGTTGGTCTCCTGGACCAGCGTGTCCCTTTTAGTTGATTCTGAATACAACAGGAAGTAAGGGGAAGGTTTGTGAATTGAGAACCATGACCCTCTTTGCATTTTTGAAAGATTGCCTTAACTGCTGAGACTGGATTAAAGGGGAGACAGTGTGTAAGCAAGGGGCCTTAACTATTGCAAACGGCGGGGCATGGCTTGGCAATAGAATGCTTGCTTAGTATACACAAAGCCCTGGATTCTGTCTCCGACACTGCATAAACTTCAGGTGGCTGTCCGTGCCTGTAATTCCAGCAAGTCAGAGATAAGAGGAGGGTGACTCTAAGTTCAAGGTCATTTTCTCCTGTATTGAAAGTTTGAGGCAATCCTGGGCTAAAGGAGACGTATCTTACCAAAAAGGAAGAAAATGAGTCTCTGATCCATTTCCAGTGTCACCTGGGGATTAGAAACAGATTGGGGTCCCTGAGGTGTATTTTAACAGAACAGGTGAAAGACACAGGTTCGACTCCTGGGACTTTCTCATAGGCTCTGGCCTCCATGTCTGCATCTGTACAAGGGAAACTCAAGGAAGTGGGGCAGCAGAATGTAAGAGCCAGAGGATGAGGAGAATGACTGCAGAGAGCATCTTCCAAGCAGGATACAGATATACAGCCATGAACCTTCAGCAGCCATTTGATTGGTCCTCCCTGAGTTCCCAGACACTGAGCTCTCTTAACAGTCAGCTTTGGGGAAAGCTGGTGGCAGCTCACAGAGGTCCTCCCACATAGTGTTGATCTCTTGGTAACTGACAGATTCTGGGAGCCTGGGAGGCATGATATCCAGCTTGAGTCTCTAGGATCCAAACCCAGGATCAAAACACGGTCCATATTAAAAAGTCCATGGGACACTAAACAAAACTAAATAAAACTAAATAGGGGAATGAGACCAATGGCGGGTGGGGGAAGGGTTAGTAGGTGGAAGAAGGAAATGGGAGAGGGGTAGAGGATACAAAACTATATAAGGTGCATATATGAAATTGCAAAGAAACAAACAAAATATTCCATAAATAATAAAAATGAAAGAACCTATTGTGGGGTCTGAGGGAAGATACTGGGCAAAGGCAATTGTGAAGGGGGTGACCATTGGAGGGTAGAGTTGGAACTGGTTTGCTGAAATGATGTGGGGACACCATGGTTGTGGCTTGAGTGGCTGACTGATTGGCAGGCTAATTTTCCAGAACGGACAAGGTGGTAGGGAAACCAGGTGTTTGTGGGGGATAGTCCAGAGCTCTGCTCTGGCCAGGGAATGTCAAAATAACTGTATTAGAAACCCAGCCATGGTGTTGGGTTCCAGGAGACATCAAAGCTGAGTCACATTAACTGTGCCACCCAGGTGAGGTTCTGCAAACTGGGCTGCCAAAGTCACCAGGGCTGCACGGGTTCTGCTGCTCTGCGGGCTCATTTTGCTGCAATTGCAGAACACACTCCCGAATTCTCTCAATAAGCTGCCATTTCTGCCTAAGCTAGCTTTTTAGCTGGTATTATTCAATACCCTCACAGACCTTAAGAAATCCATGATGTTTGACAAGATCATTTCTAAGGTTAGCTTTGCTACTTTATGCAACTAAGCACTATTTTTTTTTTTTTTTGGTTAAATCACTTCCTATGGTATCTTCTGAAGCAGATGGTATTGGCAGCAGGCTCAGTGAGCATGAGCTACATGGAAAACAACGGCCATATAGGAGTCAGCACCAGCTCTGAGAGAGGTACCACAGGCTTTTGCACATTTCAACTCATTTCTTCTCACAAAGGTGTTGGTGACAGCTTTATTTTGCAGTCAAGGCTCAGGGGTACCTATGGGAAGAAGCCAGTGATGGTGTCAGGTCTGGCTTTCTAACATCCACTGCGTTAGTTAGCCACTATCCTGTACTACTGGGAGCAGGCTTGACCCGACAGGACAGGAGGTGAGTGAGCAAGGGCCGGAAACAAGTTCCTGATCCATGGTAGGGGAGGCAGGCTGAGAACTGCAGAAACCTACTTCTTACTTTACCGCAGTGTTGGCATAGCACAGACAACCCTGGCAGACCTCTCGGTAGGCTGTGCAGGGTGCTGAGCTTTCTCTGTCTCCAAGGGCCCTGTGTCATTGGGCAGGGCCGAAAGAACACAAGGCACGTGTCTTCATGGGGGCCTTGGGAGAAAAGGAAATCATTAGAGTCAGGGACCTCTGAGGTACACAAAGTCTCCTTAGCAACCAGCCATTTCATAGATGAGGAAACCAAGGTCTGAAGAGGTTACTTTCCAGACTTAGTTGGCTAACTGGTCAAGGTAAACCTTGAAGTCTCCATTTTTCTGAGTCTGTGTTTAATCTTCTCACGGTATCCTTGCCTCTCTTGCTTCATAGGACATCCTGGACCCCCTTTCCTAGCAAGATGGATCATCAACTTTTTGTCCTGAACTTTGACCCGTTAATTTTTTACTATTAAGGTCTAAGATACACAGACAAAACACACCTGATCAACTGTGTAGTTACTGTACAGAATAACTAACCACTGCCTTACTACTGCCCACCTATAGTATCCTGGAAGACTCCGTGCTATCTAGCCAGTCATGAACCAGCTCCCTCCAGCCCTTGGGGTAGCTGCTATTCTTGCTTATATCACTACAGAATAGTTTTTGCCTATTCCCAAACTTTGTAAATACTTTTAAAGCGTGCCTTATTTTATTCTACATTATAATAGAGTATACCCTTCTGTTACATATGTACACATAAACACAGTCACCTGTTTTCCTTGGAGGGGTTTTTGAACATATCCACTTTTAAGCTGTTATGAGTCAATTTCTATAAACATTTTTGTCTGTGTCTTCTAGTAGGCATATGGACTCATTTGTCTCACAAATTTGAATCTCAGGGTAGACATAGATTTTTTTCTGGAAGGCACCACAAATGGCTTTCCAAAGCAGTTGTAATAATTTGGCCCCCTGTTGGTAATGTAAGAGAATTCCAGTTGCTACAAGATCTTGCCAATGCTTGCCACTGGCTGTCTTTTTGCTTTTAGCCATTTTGTTGACTGTGGTGTAGTGATGTCTCAGTATGAGTTTAATCAGCATATCCATGAAGACTAATGTTTCTTTTTCATTTAGATATACTCATTTATGAAATGTCTGTTGATGTATTTAGCTCAGTTTTTAATCAGATTTTTTATTTACCTGATTTTGCAGTTTCTATGTATATTCCAGGAACAAACCCCTTATCAGGCAAATAAAACATGAATGTCTTCTCAGGTGAAGCCTTGATTTTTTTTTTTAATTTTGAGTGGTACCTTTTAATGATTAGGAGTTATTTTAGATGCTTTCTTTTATTCATTTACTAATTTTGTGTGTATGTGTGTGTATGTTCACATGCATGTACATATGTGCACTACAGTGTGTATGTAGAGATCCAAGGACAATTTGTTGGTGCTGGTTCTTTCTTCTACCAGGTGGGATCTAGAGATAGAATGTAGATGGCTTTGAACTCAGATGGCCAGGCTTGATAGCAAGCACTCCTGCCTACTGAGCCCTCTCACTGGCCTGAGGTCCTCACTGGAGCCCTCTCACTGGCCTGAGGTCCTCACTGGGAAGTCCAATTTTCTACCTTTTACATTTAATGTTCATTGGTCTTACTTAGGAAATCTGTATCTGCTCCAAACCTTGCTTCTTTTAACTCAGGGAGGCCAGAACATCCACTCATTTCCTGATGACTTAGCAGCTCTGTGAGATGCTGATAACTTAGCTTTTTGTCAGCTCCATGAGGCACAGGTAATGAGAAGTAAGAAAAGAATTAAGAGCGCAGTACTGACGCAAGTGAAAATGAGTGGAGGAAATGTAGGAATCAGGGCATGGTGGGCCATGACTGTAATCCCAGCATCAGAAGTTCAAAGCCAGCTCTACTATGTGAGACCCTGTCTCAACTGTTCACCCCCAAAGATGACAACAACATCAAATGAATCCACAATTAAAACTGGAAGGGACATTTTTCTTGAGAGAAATGGTAGACCAACCATCAAACTCCCTGATTACTTAACTTTTTCACTGGAAGTATCTCCAGACTTTTGAAGAAGGGGATGTTCAAAGCCTCACTGAATAATTACTGTGACTTCCTGATTATGCATGAAATGGTGGATCCAGAATAGAAGCATGCAATTGGTAGGGGTACACACAACCCTATGTCTTTCTTGGAATATGCAGGGGCTGCCTTAGATAATTTCAGGGCATCACTCTACAGTCCTTTACCCTATTTCCCTCCCATCAGTACGGCCATGGCTGGACCATCTATTCCCACACACGTTCTGATTAACTTTATACACTTTGTAATTTGGGGGCTTCTCTTCCATGTCTGCCTCTGTCCCTGCCAGGACTCTCTGTCAATACATCCTAAGAACTCACTTGTTACTCAGAGAAGTCTACTCCAGAAGCAAGAAGCTCCTATGATATCTGGCACCCGAAGGATAAAGGCCCTGGATATAATGTTCTGCACTGTGACCTGGACAGTTTTGTACTCTTCCCATGGAATTCAGCAATTCTAATAGTAAAGATCTTCTCCAAACCTGGCCCCATACTTGTAAGCCCCTCCCCTGTGCTCCACTGTGCTCCATGGTATTCAGCCCCCTGCTTTTTGGTTCTCAGTCATTACTATGGCCAGTGCACTTGGCTTTGATGTTTGGCTCAGCTCTCTGGGAAGCTCAGGCTAAGATGACAATGAATAGGAGTTTTATTTAATTGATGCAGCTTTATCAGATTTTCAATGTGGGTCAATTTCTGCCCTGTTAAAGCTTCAAAGGAAAATTCACACCTTTTAGTGAGTTGCTAACTCAAGGCAACTAACTGCCTTATTCATTTATTTCAGAATCAATGAAGTTCTCTGTTAACCACGGGGCTTGAAGTATTTCTCTGTAGATAGTTGATGAGGAGGGACCAAGACCAGGATCAGACCTTAAGGACACTCCTAGGCTAAGACACTAAACTTAAACCCGTTTGGTCTACAAGAGATATGCCAAGAAGCTGACTGTCCTACACTTGGGGCACTGTCCTGTTCTCCGCTGGACTTCTTTGGTTACGGTCTCTATTTTAGATGCTGGCCCAACTCCTGGTGAGCTCAGTCCACACTGCTGAGATGGTCAGGAGGGAGCCATTAACTAGTCCTGCAAGAGGTAGTAAAGGTAGTATGCTGTGGGAATGTGTACATAGCAGAGCTGTTGTTTACAACTCTCTCCCTTCTTTCTGCTGGCCATAAGAGAACATGACAGTGATTCAACAGGAGACATCTAGGATGGCTGTGTGACCTTAAGAGAACCAAATGATTAGTGTTATCAGTAGATGATTCCATCCATCCATCCAAATCACGTCATCCTATCCTTCTCCAGGTCCACAGTGACCATGGCCATGACCGAACGTTCTAGAACAATGGTTGCCCTATAAAACCTTCAATATTCTTATAGCCCAGAAAGCAGAACTTGTACAGTTCACCTGAATAAATGCATGCATCACAAGTCACCATGCTAGCAGCAGCACAGGCACTTCTAAAGGAAGTGAGGCATCAGGAAAAGGGCAGAGCGAGGACTGGGAGATGACAAGGAGGATAGCAACGGTGACATTTACATAGATAGCATTTGGAAAGTCAGCTCTCTCTGCTCACATAGCCCACTGAGATCCCATTTTATCCCGGCTGCTCTCACACTTCCTGTACTCTGGCTGATGTGCCAGCCTTCTCACTAGAGAGATCTATTTTTGAGTTCTTGAGCCTCCATGCCTTGCTCACTGTAGGAACTCTGTTTCTGAGGGCTTCAGTCTCTGCTAGCATGTCACCTTCTCAGTTAACCTGCCTACCACCACAGGGAAGATTTCTACCTGAGCCACCTCTCCCTTTCTTGTCTTTTATTGCTTTCCCCCTAACACACATCACTTTTAGCATATTATTGGACTTTATTACTTTGTGCATCATTTTTTTCTACCACTAGACAATGCTTAATGGTAAATATCTTTATTGCTTTATTTGATAAAACTTCGTTATAATAGAGAACAAGGGACTATTAAAAGGAGGCTCCTTCTCAAGAGACTTCTCCTCAAGGGACTAGAATCTCTTGTCTGGATGGAGAACTAATATTCTAGCTGGTCCTGGCTAGTCACCTGGCTAAGGGACCACCTGGAGGAAGACAGACTCCCCTTAAGACACGCTAGAGAGATAAAGAAAGCAACCCTTCTTTAATGAGATACTATATTTTTCCTTCCCAGAACTCCTGTCCCTAGCTTAGTCCCTATGAGCAATTGTGGTGTTCTAACTCAGACAGATATAACTATTTTCTTCTTGTCTCTTCAACCTTTGCCTTCAAATTCTGGCATGAGCTTAAATGTGTTTTTTTTCTGGCACCTTGTGCTTCCTTACTGCTTTTCTAAATCAAGGCCCCACTCCCACCACCACCATGATGTGGCTGCTTCTCTGTCACGGGTCTGACCTCCTTGCCTTCTTAAGATAAGATTATATTCTTCTCCTCTAAAATGCTACTGAGACTTACAGCTTTCCTCTCCCGAGGGGTTATCTTTGAAACTCTGGGTAAAATTATCCTTAAGCTTCCATTTGAGTCTGTGTTTTGAAAATTATTCTATTTACGGGACTAAGGTTCCCCAAAGAAGAATCAGGTCTGGAATATAATACTCTATAAATGTTACCTGAGCAAAGAGCTTTTATCTTTAGATCTCTTCAGTGCTTACTGTCTACTCTTATAGTTCTAAATATTTATAGAAACCATATTTTTCTAATAAGTGTTGTTTTGTAGTCCAGACTGGCTTTTTATTTATGTTTTTTTTTCTGCATCAGCATCATGTGTTTGGGGATTCTGGGTGTGTACCACCACAGCCAGCTTTATAAACAGTATTTATAATTCATTATTAACTCTTTGTTTTATGCTTTTCCAGGTATAATGCTTAGTGACAGAACAAAATGAAGAAGGAATGGATCCCTGGATCTGAAGACCTTACTGTTTGTGCTAGAACACTACTGTACTGCACTGCAGTAAATGTGGTAGTAGAGCTAAGTCCATGATGGAAAGGAAGCACCAGGAAGATATAGATGGGCCTCACAGATTAACTAAGAGTCTTACAGGATTCAAAATCCCAAAGACCTAAGGCTTCATGGACACTTGTTAGGGTTACGTGTAGGGGTAGAGGAGGCAGGGAGCCATAGCAGAAGATGAAAATAATAAACATAAATGCCTGCATTCTTATGACAATGTAATCCCTTCAGTATTGACACTCAACTATCTACTCAGTACATATTTCCTGCATTTCTATTCCATGCTGAACTGGGGATTCAGCCATAAACAGATTTCTGTTTCTATAAAGCTTACCTTCTGGTAAAAAGGAACAGATAATAGACAAAGTAGATAATCAAATTAAGTATTTGAAAAATAAGTGCTCTTGTTGAAAACAGGGCAAGAAAAGAAGTGGAAATGCATGGGAATCCCAATATATGAGAAGACATGTTGACACATTTGGGGTGCAAGTGTTGTTTTCTTGTTGCTTTTAGATAATCTTTTAGTATCCTTTCTGAGAGCCTGGCAGTTGGTGTGGTCAGCCTATACCTTTATGGGGAAAGAGACCCTCATGTATCATAGTCATCATAATATTAATTACACTATTAATCCTTTGAAATCTCAAAGCAGCTGTCCAATAAACAGACAAATAAAAAGACCCACAATGATGACAAGAATGCTGGATGAGGCTGGAGGTTTAGGGCTTGAAATCTCGGCTTTCCAATCTAGTTTTGCTGACTGGCTGATGTGGGCAACCCTTTCATATCACAAAGCCTGATTTTCCCCAAGGACAGTGTAAACATTGCTATCAATTGGAGAATGGTGATTCAGGCCTGCTGGGAAAGGTGAGAAATGGGACCAACAACTGGAGGATAAGTCCAGCAGACCTGAGTTATGAGAGGCAGGAATTTGATGGATACCTTGATAATCTAGAGAAAAGTCACAACTATTAGTCATCCCAAGTAGATCTGGCAATTGACTAAGGACCAAATTGTTGTCATCTAAGAACAAAACTATTTTTCTAGCCAAAAAAGGAAAATACTTACTCTGCCTTTTGCAGAGTATAGCACAGCTTGGATAAATGGATTGTAGTTATAGAGCTTCAGGAAAAAAAACCCTGAAGCATCATGGGTAGTGAGGGTACCATTTCTGGAGGAATCAACAGGGAGGCTACCATCTGAAGAGGAGATGGCTACTGTTGGAAAGCAGGCCCTTAGTTGTCTCCTTTCTAACTCTGAAGGCCTAACCTTCAACTCAGGACTCAACTGAAGAGGTTAGATATTGAAGAGGCCTTATGAGACTCCAAGTTCGTATGAAGTCTAAGTAAAGGAAAAACCAGATCAAGAGTAGAAACATGGGGTGAACCTATTGTTTCAAAGTTCTGAAAAATGATGCTAGAAGGCATCGTACTGTCATAAAGACCACATATTGTTCATAGTCTCTACCGAATGTGAGGGGTCTCCATCAGCACAGAAAGGGGCTAGAAAAATGACAATAATAGCAATACGTTGCATACCTGCACGCCTTAAGTACATGTGTGTTCCAGTTGTAACGCTCCAGAGGATAATGCTATCTATTGTATTCGGTGAAGACGGTAAATGTGAGTCAGGCTTACAGATGACTTCTTAACAGTGACAAACTACTAACTAGAAGCACCAAGGGTAAAGAGCCTAAATTCATTTCCTCTCTGTTTCCCACTAATGCTCAGTCTACCCTTTTTGTCACAGTGGAGTGCCTAAGACGTGCTCAAACAAGCCTGATGCCTGTGCCTGCTTAGTGTTCTCTTTGCGTGTTGTCACTCAGCACCACAGCCCCATCCATCAGGGAGGCTGTTGTAACAATGAAGGGTGGGAAAGGGCTGAAGATGACTTATATTAGTCTAGATGACAACCGCCCTGCACAACAGCTACAAAGGATCTAAATGATACTCAGGGATCTGTCAATAAAACATCTACCAAGTAGAGGGAGCTACTCAACTGGAGAGTGGCCACATAAAGCGGTGTGTGAAGTGCCCACTAGGCAAGGCATTATTAGATGCTTTTCTAGTTGCTTCTGCAAAATGTCTGACAAAAGCAACTTAAGGAAGGGCAAGTTTAATTTTGTGTTACAGTCCATAGTAGTGGGGAGGTCATAGTGGCAGGAGGTTGAGGGAGCTGGTCATACCGCATCTGCAGTCAGGAAGCAAAGAGAAATGAAAGCTGGTGCTCAACCCACTATCCCCCATTTACTCACTATAGAGTCCCACTCTATAGTAGGGTGCTGTCCACAATAAGTATGAGTCTACCCCCTCTCAATTTACCTAATCTAGAAAAAATCCATTTTAGTCATGCCCCATGTGGGGTCTGTCTCCTAGGTGATTCTTGATTCTGTTAAGTTCAAGGCCAGTTTTAACCATCACAGACACCAAGCACCAGGGTCTGGAAGTTGACTAGAGAAGGAGTCACCTGAGCTCTGATCTCACCACCTCCCAGAAGCAACAGCCAGACCGAAGTCCTGAGATGTGTACTTTAAGGCCCCTTTAGCTTCTTTTACTTAGCAGATACAAAGCTATGACTTGACTTGCCAAATCTTTTATTTGAAGGACACATCTATTAGTCATGCAGAAATGACCATGAGTCTTTGAATATCCACTTTCTCTTCTTCTGTGTGCAAGATAATCCTGATTTTGCACCTGGGCATGGGGCCACCTAGAACAAGGTGATATTCTCAGCCTCTCTTGTACACAGACAAGTCCAAATGCCATACTCTATCCAGTTGATTATGGGATGAAGTAATATGTGCGACATCTGAAGTCTGGGATGAAGTAAGATGTGCGATGTCTGAAGTCTGTTCTGCCTCTTTCATCCAAAATTTATCTTGCATCTATTCGGCATGGACCACTATGCTGCAGAGAGATTGGGGCATGCTGTGGTAGTTACGTGAGAGAGATTGGGGCATGCTGTGGTAGTTAAGTGAAATGACATAAAACTGAACTTTTCCTTTGTATGTGGTCAACTTTGAGTATGTTATCCCATAAGAATATGTTAATAGTAATAATTTGGGTTTCCAACTGGAGGTACTAGTGCACACCTTTAATCACTAATCCCAGCTCTCAGAAGGCAGACAAGCAGGTGGATCTCTGAGTCAGAGGCCAGCCTGGTCTACAGAGGTTTCCAGGACAGCCAGGGCTACACAGAAAAACTCTTGTCCTGAGAAAACGAAAACAAACACAATAATGAATGAATGAATGAATGAATGAATAAATAAATGGATTTTTGTGTGTGTGTATGTGTGTGTGTGTGTGTGTGTGGGTGTGGGTGTGTATGTATGTATAGGAGAGGTTGTATATATTCACCAAAAGTCCTTTATATCATTTTTGTTTTCTTTTTACATATTAAGAAAGTAACAAATAAGATGAACTGTATTTCTCTGACTCCAGAATAGCCTAGAATATTCTAGATCCAACAGTGGACATCATTGGATTTCTCATTGGAAGTTTTTAGAAATATGAGGGGTATGAAGGCAGAATAGCTGTATAAATAATACACCCCTGTGGCTCTGAGTCTCTCTGCTTTGTCCACAGAGCCCTGGTTTTAGACTCCTGATCCTAGAAAGCCATGAAGATCTTATATAGGGCATACGAACATGCACTCCTTCCTGACCAGCTCCTTTCAATGGAGACCTACTCATATGCTCCAGATGATAGCCTTCCTATCCTAACATCTTCCCTTATTAGAAAGGCAGAAGAATAACTAGAAGGCAATCAGCATGTGTCAAGGATCCTGGGACTTTGGGGCTAAATCTCACAGGCTTTCACTGTGGATGCTGCTGCAGCCATTTCCTCTCTACCTACTTCCCCTGGCAGGGTTGGCTACACATCACAAAATAACCAGCAAAAACTTTTAGCCTGGCAAGGTGACAGATCGCTAATCTGCCCTAAATGTTTCCATATCTTAGAGCTATTGAAGTTGAGGATACATTCCAAACTTCTTCCTAACGTGAGTCCCGTTTTAGTATGACCTCATATCCAGCCTCGTATCTACTTCCGAGAATCACCCTTCCTGGCACTTCTGCCCTGGTGCAGGCTCCTCCTGAGGTACCATCCCTTCCTCCTTTCTTTGCTTCACCTGGTGAGTACTTTCTTCTATAAAGCTGTAACTTCATAATTACCCCTTAGTAATGCTCCTCTCATCCCAGAATACCAGCTAACAACCACTCCTCCAGTCTTCCATAAAATGGAATCAGAGCAAACTAAGGCGTTTTGTAATTTCTGTGTTTCTATTTCATACCTCTACCAGCCTAGAGGTTGAAACTATGCCTCCCATTCCAATATTCCTATGGATAGTACCCCCTACTCTACAGCACATGCTCCACCATAAAATAGTGGAAGCGTACAGCTTCCTTACATACAGGGAAATTCATAAATAAGAGTAGCAACCTCCCTCTGCCTCCAAAGACCAAGCAGCTTTCTACCATACCTTTGCAACAAAGCACAATACGAAGTGCGATACACTGAAAACAAAGACAAGTAACCAGTGACACGTTGGCCCTTCTAAAGGCATGAGGATCTGTGTTGGATCTCCAGAGCCTATGTATAAACTCGAGGTGGTATAGTATACACGTTTGTAATCCCAGTGCTGTAGAAGCAGAGACAGGAAGATGTCTGTGGTTGGCTGACCAGACACCCTCGCCTTCTTCATGAGTTCTAGGACAATGAGTGATCGGCTCAAAGGAAGTGAACACAGGTTCTGTAGATAACACTCAAGGCTGTCCTTCGGTCTCCACACACAGTCACACACACACTTGAAACATGACAAACTTGACTCTTTGTTATACAGTTGGGAGATTCTACTTTACAAACATCACATTGTAAGAACAATACTTCCTATCCACATAAAATTCTGGCTATGAACACACTTTCAAAGAGAGTTCAAGCCTTCTGAGGCTACACAATGTTAACTGTCCTTAATAATATGCTTAGTTATCTAGTGCACCATTTTGCTGACCTCAACACGTGGAGTGCCTCCTTTCAAAGGGAGAATATAAAATAGACCATCCACTATCTTTCTCACCCATAATTCAGATTTACTGCTTATTCATTCGGACGTTGGATGGTAGGGCTTTTAGCTCAAGTTTTATTTTTAAATATTCCAGAATTGAAAACTATTTTTATGATAGAAATTAGTAAGCATTCGAGGAGAGCGGTGGATGACAGAATTTTTAGGCCATGATGCCTATGAAGCAAAAGAGAAATTGAACTCAGCTTGGATAATTAATCTAATTTCCAGCTATCTCCAGAGTTTTAAAGTAGAAATGGGATCTGAAGGTCAATATTGAAAGTATTGTAATTACAGTGAAATTACAGTGTAGCATTACTGCGGTGAGGTCAGACTATAATTCCCTTTAACAGTCCTGCTCAGAAGGAGGTGCTTAAAGGTATTTTTTGAATAAATGGGCTCTGAGCTCAACCTCTCTCTTTCTTAATGAGCATCTTGCCTTAAGACGTCTGTTATTTTCATGTAAAGTTCTCTCTTATTTAAGAGACTTAGGCTTGGAGTTTCTGCCCAGCCGTTTCTAAGAAGTGGTGTCAGTCCAGTCTGGTGCTGGGAACTGCAGCCTACTGTATTTCTTCTAACAGACAGCATCTTTGCACTGTGACCTATACACTCTTACAACTGACCTGCCAGTGGATGAGGAGAATAGCCCTCATGACACCTGCACTTTAGTAGGGGAAGTTAGACAATAAATAACACATAAACACACAAAATGCCACCTTGTGATTTCACTAAAGACAAAGCTGAGAGAAGAATGGAGAGCATCCGATGGGTTACTGTGTTAGCTTAGATGTGCTAATCAAAACATTGATGGCTTTAGATGTGGGGAATGTGGTAGTGTTGGTATAGTGCTTGCCAGCATACAGGAAGGCTGGGTTCCATCCCAGGTACCATATAAAATGAACATGGTAACATATGCCTGTGATCCCAGTCCTTGGGAGGTAGAAGCTGAAGGATTAGAAGTTCAAAGTTGTGCTTAGTCATAAGGTGAATTCCAGCCCAACCTGGGCTACTGTTGCCTACCCCTCAGAAAAGAATCAATGGCACTACAGAAAGTGAGGAGCAAGCCATGTGGATGTATGCTGAGCTAGCTCAGTGGGATGCAAGGGCAGAGAAAGCTCCAACAAGGTCTTGGGTTTCCTTCTAAGTCTGATGGGAGACACTCTATCCTTGGCTTCTCTCTTGGCTGGGGCAAGGATTCTATGTCTGATTGATTTTCAGTTCCATCTAGCTACTTCCCCTCCAAGAAGTAGCGGAACTTTTCTTACACCGTACTATTTGTTCTTGGGTAATGGGGTTTCTTCCTGTTTATCCAGATTCCCTTCCTCCCATCCCTGCTATCTGATGCTCTAGGGTGGGCTCTACTCATGCAGGCTTGGAAGGATCAGGAAAATTAAAACCAAGAGAAGAAGAAAAGCATAAGAAGAAGGTCAGTGTCCATCCCTGTCACCTGCCCTTGACTATAATTCTGTTTGAATACAGAGCCAGTGGCTTCTGGGATCTCAGCATCCCAGAGGTGAGAGTGCTGCTGAACTGGGGCAAAAATTAGTTCACAATTGCAGAAAAGAAGTTTGATGATGGACAAAGGACAAAGAGAGGAAGACAGGGAGAGAGGGAGACAGAGACTTGGAAGTAAACTCAAAACCCAACAGAAGTCCTCTAATGGCTGTGAGATATCACCGTATTAATCAACATCATGGTGGATCTGGCTGGCTAAGTGTGCATTGCCCTTGTCACTTTACTCCTTCATGTGAATCCCTGCTGAGGCTGTGTGCATAGTCCAAGAGGATGACCTTCCAAGACAGGGGAAGATAGGTCTTCTAGAGTGTAATGGTATCAGCACATCCCTACTGGAATCTCCACAAATGTTTTCTTCACATCTCTAATGGATTTCATCCATTCCATTTCCATCACAAGAAATGGTTTGCAGTTCTGGGATATTTAAAAGTAAAATGGATGTAGTCATGATTATTTTGACTCATTTTCAGTTGAGAAAACCAGGTCATAAAAGCAGGAAGGATCCTTGTCTACAATCAATATCACTCACAGTCAACCTGAGAAGTCTGACCAGGATGTCTAATTCTAGAACGGTCTCACAACCTATGTCAGTTAAGGAGGTGTTTTCAGAGGTCAAAATGGCACTGTCCTTCTTCAGGAAGAGGGAAAAACACTGAGGAGCACAAAGGCAAGACTGTTTGGTGCCCAACAGGTCTGCTCCTCTCTCTATACAGAGCCAATCTGAGTATTTGACCCTCAAAAAACCTCAATACATATTTGATGAATGAGTGAATGAATGAAAAAGTACTTTGCATGGTCCTGACGAATTGTAAATGATCAATATATTGCTGCTATTCTTAACTTTGCTCATTGCTTATGTATCCTGTTCTAGAAAAAGATGGCCTGAGATGATGTTTTTAGTATTGAAAGGCATAGTGAAGTCATAGAAGAAATCGATTCTATTAGCTGTACTATGGATGTGGCTATAATAATACACCAAGAGATCTTATTTTATGTCATGAGTAAAATACCAGTCCGAGTCTTCTCCCTTGAGAGTTGGGGATTTGTTTTGCTGGGCAGGTTTCCTAGGGAAAAGGTACATTCTAAATAATCTGGAAAGCACTAACCTAAAAATAAAACAGCATCATTTCTGCCTCTATTACCTCTGTATTAGTTCTACAATTCTTCATGGTTCATCTGTCACCAAGTCCATGGTGAAATCCATTGGTGGAACACTGTGAACCCTGTGCTCTCTGACTTTGTGCCTGCTCTTGGAACCCTTTTCCTCCTACTGGGGTGCCTCATCCAGCCTTGATATGAGGGGTGTTCTTTGTGCTTAGACTTATTGAATCTTGTTATACTGTGTTCAGTTGATATCACTGGGAGGCCTGCTCTTTTATGAAGGGAAATAGGGGAGCAGTGGATCTGAGGGAAAGGTGAGGTGGCAGGTGGTGGTGACTGGGAGGGGTAGAGGAAGGAGAAGCTATGTTAGGATGCATTGTATGAGAGAAGAGTAAATAAAAAGAACTTTTAACAAGATTCACAAACAGACCCCTAAACGTAAAAGATACATTTCATATAAATGTAAGTTATATATATATATATGATACATATATTTATCAGATGCTGCTAATCAGTACAGAATAGCATTATTAGTAAATGTACTTTTAAGTTAAACACATCAAGAGGACTGAATACTTCAGGGGTCATCGTCTTCCTGATATATCAATTCCAAGGCTCACTAGGAAACACTAAACAGACTATTATGATTTACCAGCATTTGTATTTAAATAGAAGCATAGGAGGGGCCAAGGGCATCCTGAATTCTTCATTCAAATCTACTTTTTTAAGAGAATACTTTTAGTGAAGACACCCTGTTTTGTTCTGTTGGTAAATATGACACTCGGGTTATAGGTATTAACTACAGTCAGTGTCTCAATTTCCAACAGTGAAAAAGATATTGAAAGAGATGAGCAAGTCTGTATTTGATGCTTCAGCCTACCCATGTCATTAGTTATAACAGTGTGCTTTGTCTGTCTCTGAAGTGACAGGTGGCTAAGAAATCCACCTGATACCTTTCTCAGGGAGCATCTGTCACCCACACAAAACTATCTTCTCCTTATTTGCCACATTCTTTTGGGGCAAAAGAAAAGCTTGGTACTACAATTTTGAGTTTAATCATAAATGTTAACTTATTCCAAAAACTATATCAATTCTAGATGATATTATTCATAGTCCATCTGTTATATGCATAATAACCTTCAAACATACACACACACATACACACACACACACACACACACACACATACATACACACATATACACTTCTAGTTTTCATAAACTTAAAGAGGTATATGTAAATATACATATCTTAAAGATATGTATAATAAAACACCATTTGATAATTCCACCATTGCTTAGTTACACATATTGGCTACTAAGAATTTCCTATGAATAGCTCTCTAGAGTTATCCATTTTTACCACTAAGCTGCATGCAATACAAATTGGGTGAAGTTGCCACATAGATGCAGAGGTTTTGATGATCTCAAAGAGCTGCAGTGGTTTGTAGAACCATAGTGGGCACACTCAGTCCCTTACCTAGCACTTGCTAAAAGCTTCAGAAATTGAGCCCCAGCAGCTCTTAACAAACACTCACCAGCTCCTCTTCAAGCCAGCCCATGATACCCTGCATCCATTCGGTCATTTGAGTCACTCTTCAGTATTCTTCTTCTCTCACCAGACAATGCAAGTCCGTTGAAATCCCCAGTGGTTCAAACACTGAAGAGATAGCATTGTGCTAAGAGGCTACAGAGCACTTGTCTCTTCCATAACCCACTCAACAGCATGACACAAACTCTGAGTCAGTCACTTGGACTCTTGTAGGGAAAGAAACAAGACTGTACAAAACAGTCTTTCTTTGTCAGCATGATTATGGGTTGCCTAGGATGGTTAACAGACATGTCCAAGGCCACCTGGGTTGGGAAGATACTGGGAAATGCTCAAAAGCAGAGAAGAGAACGTAAGACTCATGGGTGACCTTAAGATGTAATTGTGAGTGACAACGCAGATGTTCTTAGAGGGCATTCTGTTTGACAGAGTAAGTGACACAGAAGACAGCTGTCACACACACAAACTTGCAAATTCATGGAATCTAAAATCAGGTTATCTCAGGAAAGCTCAGGAGCTCTTGGCGGAAAAGTAGTTAGTTACCTGAGGTTTCATGGGGAACATGGCCAATACACCCCATCTTACAATTAGAGAAGATGTGTGTGTGTGTGTGTGTGTGTGTGTGTGTGTGTTCCCTTGAACATAAAGTATTATATGTCTTGAAATATCTAGCAGACCAAAATCTGAATATTTCCTATGAGGAAAGGATTAACATTTAAAGGGTGGATATGCCAGGGAACCTGAATTATGCATTTCATAATATAAAATACATGTCACAATATTACATAAATATCAACAATTATTATTTGTTTACATAAAATAAAAATAGAACAATAAAGAAAAGGCCTTGGCTACTTTTAGATTTTAGTCATATCTAAGGAATTATTATAGAGGCTGGAGAGATGGCTCAGTGGTTAAGAGCACTTGCTACTCTTCTAGAAGGCCTGGCTTCACCAAATACTGGCTCATAACTGTTTATAACCCCGGTGCCAGGTGATCTGACACCTCTCTTGACCTCCTGCATACATGTAGTGCCCAGATACACTCAGACATGCACATAAATGCACTTCTGTGGATCCCTGATAAGGAATGCCAAGAGGTTAAATCTGGGCTGGGTAAAAGCTACAGATGAAACTGCTTTTTTCAAACCTCCCTTTCCCTCTACCTGAAATGATCTTGCTGAAGATCTATACCTGGCTTTCTGAGCAACTTCTTTTTTTAATGACAGTTAATACGGTGCCACCTCCCTAGAGAAGTTTCCATTGTCTATGGATTCAACAGCAGCTATTTTTTCCCATTGCTGTTCATCCTTCACAGTACTAATTTACTGTCTGCCTCCCACATGAGAATGTGAACTCTCTGAAGACAGGGACTGCCTTTCCCATCCCTGACTGCTGAGAGCACTGTCTGGGAGCTAACAATTTATCCACAAGTTCTTAAATGAACAGGCAAAGTGAATGTTCTAGGCCTTGAAGTCCTTCAAAATGTCTACACTTCTACACTTACCATGTTTTTTTTTTTTTTTTTTTGCTTTAGTTAGTAAATGGGAGCTCTGTGAGATTTCTGACCTCAACCCAGATGTCTATAGAGGCAGGGGTGGAGGTCTACAGAAGGCTCAGAAACCCCCATCCTAAAAAAGAAGGCATCCCTTCCCTTCCCCCAACCCTGGGAGAGCAGAACACCTTATGGAGTCACCAAAGCTTTGAGAATGCTGCCCACCCACAGCTTCTAGCAGTGTTTCTACAGGAGGGTTTACTCTCTCTTCCCAGAAGAAGCAGATAAACTCCAGATGTGCTGACCTGACCAAACCGTTTGGGGCAAGCCTTGGCATCTCTGACAGGTTGAAGATCAAAAATTGCATAGTTTAAGTCTTAGCTTAGGGGATGTAATTCAAAGTGGTCCAGCAGAGGCAACTGTTGGCTGACCTTGATGTACCAATTTATGACTAGAAGAGACAAGATACTGGCTTAATATGATGGTCTGTACTCGGGTTCCATTCATACCTAATATATATGAATTTCTTGGCACAGGTCCTGGGTCTCATCAATAATTTTTAAAGCCTTTCAAAGTTAGCAATATTCAGTCCAGCTTAAGAACCCAAAAGACAGTGAACAGCAAACTTTAATTATTACCCTTTCCATTTTTATAAGAGTTTTGTGTCCTGATGAAGTGGCATGACTATGTTCAGAAATATGAGAAGAATATTTGAGGAAATTTACACTCCCTATATACACATGTACACACACTGATTTATCATAGCATTTTCTCTCTAGTGATGACTTCAAACTTCTATATCTTTATTCATGTTCTTGTGCTACTAAATAAATAGCTAAATTCCCAAGCCCACCACTGACGAGATTTCTAGAGAAGAGAATAAATATGGCTGATGACCACAGGCCCAATCTTCTCCTTTAACGTCTCTCTAGTAGCTCTGAAAAACTTTAGAGGATTGAAGTCTGAATGGTCTCCTTTGTATCCAGCTAAAACCCAGGCTTGCCAAGTCACCATGAGAGAGAGAGCGAGTATGTGCACACGCTACTCTTCTTACACATAAACCACGGTATTTGCAAAGAATGCCCAGTGGCTGCGTCTCCTTCATGTGGCAGTTTTCCTATAGGGATTCTATAGAGAAAGGGAGAGCTACAAAAACATGAAAAAAGTCTACAGTCAGACAACCTGGATGCATGGTTGCAGACCTCTGTTACCATTGACAACAAATACATCTCTAAGATTTATATTATTTTCAAAAATTATTTTATTACTTTATGTGCATGATAGTTTTGCCTGAAGGTATGTCTGTGCACTACACTTCTGTTAGGTACCCCGGCAGACAAAAGAGGATGCTGGATGCCCTGAAACTAGAATTATGGACATTTGTGAGCTGCCATGTCGGT
This sequence comes from Mastomys coucha, assembly GCF_008632895.1. NCBI lineage: Eukaryota > Metazoa > Chordata > Mammalia > Rodentia > Muridae > Mastomys > Mastomys coucha. The sequence goes on along the minus strand of NW_022196909.1, from coordinate 58,542,139 downwards.
ATTGGGAATTGAACTGAATCATCTCTCCAGCCACTATTTATTTTATTTTTAATTGTATGTGTGCCATTCAGGAGGGGGGCTGCCATTCTATTAACTGCTGAATCATATCTCTAGCTTGTGTTTATTGTATTTTTGGCTCTTTGTGTGTGTGTGTGTGTGTGTGTGTGTGTGTGTGTGTGTGTGTATGTGTGTGTATGTGTGCATGTGTACACCTGCACATGAGTACAGGTGTCCAAATGTCCAGAAGAGAGTGGAACTCCTCGGAGTTGGCATTATAGGAAGTTGTGATATAGGCAACATCCAATCCAATGTGGTTGCTGGGAACTGATGCACTCTAAGAGCTGTACACTCTAACTGCTGAGCTATCTCTCCAGTCCCAATGGTACCAAGTACTAAAAGCTTTGAAGAATGGAATTCTCAACTCTACTATCTATTATCTATCATTAGCACCTAAGTGTGGATATTAAATCTGGGTACATTTTGACCCTGAAATTTTATATTTGAATTTCCTAAGACAGTATCTAATAAGTCATAGTGACGATGCCACAGATTTTTTATGTCTCATTTTTATTTAATTTCCCTCTTTTTAAATAAATACAATATAGATCTTGACTTGATGAGGATGTCACTGATACCAATTAAATGACCATATGTCAGAAATAGCAACCCATGTTTTCTTGATGGTGGTAGTGTGTGTGTTTCTGTGTGTCTCACTGGGAACGGGAGGGACGCACATGCTTTGTTCTGGATTATCCCTGTGTACTGCATAGGAGTTGGATGTTTTTGTTTGTTTAATAAACACATGTCCCTGTCCTTCAGAGAGTGTTGGAAACAATGGTCATGATGACAGAGACAGCTGACATTTAATGACCACTGAGTACAAGTTAAGTACTGCATTCAATTTTTTCACATTTGTACAATTCTCTGGATAAGCCAATATGGAGGGGGCGGATTTACTGTCCCCACATTCCAGATGAGAAAACTGAGGCATAAAATCAGGAGCTTCTCCACAATAAACAAAACCACGTGGCTCAGAGACATTGGTGGAAAGGGCATGCAATCCATGTGTCCAAACTCCGAGATTCTGAAGAAATCTCGGGCTGCTTTGTGGTCATCCACTCTGACCATCTTCCCTCTGATGCCATAGACAATCTACTGCAGTCAAACAAGTGGAGTCATTTGACTAGAGGGTGGTATACACCTGCCAGCCCCTCCATGAAGCCACATCAACTGTTCTAATTCAGCCAGCCCTGAAGAACTCAGTGATCCTTTAACCTCAGAGGACAATCTCTGTCTCTAGGAAATACTGAATGAGGGGTTATTTTATTTCTCACCATAGAGATATGCAGTGTATATGTGTGTGTGTATATATTTGAAATCCCTTTCAGATAGATAGGTTAGTATCTGGTTTATTATGGGTCTCTCTCTAATAAGTAAATGTTTTCTTCACTATTGCTATATGTATGAGCTTCAGAGTTGAGAGTACCTTGTGAGATTTCTGGGACAGAAAATAGTCAAGACCAAACCAACCAAACAAACAAACAAACAAAACCTGGTGAGGACAGAGGGGGCCTGGGACTTTAATCTCTGTGCTGATCCAGCAGTGCTGGTGGGTGACTCTAGCTAGTAACCCATAGTGGATTTTAGGCTAGTTCTAACCTTAACCTGGGGGGGGTTTTGTGACCTCTGTCCTTTTAGAGTGATCACACCAGATGAAACTGGAGGCATTGTGTCTCTCGCACACAACTCTCCCTTGAGCAGACAATGACAGGCAACCCCAGACATTTCTGTCGAAATTCTACGACAGGTGGTCCAGAGTTGAACTTACACCAGAATAAGAATTAGTGAATGTGGAGACACATGCTTCACATTTGAAGATCAGCAAACCAGAAAGAAGACCGAAGTCATTCCAAAAGAGTGAGTGGGAAGTGCAGCCTTGAGTGGTACAAACATGTGTGGGGTTGGTGACATATTAATCTCTACCTCTCCAGCATGTCACATGCGCTCGCTCACAGTATTAAAGAATTCAGATCTTCAGTAAGGGTTAAGAGGTTGGTGGTCCTTTACTGTGTAGCATAATCTTCCCTTTCTTCCTCCTGCTTCAGCACAAGCTACTGTCCCTCCCTCTCCCCCCCTCCCTCCCCCTCCCCCTCCCTCTTTTTACCTTCCCTTTACCCCTCTGTTTATAAATAAGAGTTGACTAGTCCTGAGAAGGAAAGATTCTTATTTTACAAGCACGGAATCTTTTTCATAATAGAAAACCAAATTGGAAAAAAAAAATCCCCAAGAGAATCATGGTGATGAGAGAACGGTTGCCCACAACAGACACAACCGTTGCCCAGCCAGGGCTAGTGTGTGTAACTCTGAGCCTCAGGATGGAAAGATGGATTTCTGCATGAACTTTCCTCACGGATGAGGAAAGCGGTGCGAGGAAACGGCTCGCTGCTTCTGCACCTGACAAAAGCAACTTTAAACGCTGCTCTCCGGACTTCAGATTTCTACGCCCTGGAGACTGACACTGCAGCACAACAGCTTTTGTTCCATCCGAGGACCACATCCCAGGGTATGTAGGTGACATATCATGAATGGGTATTGTCCTATTGTCAGGACATCCTCAATGTCCTGGCGACTGTGTGCATATTCTCCCATTAATCAATGATTCAAACCCCCCTCTCAGTACTCAGGACCTACAAATTACCAAGCTTGATGGAGATTCTGTAAAGAGAATAGGAAAACATGTCTCCCGGGAAGGGGTGACCACAGATCACTTAATACAGAAGATGAGAATAAGCCAACCATGCAATTTCCAATCACATTCTAATATAGCACGCTGGTCTCTCCTAACTTATTCCAGCTAGCATCACCAGGCACTTTCACTTGTCTTTGTGGTACAAAGAATAAAACTGCCAATGATGAACCCAAGTCATATTTCCCCTGTCCTAGAAAAAGCTCTGCCAAGTAGCCCCCCGGAACAGCAACAATGAACATGAACACTGTAGCTGCATACCTTAACCTCCTGATTGGTAAAGACCTCCACATCCACCACACAGGCGACCAGAGTGGAAACATCACAGTCCATGCTAGGGGCTGGCATTCCCCTCTTCGGAATTCTCAGTGAAGAGTTAGGCAGCCTCAGAGTTGGGAGTGATGCGGGACTCCTCTGGATGGATACTGTCCTGGTGCTGCCCTGCTCCTGGGGGGTGGGGTGGGGTGCTGAGCGGTGCTGGTTGGAGACTCAGGCACCTGGAGCCTGCTCCCGATGCAAGCAGCCTCTGAGGCAGCACAGCAGAGTAAAGAAGGGCCCCGGCTCTCTCTCTCATGCCAATGACATCATCATCACAGAGGCCGACACAAGCCGAAGCTGCTCCCCCCTCCAACACACACACACACACACACACACACACACACACACACACACACACACACACAGCCTTTTATCTCTAGGCAGTGCAGTAAAGCAAATTGAACATGATTACGTGCTAAATCTGAACTCGGACTAAATCAATTCAGGCAGCGTTCGTTCGTGAGGAACTGAGTCACTGGTGCTGTTTCAGCTTATGTCTGCAAAAAAGCAGTGTTGGGGTGGGGGTGGGGGCTGGCTCTGACAGCAGAGGTTCCGCTTTGCAAGGGAGGGTGAGAGACGACGGACATAGGGGCCCTTCCTAGGCTAAGGTCTGACACTTTTCTGCCTGGGACAATAAGCAGGAAGTTGGGGCATTTTTCAGCTTGCCTGGGCTCTGCTAATTTTCTCCATGCCACTCAGCACAGCCTCACATGTTCTGGGCGCCCAAATGCATGGCAGACATAGGCTGAAGAGAAATCCATTAGTTGGGGGTGCGGGGGGGGGGAATAAAGAGCTGGTCGTCAGTCATCGAGTTAGGCTGCTGGGGAAGAGGGGGAAATTAGAGGTTTGTGCAGATTCTATTTGAAGAACAGTAAGTGCAGCCCAGGAACTCCAAGGCACCCTCCTCCTCTCAGCATTCCAGGCTGCCTCCAAGGTCATTCAGAATGAAGGCAGTCAGTGGAAAGGGGTTGCAGTAGGTGTGACACCCAGGGACAGATGGCAGGGTCTAATGGGCAAATTCGCTCATGTTCGCTCATGTGGGTCATGGCCACAGCCTCCTGGCTCTGCTTTACTGAAGACTTTGAAGGGACACTTCCCCTTGCTTTCTCTTTGTCCTGGTTGTGAAGCCCTGAAGGGCAGGGCTGGGGCTATCTTGCACTTTGCAGAGTGCCTGGCACAGAGGATGTTACACCACGTGTAATGACTAAATCAATCAAGTGGGAATGGCCTTTTGTCTTCTTCACAGCAGGAGGGTGTAAAGGAAAAAACAACCTAAGCCAGGTTTAATCTGCACCATTAAGCGCACAGTTCTCAAGAGAATACATCAATACCCCACAGCGTTTATCCCAAACAGAAAGGCAGCTGCCTCTCCAGGGGCCAGCAGAGTGTCATGGTTTACAACATACTGGTGTCTTTCCAGTATATGATTAGATAAAATATTCTAATTTTACCCACAGATGAGAAAAGTGGACTTGGCATTTTATATTTTGTGGTTGGTCTACATTGGATTACCTCTGAATGCCAGAATTTCCACACTAAAGGTAATTCTTCTACAAGCAGATATTGGGATAGATGAATCTCTCTCTCTCTCTCTCTCTCTCTCTCTCTCTCTCTCTCTCTCTCTCTCTCTGTGTGTGTGTGTGTGTGTGTGTGTGTGTGTGTGTGTGTGTGATTACATGTTGTTCAGGCATTGTGGGAAATATGCCATCATGTATTCAGAGAACTCAAAAAACACTTTCTGAGTTGACTTTGTAAAATATTCTGTCCCAGATGTTCTTAAAGATAAAAAAAGCAAGTTTCCTCATCATCTAGGGGCTTAAAATATAACAGAGAGCTGCTTATACAAAGCAGTAGTGATGACGGCGAAGTGGTCCAAGAACCAGTGAGCATTGGAGGAAGAGGGATGGATGTTGAATGTTAGTTAGATACCAGGTTAGGATAAAAAAAAAATGGGTACCAAGAACTGAGATCAGGCTTGCGCTCTTGCCCCCACATACCAGCAAGACTTCAGCAGGTTTGGGAAGTAAGGTGTGTTCCTCAACTCAGAGTCAGCTGCCTGGAAACACCCACAGGGAAAGAATTAGACATGACTTAGCCTTATGGAAAGTTAGACTTGAAGTAAATAGGGAAGGCAGAGCCTGATGCTGCAAAACCTTGAAAGTCCCTTCAAGTGTTTACCTGATCAGCCATAGATTTGTGGTGGTTTGAATAAGAATGGCCCCCATGAAATGGAAATCAGAATGGCTAAGATCAAAAACTCAAGGGGCAGCACATGCTGGCTTGGAGATGGAGGTAGAGAAACATTCCTCCCTTACTCGTGGGAGGAGTGCAAACTGGTACAACCACTCTGGCATTTCTTAAAAAACAAAACAAAGCAAAACAAAAACAAACAAAAACAACCTGGGAATAGTTCTACCTCAAGACCCAGCTATACCATTCCTGGACATATACCCAAAAGCTGCTCCGCTATCCCACAAGGACACTTGCTCAACTATGCTCATAGCAGCTTTATTTGTTCATAGCCAGAAACTAGAAACAACCCAGATGTCTCTCAACTGAAGAATGAACTTTTTAAAAAGTGGTTTATTTACAGAATGGAATACTACTCAGATATTAAAAACAAGGAGATCATGAAATTTGCCAGCAAATGGATGGGACTAGAAAATATCATCCTGAGTGAGGTACCCACACCCTTAAGGACATGCATGGTATGTACTCACTTGTAAGCGTATATTAGCCATAAAATACAGGAGAAACACACTACTATCCACAGACCCAAAGAAGCCAAATAACAAAGAGGGCCTAAGGGAGGGTGCTTGAATCTGACCAGAAGGAGAAATAAAATGCACGTCAAAGGTGGATGGAGGTAGGCAACTGGGTGGGAGAGTGGAAGGGGAGGGGAGGAGAAGGGGGTGAGGAGATCAGATGTAGGGAGAGCAGGGGAGAGAGAATTGAAAGTAGGCAGGGGTGAAGCCTCTATAAGACTTGGGATCTGGGGATGGAGGGACCTGGCAAGGGAGGCCCCAGGGAGTTTCTGAGGGTGACTCTAGCTCAGACTTCTAGCAGTTGAGGATATGGATCATTAAGTGGCCACCTCCTGTAGACAGGCAGGACTCCCAGTGGAAGAATAAGGACACCAACCCACCCACAAAACCTTTAAACCAAAAAATATGGCCTGCTTACGAAATATGCAGGGATAACTGGCCAACTAATGACTGGCCTAACTTGAGACCCATCCAATGGGCAAGGACCAATCCTTGACACTGTGATACTCTGCTATGCTTATAGACAGGAGCCTAGTATAACACCATCTAGCAGCTGACCAAGACAGATGCAGAGACCCACAGCCAAAGATTAGACTTAGCTTGTGGAGTCTTATGGAAGAGTTGGGGAAGGAATGAGAGACCAGTGGGAATAGGAGCTCCACAGGAAGACTAACAAAAGTCAACCTGAACCCTTCTGGGCTTTCAGATACTGAGCCACTAACCAAAGAGCAAGCATAGGCTAGACCTAGCCCTGTGACCATGGCACATATGGAGCGGATGTGTGGCAGGTCCCCCAACAACTGGAGGGGCTGTCCTGGAGTCCGCTATCTGCCTGTGGATCCCATTCCCCTAATTAGGCTGTCTGGTCTGGCCTCAGTGAAAGAGGATACACCTAGTCCTATAGTGACTTCATGTTCCAGAATGAGGTATTACCCAGAAGGGATCTCCCCTTCCTCAGAGGAGAAGGGGAGGGGTATAGGGGAGGAGCTGTGTGGGGGGGACCAGGAAGAAAGGGGGTACCTAGGATCAGGATGTAAAGTCAATAAGTAAATAAATGAGAAAAAGGGCCCCTATATGATTATATATTTGAATATATAAGAAGTATATATTCTCTCTCCTTCTCTCCCTCTCTCTCTCCTTTTCTGTTTCTCTCTCCTTTTCTCTCCCTCCTCGCTCTCAGCCTGCAGATCAGAATGTACCCTCACCCACTGCTCCAGTGCCTTATGTACTACCCTGCTTCCTTACAATGGTAGTAATGAACTTCTGAAACCGAGAGCGAGTCCCCAATTAAATGCCTTCTTTACTAGGAGTTGCCTTGGCTGTGGTGCCTCCACATAGCAATAGAACAGTGACTAAGAGAGAGTGCTAGGCAAAATTTCTAAAACGGTCAAAGAAATTGATGTTTCTGTAGGTATATCAATACACCTAAGATATAAAGTATTTCCAAAAATGAAGGGTTTTGAATACAATTGGCATCCACTTAAGAGGCCAAATAAAGGTGTATTATTTTCATACCCCATGCCATACCTTAGAGTTTATTTTCAATATTTCACACCTGTGGGGTAGAGGAAGCTGGCTCAGTGGGTAAAGAGTTTGCAGCACCAGCCTGAAGACCCAAGGTCAGATCCCCAGTACCCATATAAAATCTAGGTGCTATAGTATGCATCTGTAACCCAAGTGTTGGGAGGCAACAAGAGGGAGATTCCAGAGGCCAGCAGATACCAATCTAGTGGAAATAACAAGCTCCAGGTTCAATGAGAGGCTTTGCCTCAAAAAAGTAAGATTAGTAAGTGATAGAAGATGATATCAACCCATGACTTGCAGGTGTCTACACATAGATAAGTATACTACCCCATGCATACTAAATTTAAAAATAAAATTAAAATATTTCATAGCAGTAGAATCATGCAGGTAAATGTCTAAAAGTTCTTTGTTTAAAAAAAAAATAAATCTGATTTGTGGTTTTCTAATTTCTGTGGTGTATGATTTCCAGGGTTTAAGTGAATACCCGATCTTTGAGAGATAACCTAACATGTTCAAATAAGTAAGTAAACACATGTGTGGACAGCTAGAGGTGAGCAGAAAAACCCTGCCCAGTAGAGATGCCTGCTGAACTAAGGATTCCAGGGATCCTTGCAGGGGGGTGAGCATGTGTGCATGCGAACTTGCACACCTTCTGATCTCTGACAGCAGAGGTAGGACACAGCTCTTTCAAGAGGGTTCTTTCCAGTGGAAGCTGCTGGAAGCTGGCAGAAGCACCTGGAATTCACCCAAGCCACTGTTCTTCCAAGATCCATAGGGAGAAGCAGGACGTGGCATGACACAGGCGTCTTAGAAAGCATTCTTCTGTAGCCTCTGTCCAGGAGGCTTAGTTAATGGAGAGACAGCTGAGCTGACATGCTCACCGCCAACAGGGCAAGAAGAGCTATGCACCTTCAATCCAGAGGTGGCCTTGCAAGCAGCTGCCTGCCACACCTGTTTTGTTAATGAACACAGAAGTTCCCATTAACATCTTGGATTTTAAAAAGGTGAGTTCCCCGTTTGTGTCCTCTTGGACTCCTAAAGTTTCTTTTAAAATAGAGTTTCAAGTCTATTTGGAAGTGCAAAGAACACAATAGCAATGTTCTCACTGCCCAGATGCAAGAATAATAACTAACTCTAGTTTGGTCTTGCATTCACTGCTCTGAGCAGTGTCCCTGGACCAACAGTATTAGCATCACTTGAAGACTTATTGCAAGGCAGATCCTAGGTCCCTTCCTCTCCTCTCCTCCTCTCCTCCTCTCCTCTTCTCTCCTCCTCTCCCCCTCCTCCCGCTCATTCATTTTCCTTTTCATGTCCCTTCCTACTGCTCTTTTCTCTCCTTTACCAACCCCCCCGTTACTTTTTGTTTATTTAAACCAAATTCTAAATTATTGTGTCTCTCATGCCTCTTTTATCACACTGTCTCCAACACTCTTTTTCCCTCGTCCTTGTATTATGTTGATGGTGAAACCATGATTTGTCTTTTAGAATTCCTTCCATCGGGATTTTACTGACTAAACTATATACATTGCCACATGGTGAATTCCTCTATTGGCTGCAAGTTCTGTTTGTTAGGTCCAGAGCTGTAAGAAACCCGGGTTTGGGAAGATTCCTTTATAAGCCTTGGTTTATGTTGCAATTAGCAGGAGCATGCTGTTCCCTGGCTCTCTCTGTAATGTTAGTGGCTTTCAGTTTCAATGCTAAGACCTCCTCATGCACTCCTTCTTATATTTATTTTTGTGTACTCCATGGTCTACTCCCCTAGTAGCTCTAAAGATCATGAATAGTTTTAGACTCTATATAGACTCACGGATTAGGACAGTCACAATAGCTTCCATTCCATTACTGTTTGATCTTACTGGTGTGCATATAGCCCATCTTTGACCGTTGGGAGTCTAATGAGGTTGGCTCCAGAGTCCTCTGACAGATGCCAACAATCTTTGAGGAAGTACCTCGCCTTCTGGTATGACAAGATGTTCCAGTCTCATTTTGTTCATTTCCTGCCCCAGATAAGGGAGTCAGGCATTTCTCCAAGGAGTCCTGGTACCATTTACTAAGTACTTCAAAATATTTTAAGATCACAATCAACACACTTCAAGATATTCTTCGTATTGCACTGGGTATTCTTTGTAAGCCTTTCTTCTAGGCAGACCTAGGAAATGTCTAAAAATATTTTGAAGATGACATGTGAGCTTAGACTTATTATTTCAAGTTCAATATAGGACCCTCATGTCAAAACTTACTTGCCATGTGTCTGTGTTCCCTTCCTTCTAAATCAAGTATCATGGTCTAACAACAGTATAGTTGGTGTATAGCTATGTATCTTATGCTGCCATCCCTAGCCAGTGGCCTCAAAATGATAAGACAAGAGTTACCAGAAGGTGCGGAGCAGAAACTAAAGGCAGGATATATGAATTCTGGAACTAAAGAGACCATGGGAAAGCGTCTGCCTACTGACTTACTCTCCCAGCTTTATGCTTACAGTCAAGTGTTTCATTGCCCCTCCCCCCAAACTTCTACTGTTAGTGGAAAGATGCCAGCAAAGATAAAAGATTTAAACAGCTCTACCAGTAAATCCAAGCTCCTTGATACTTATACAATCACCCAACAGCTTCTTAAATGATTTTCTTGTGTGCACACAGAATGCCCACTGCAGTGTTTGCAATGAAAACTGCCCCTCCCCTCACCGGCTCACTTGTTGAACACTTGGTCTCCAGTTGGTGGCACTGTTTGGCGAGGTTATGGAACCTTTAGGAGGGAGAGCCTGTTAGAGAAAGTTGGCCTCTGGCTCCAGCCTTTGAGGTTGCGTGGCCTTGCCAGACGGTCTGCTCTCCCCTCCACTTCCTGTTTGTGGATAATGTGATCTCTTTGCTACCTGACTGCCAAGCCGGCCTTCTGTTTCTGCCGCCATGCCCTCCCTGAAGTGATGAACACCATCTCTGTGAGACTGTAAGCTAAAATGAGCCCTTTCCCCCATAGCCTGCTTTTTCTCAAGGTATTCTATCACAGTTGCAGAAAGGCAAGGACTTTAATAATTTTTGAAGGCCAACATTTTCATAACCCCTGACCTGAAGAATATACATGAAATTAAGATAGAAACCTACAAAATAGGACACTGAGTAGCCCCAGGTGCCTGAAATAAAATTAACTTATTCTGAGTCACACTTTGGCCAGAGAAATATAAAAGAAAAAAATTAAAGAATATTTTAAATCAAATGATAATGGCATAATCAATTTCAACTAAGGCAGGACAGAGGATGGATTTTTTTGGCCTTGGGTGCATAGCAATAATAAGAAAAACTGTAAAAGCCAATTGGATTGTGCACCAATACCAACTCATTCATATAACAGAGAAGGGGAAAATATTTCATAATTCACTTTGCAGGGATACCATAAGAATGTTGAAATATAGTAAAGTCATTTTAAAGATCTTTGTGCAGTGATGACAGCTGTTGAAGCATCTTCACAGAAATTACTAGTAATCTAAGTATTTCTGTTCAGTAACATAATAATAAAATATCCCAGCCAGGCAGTAGTGGCGCATGCCTTTAATCCCAGCACTTGGGAGGCAGAGGCAGGTGGATTTCTGAGTTCGAGGCCAGCCTGGTCTACAGAATGAGTTCCAGGACAGGCAAGGCTATACAGAGAAACCCTGTCTCAAAAAACCAATGTGTGCATGTGTGTGTGTGTGTGTGTGTGAGTGTGTGTGTGTGTGTGTGTGAGTATGTGTATGTGTGTGTGTGTGTATATATATACATATATATATATATATATATATATGTATATATATACCCCTAGAGGTATTGATTTAACTTGGACCAAGTACTAAATTACTAATTGAATAAATTATCATGCCTATGGGTTGAATCATTACGCAACTTCTGTAAGTATCATTTCAAAGGATTTAAAGCTATAGGGAAAGATGTAAGTTATATGAGCTATGCATGTGGTTATGTGTCACTGTTGTGAGAACACACATGCATTTAAGAAGCCTCTTCCCCGTGCTGCCTTCTTCCTGAGAACACACCATGGAGCATACTATCATATCAAGCATATGGAAACTCCTCAGATTTACTCGATCATCTCAATCCCAAGAGACCAGAATCTTTATTCTTAGTCTATTCACCTAGTCTGCTTTTGGCTTGCAGGGCTACAACACCGTGACTAAAGCAAACTTCACAAGAAAGGAATAGTTTTGCTTGCAGTTTATAGTCCAACATGCGGAGAAACCAGAGCAGAAACTAAAGGCAGGATATATGAATTCTGGAACTAAAGAGACCATGGGAAAACGTCTGCTTACTGACTTACTCTCCCAGCTTGCTCAGCTCACTTTCTTATACAATCCAGAACCATCTGCCCCAGGGTGGTATCACCCAGAGTGGCTGGGGCCCTCCAAATTAAGAGTGTGCCCTACAGATCTAGCACACAGGCAAAACTGATAGAGGCAAGCCCCAGTTAAGGTTCCCTCTAGTTTGTATCAATCTGACAAAAATTAATCAGCACATTTGCAAATTCAAAGTTAAGGCTTTAAAAACTATGTTTACAAGTAGGCATACTGTCAATGATCTCAATATAGACATGGGTAGATTTTTCTTTTGTCCCTTCTTAAATTTTAATATTTTTCCATGTTCCTTACAATACAACAAATCAGTGAGTCAAATTACCATCAGCATAAAGAATATGCTTACTTCACTATCCAGGTATTCTAGCAAAACAAACAAATTCATCAGCCTTCAGAAAACCTGGACTGTCCTGCCCAGGGATCATCTCAAACCTAGGATTTGGGCCAGCTCCCTCAGAGACATCTGGGCAACAGAGACTTTTTCAGAGAACAAAAGCTGCATTTCTTTCTTGGCATACTGATGAGTCAATCAAGCCTGTGAGGAATAACTGAGCAGGGTGGGTCAGGAGCACAGTCTGGGGGAGGCGGCTGGGGTAGACAAGGCAGGACTCCTGCAGAATGCTAGTGTGTGATTAAGATGAGCAGCCATTGTTTGTGACTGTCAACGTCTAGATTTCCAGCCACAACAACACAGCTGGGAAACTGGGGTCGGGCTCCTATCACGGTCTTAGCTATTACATGTTATTACTTTATTTTGTGTACTTGTGAAGATGCACATGTGCTCTGGCCAGAGGGTAGAGGACAGAGGACAACTTCTCGGGGGAGTTTCTTTTCCTCTTATACTATGTGCTCAGGTTGTCAGGCTTGGAAGCAAGTGAGCCATCCTGGTGGCTTTGTACCACTTTCTCAGTGGATGAGATCAAATGGCCCATTTTGTGGTATATCTGTGGTAGATGCACCCAAAGTCTATAGGCAATGAGAGAGTACGTTTTCCATTTAATGATGATTAGTATATTAGAGTACTGTACGACTTAATAGGATACACCATTTGTCCTTATAGAGTTATAATGTGAAGCAGGAACTTGAGTCATGCTCAGTCTTCAATCTGTGGTATAGGAAACATTTGGGAGTGGCCCTAGGGCCTCTTTATCATCTACATCTAGATGTCCATTGTAATGTTGGTGGTCTTTATCCTCTAATCCCACAGTGGTCACCCTACACATATCCTTAAAGCTTTTCCTTGTCATATTAGAGGCAGGTTGTGAGGCCCTGGCTATTTCACCAATGGCATTGGGTCTACTTTCATTCTGATGGTCTATACGGATCAAAGAAACATGAAGAGAAAAGGTGTCTTAGTCAGGGTTTCTATTCCTGCACAACATCATGACCAAGAAGCAAGTTGGGGAGGAAAGGGTTTATTTGGCTTACTTCCACATGGCTGTTGATCACCAAAGGAAGTCAGGACTGGAACTCAAGCAGGTCAGGAAGCAGGAGCTGATGCAGAGGCCATGGAGGGATGTTCTTTACTGGCTTGCTTCCCCTGGCTTGCTCAGCCTATTCTCTTATAGAACCCAAGACTTCCAGTCCAGGGATGGCACCACCTACAAGGGGCCCTACCCCCTTTGATCACTAATTGAGAAAATGCCCCACAGCTGGACCTCATGGAGGCACTTCCCCAACTGAAGCTCCCTTCTCTGTGATAACTCCAGCCTGTGTCAAGTTGACACACAAAACCAGGCAGTACAAAAGGTTAGTTTGGCTTGTACTTCTAGGTCACACAGTATCACTGAGGGAAGTCAGAGCAGGACCTCAAGGCAAAACCTGAATCAGAGACCACAGAGAAATGCTGCTCAGTGGCTCATGCTCAGCTAGCTTTTACAGACAGTCTAGAACCGTATGACTAAAGATGGTGCCGCCACAATGGGCTGTGTTTTCCCATGCCAATCACACAGTCAAGACAATGTCCCACAGACTTGCCGACAGCCCAATTTATATCCACATTTGACTGCCACCAGTTTGAAGCACATTGCTAAAAAAAATAAAATAAAAAATAAATCCTGATTTGCAGTCAAATGCTCCAGGGAGTTTAGAGACAGGAGCCTAGCAAGGCTGCACTCAGAGAGGCCCAACAGGCAGCTGACCAAGACATAAACAGACACTTTCCCAACCAATGGACTGAAGTCAGGGACCCCTATAGTTGAATTAGGGGAAGGCTGGAAGAAGTTGTGGAGGAAGGTGACCCATAGAAAGACCAGCAGTCTCAACTAACCTGGACCCTCGAAATCTCTCAGACATTGACCCACCAACCAGGCAGCATACACCAGCTGATATGAGGTCCTCAACACACATATTGCAGATTACTGCCAGGTATGGCCTCAATGAGAGAAGAGGCACCTAATCCTCAAGAGACTTGAAGCCCCAGGGAATGGGGAGGCCTGGCAGGGTGGGGTGGGATGGGGTTGCGTGGGAACATCCTCTTGGAGATAGAGGAGGAGGAATAGGTTGAGGAACTGTCTGAGGACAGACCGGACTGTAAAAACAGATTAAAGATATTTTTTTAAAAATATATATATATCCTTATATATATATCCTTATTTGCAATAGAAAAATTGTTTGGAAAAAAAATCTTTTTTTTTTTTCCCAACCAACAATTTCAGAAGAAAGGTCAACATTTGGGAACACTGGTTCACTGATATTATCATGTGCCTTACATTTCCATGTTTTAAGGATTTCTATTTCCGATGTACAAAGTACTACAGGAGTACTATAAGGAAAAAGGGAGGAAGCAGCTGTTAAGAGCCCCTGGTCTTAGGGCTGGAAGGTAGACCCAGATTCAGTTCCCAGCATCTACATGGGAACTGTAACTCCAGTTCCAGGTGATCCAATACCCTCTTCTGACCTCTGCAGGCATTAAAATAGTGACCACACAAATATGCAGGCAAAGCACCGATATACATAAAATAAAATAAAAATTAAATTCACAAAAAAGTCAGCTAACCAAAGAGTTGAGAGCCAAACCCAAGAATCCTTGGTTCATTTAACCACACACTGCTTATCAATTTGGAAGAATATAGGTCTTGGGCTAACTTGACTAACTTGAAGTAATTTGACCTTCAATCAGCCATGGTAAAAACGGAGGAGAAATGGAGAAATTGCAGCTGGTGTGTGTGTGTGTGTGTGTGTGTGTGTGTGTGTGTGTGTGTGTGTGTGTGTGTGTATGCACATTTGCACGTGTGTCTGTGACAGTTTTCCTGTGGCCCCCAGGCATCTCGACTTTCCCTGTTTGTCACCTGGAACTCAGTGTCTTTACAAGGCCTCTGTTCCTTACATCTTCCAGTTATTCATTTGTTTCTAGAGAGAAGCACATAACCTTGCTTCTGTTATATAGCAAATCAGTGGTTCCGCTGTCTTTTTCAGAATCCGGCTAGATTAAAACAGCCAGTACACGGTTTAAACTGAACAAAAGGTTGGTGAAACCTTTCCTGTAGAAGAGAAATCCCAGGGAGGTCCTCATCTAGCGCTCTGAAGTCAGTTACTACCCCTCACCTCCACTCATAGGAAAGGTTAGATTTGCTGATTTATTTCCAAAGCACTGTTTTTTTAATCCACCTCATCTATGCTAATCAGAATGTTCAAAGGACCTTACCTAGGGAGCCACAGAATCAGGGCTAATGAGGTGCAAAAGGATGGATCAATAAAGATGAATGAACTGTGGTTTATACTAACTCTCTGAGAAAGGTGCTTCTTCTCCTCTACCTCATCCTATCCTCTTTCCCCTCCCAGGACTGATTTTAGTGGTCCAGGACCAGTGCTGGAAAGTGGCATCTTTACAACGAGGTACTTCATCATTGTCCTCTTGGCTGAACAATCAGAGCTCCTGTCATAGGCTCCCCAGGGCTTCCAATAGCATTCCCAGGAGACTGGACTTCAGACCAGAGCCTCTCCCCAAACCATGAGGTATAAAGAGTCTTCTCAAAATTCCTAGTCAAGCATGCATTATGCTCTGTAACTTTCTGGAAAATTAAAGCCCCCTGAAATATCCCAGGCTTCTAGCCAAAAACAGGAAGTTCTGGGGAGAACACTAGGACATAGAGAACCTTAGAGAGACCAGAGGAAGAGAGGCCTCATTACTGCAAAGGAAGTTGTCAAAAGAGAAACCAAGGGAGGTCTCAGAGGACAAGTTCACCTATGCATCATCCAGTGCCTTTGTCATACTCTGTGGGTGTATTTGGGGGCGGAGGGTTCTGAGACACCAGGATCCATCAGTAGCCAGAAACAGTAGAGCTGTCTCACTTATGGGACGAGGTGAGATCTTACAGGCCTACAAAAGTCAACCCTTAGTCATACCGGTGTGGCAAAGAAAAGGCTTTGCCCTTAATAAAGGGGACTCTCTTTCTTTTATAAGGCCGGGGAATGTTCTTAGTCCCAGTTGCTAAAAAGTTCTTACAGCCAGACGCAGGCTGGAATGGAACTTGCTCGGATTGCAGATATCCCTAGATAACCACAGTGGGCATCAGAAAATAGGTGCTAGAATGAGAGGTAAGCCCTATTTATCACCCACACTGCATCTCTGATTAATGCTCATTTCCACGCTTTTAGAGAGAAAAACTATGGAAACTTGCTGGGATAGTGTTTAATTTCCCAGGTGGCAGAGAAGGGAGTGCTGATTTATTTATAGAGCATAGTGGTAGCTAATATGCATTTTCAGCACAATCAGCGGGTATGCACATGTGCACAACACACACACACACACACACACACACACACGTATATACACACATAACTTACTTTCCACGTTATCAGGGTTTAGCTACTACATTTTAAGCACAAATGACACTTTCAAAATCCACGGTGTTTCCTTCTAGGTGCTGACAAGGATCTTAATTCAGGAAGCCACGTCTTTCTTCATTGCCTTCATTCCTAGAGGAATGGCCAGCATCTTCTTCCTGACTTAGAGTCTAAACCAGGCTGTGTTTTGTGCAACCGTCAACTGCCATTTTCCTTCAGTGACGTTTTCTTTTGAATGTCAGTCCTACTTTAACGTCACAATCTCTTATTAAAAGTATAGAGCTTTTAGGATGTGTACTTATAAGAGGGCTTGACATTTGTACAACACATCTATGTGTGTGATGCGGTTTGTATGTGTGTGTGATGTGGTTTGTATGTGTGTGTGATGTGGTTTGTGTGTGTGTCCATCTGTGTGCGTAATAAATGACCGTGGTTAAAAGGAACTATAACTATCACTTTGAGTAGAGGTTTTTTAAGAACCTCAACTATTTGGTAGACCATTTGGACTTCATTTGGCTAAGGAGGTAGCTCAGTCAGCAAGCTGCTTGCTGCTCAAGCATTGGGATCCCATGGCATCTGCTTCCATAGCCAGCAGTGTCCCACCCCTATAACCCAGCACTGGGAGGGAAGGGAGAGACAGATCCTTGGTCATCATTAGCCTGAAAGTGGAGCCTAGCAGGGAGCCTGCAGTTCAATGAGAGACCCTGTCTCAGAGACTAAAGTGGGAAAGACGGGAGTAGTGGCTTTTGCTTATAAGCGTTATCACTCTGATTGTTGACGACTCGGCTTTGATCTCCAGCTGGGGTTACATCAGTTGTTAGCGCTGGGGAAGGCTGAGTGGAGGCCCCAAGGGACCTCTTTGTATTGTCTTTGTCTTTTCCTGTGGCTCTATAATTTTCTCAAGAGAAAAAGTTTAAAAATTCTGAAACAGACTGAGGGAAGAAATCCAGACTCTATCTCCCGGCTCCCCCAAGAACAGGGTTTCTCTGTGTAGCCCTGGCTGTCCTGGAACTCACTCTGTAGACCAGGCTGGCCTCGAACTCAGAAATCCGCCTGCCTCTGCCTCCCAAGTGCTGGGATTAAAGGCATGTACCACCACTGCCTGGCCAGACTCTATCTTTTTTAAAAGCTCTCATACACCCAGGCGACAATAAAGTGAGAGCAAGGTAAATGGATAGTTACTGAATGCAGTGGTTTAAATGGACTCATGTGTTTGAATGCTTGGCCCACAGGGAATGACACTATTAGAAGGTGTGGCCTTGTTGGAATAGGTGTGGCATTGCTGGAGGAAGTGTGTCACTGTGGGGTGGGCTTTGAGGACTCCTATTGCTCAGGCTCTGCCTAGTGTAGAAGAGACACTCTTCTCCTGGATGCCTTTGTATCAAAATGTAGAACTTTCAGCTCCTCCAGGCCCATGTCTGAATGCTGCCATGCTTCCTGCCATGATGATAATAGACTGAACCTCTGAAACTGTAAGCCAGTCCCAATTAAGTGTCTGCCTTTATAAGAGTTGCCTTGGTCATGGTGTCTCTTCACAGCAATGGAGACCCTAACTAGTAGAGTGATCTTACTGAAACAGTCACTCTGTATAGTCAGTCCCCCAATAGAATGCTTATTATAGTCACAGGAAGAAATGGCTTATCAATTATGGACCAAAATATCATGAGTTCTCTAATATTCTTGGCAACTTTCAGAGAAACCTCAAGGGAAAGTGTATATATGCACCACATACCACGATATAGTAATTTTACTAGTAATTCCTTAATTGTATTTCTGTAAACAGCAGCGAGCCCTAAAAGTCCATGCCTGCCTGCACTGGCAGAGACACTATGCATAAAAGCTTCGGTACTTAGTAATATACATATCATTGAGTATGTTGGCACACACCTTTAATCCCAGCACTGGGGAGACAGACAAGTGGATCTCTGTGAGTTTGAAGCCAACCTTGTCTGTGTAAATTCTAGCTCATTTAGGGATATACAGTCCCTAAACTATATTTAGGGATAAACAGACCCTGTCTCAAAACAAAACAAAAATAAAACAAATACCTTTGCCACAGTGAAAAGTAATTATAAATGTCATTTTAAAAGGAATTTTTGAATGGCAAAACATTCATATTATATAACTGAGTGTATCTCCAAATACAGCCCCAACCCATTAAAAACCAAAGATACCACTTAGACAATGATTTGAAATGGGACTGAATTTGCAGTAAACATTCACCTGCATCTAAAATTCCATGCCTGGCAGTGGTGGCTCATGACTTTAATCCCAGCACTTGGAAGGCAGAGGCAGGCAAATTTCTGAGTTCGAGGCAAGCTTGGTCTGCAGAGTGAGTTCCAGGACAGCCAGGGCTATACAAAAAAAAAAAAAAAATCTGTATGTCTGCTATAGGGTGCAGTGGACCAGCCCAATGTGATGTGTGCTATTAAGAGTCTCTTGGGGCCTGGGGTACCTTCACATATCTATATACATAGAGAGTAAAGAAATAGTGGGAGGAAAAATTCAGCATAAACATAATAACAGATGCTTCAAAAATTAGAGAGAGACCATGGCCCCTAAGTTTATTGATGAGAAACAAGAGGCTCAGAGGTGGAGAAAAGCCAAAGGACAAAGAGTTAGTGTGCCAGTATACAAGAGAAACAGGATTCTAAGCCAGGCCCTGTCTGCAGTGAGCCCCTTTAGAGGAGCAGTTCCCCTTCATGTCTGAATCTATCCTTCCAACTTCGCTGAAAGATAGGCACCATTTCCTATCCAATCCACCAAATGAGAAAATGGAATCTCAGAGGCATTGTGGGCTACAACCAAGTTCAGCAGCTCAGTAATGAAACTGATAGAGAACTCTGTGGTCTTCCCTATATTTGCTTTGTGAGGCCTGTTTCTCCTTGGGGATTTGACCTGGCCCTACTATGGAAACTAGCCAGTGCCAGTGTTTGAGCACCTCAGTGTTAACAGTTCATAGTGGAAGCAAAACCACATGTCCTTTTGTTTGGAGCAAACAGAAGTAGTTTCCATCTTTTATGCTGAAGATAAATTTCAGACGCATTACATGGCATTCAGATTCCCTGGGGCATTCCTCCCAAATCATGTATGTTCTGGCTGGTTTTGTGTGTCAACTTGACACAGGCTGGAGTTATCACAGAAAAGGGAGTTTCAGTTGGGGAAATGCCTCCATGAGATCCAGCTATGGGGCATTTTCTCAATTGCCCCTTGTAGGTGGTGCCATCCCGGGGCTGGAAGTCTTGGGTTCTATAAGAGAGCAGGCTGAGCAAGCCAGGAGAAGCAAGCCAGTAAAGAACATCCTCCATGGCCTCTGCATCAGCTCCTGCTTCCTGACCTGCTTGAATTCCAGTCCTGACTTCCTTTGGTGATGAACAGCCATGTGGAAGTAAGCCAAATAAACCCTTTCCTCCCCAACTTGCTTCTTGGTCATGATGTTGTGCAGGAATAGAAACCCTGACTAAGACAATGTATATTAGCTAATTTTGGTTGTGGTGGTAAAACACCATGACCAGAAGTGACTTATGGAAGGTGTTTATTTTTGGCTTTCAATTCTAGAACTTTGGAAGAGGCACAGCAGCACGGAGCAGAGGAGCAGAAAGCTGAAAGATCACATCTTTATTCATGTGCAAAGGGAGCACACTGGAAGTAAGGGAAGGCTATACAACCCAAAGCCCACCCCAGTGATTAGACTTCCTCCAGAAAAGCTGTATCTCCCAACAGCTTCAAAACTTCCCCAAACAGCACTATCAACCAAGGACCACATATTAAAAGATGTGAGCCTATGGAGAACGTGTCTGATTCAAATCAGCACAATATGTATTCATCAAACCTTAAAAAGGGAGGCCACTTTAAGCTATGCCATTAAAATCAGTGCAGAGCTTTGGAGGTAGCTCTACAAGGGGAATCATTAAAGTAAGTCATTGACCAAGAGCAAGGCATTACTTAAGGGGTACTTGGTAGTTAGCAATAGACACACACACACAAAGTTAAATATAACACAAGTTTATTGTTTTACTTTTAATAAATGTTTCTTCTGTGCTCAGATTTCAGGAAGAAATGTGTACAGTGGTGTTACCATACCCAACACTCACAATTTGTTTTGATACCACTGAGTGCTTTAAGCCCCGTATTCCCAAAATTCATCTCCCAGGAAGGTAAACACATTCAAGGTCACACAGCGAGCAGGTGTGGATGGCCACAAGATCTTCTTGTGTATGGTAGTAATAAACCCCAGTAGATATCAGCCGTGGGAACCACCAATGATTTGGAACAAGCAGAGTACATGCAAAAGCTGACACATGGGGATATTAACCTCAAGTATTTCCAGTTTCACCTTGTCTATAGCAGGAAGGGACTTGGAAATGTTTTACACATTCCTACAACACCCCGGCAAGTTTGACCTTCCTTTCACCAGAAGTCACGCCAAACCTAACAGGAGCTAGAAAAATCTATTTGGCCACTTCAGAATGAACTTTCATGGGGGAATCTTCAGTTTACTTTTAACTACATGCAAACTAGAAGTACAGACAGGAAATTCAATAGCATCTATGATAATCCCAACTATCCTTTAGACCCTTTATCTAGGCAAAACATACTTTGGTCCTGAGGAAAATGGTGGTGGCATTTTGAAGCACCATCCAAACATGTGTAAAAACCCTTTCTTATACTCTGCAAAATAGAATTGATCAAATTATCAGAAAATACCCTTTGGTCCTCCTCACACTGTTATCTGGGGCCCCCTACCTATTATGATAATACACATCAGATAGACACCTGTTTGGAGATAGTTTATTGAGGTTGTGGCTAGTGTAGGGAAAGAAATGCCCTGTAAGTGGGTGAAGGCTTCAGATATCTCTAAAGACTACTGGAGAGGCTTGAGTCTTCCCTATCCCAATACTTCTTTTGCTGTACCTCAAATTTTCCCAGATAAACCTAATAAGGGGCAAGAACATGAGCAGATATTGACATTTGAGCATAGAGCCCTAGGGAGAAGGCCCCTCCTATTTATTCACTTAGAAAGCCAGGGCACTAAAAGATAGATGTCTCTGATGTTTCCTGTCTATCAGAGACATGGACACTTCTACCCATAGGTTCCCTGGTCCCAGGAGACTTGTTTCTGGCAATGTCTGCAGCAGATCCAGATTTGGGTATTCCTAGAGTTTCTTGGTGTTGAACAAGCTACCTAGAGCAGTCCTGAGCAATGGGTTCCAGCTCTGATTGTATTCTAGAGTCACATAGAAGATGGTGTGTGTGAGAGTGCATGTGCATGAGTGTGTGCATGCATGCTTGTGTACAGGGAGGGGTCCTAACTAGACACTGGGACTTATCAATTCTCATTTCCAAGGATGGTATTTATTAAAGTTGCTAGGTGACTTGATAAACACTGAGGTTGGCCCTAAGTCAGGTGACAAGCAAGGGACTATGACAGCTGAAAAGTACTGCTGTGTTTGGGGTCCCATATTCTCCCTGCTTTGTAGGCAACCTTAATGCTGTCTGTTCCCAGATTTATCACCATTACCTGGAGAGCTTGTTAAAGCATAGACTTGTGGGTGTCATCTCAGAGATGCTGAATCCCCAGGTATAGGGTAGGGAGTGGGAATGGATTCCCAGTGCTGCTTCTCTTGATGCAGAAGTCACAGTTTAGACATGACTGCTGTGGGAAGATGTGCATTTTACTTTCATTATTTCTAATTGTGCATGTGTGTGCTGGTGTGCTTTTGCATGTGCATCAGTGTAAGATATGAGTCCAGATGTTCCCAGAGGCCAGACACAGAGGATTCAGCTGGAGCTGGAATTACAGATGGTTGTAGACTACCAGGCATGTGTACAGAGAAGAGAATTTGGGTATTTTGCAAGAGCAATAAGCACACTTGACCACTGAACTGTCTCACGAGGCCTAGCAAGGTGCTTTGACATTGCAGAGTACGGATTCCAAAATGAGTAAATAAATTCATAAATAAACACACACACACACACAAATACACATAGATGTATGGGCATATATGCATGCGTGTGTGTTTAGTGTGTGTGTGTATGCACATGCACAAACAGGTGCTTGGATGTGCACTCCTGGAGGTAGACCTCCAGAGGTCAGTTCTCTTTTTACAGCATGTGGCACCCCTGAGTCAAAGCCAGGCCATCAGACTCAGTGGCACGTTCCTTTACCTGCTGACTCATCTCTCTAGACCTAGAATAAATTATTTTTGTTTTTTTGTTTGTTTGTTTGTTTGTTTTGTTTTTTATTTTGTTAAGATTAATGATCAGATGGAGGAAAAAGATGGAGGGAAAAAACAAGAATTATATTGGGATCTTAAGATGTAACCTAGTGACCATCATTAGACTCCAAGACTCAGAGAGGAAGAAGGCTTGTCTAAGATATGAGAAAATGGCAGGGACATACTCCACCCATGTGACAACATTCAACATGGACTCAAGGAGTTTATGGGTCAAGCCATAGGAAGACAGAAACACTAGAGCAAGCCCTGCTTGCCTTCACAATTGTATCCTATCAGTGTTTACATACATTTGATCAAGGCTTTTGACATTATTTTTTATTTTATGAATTGGGCCATCATTATTTTTTTAGACATCTATATTTAGAAGTGCATCCTTTTGCTCTGAATTGTTTGGGATGCCCAAAAATTAGAACTGTCAAGAATGAGAACATATAAGGGGTGGATAGATAGCTTAACATCCATTACCAATCAGCTATGGGTATGTATATCCTATTCCTGTGATTGTATTCTGCTTAATTTGTACCAAAATAGGTGGATGGCATTTTACCATGTACAGATGCTAGAGCACATCAAAAAGATCACAATATCAGCCTAAATTCCCACAGCTAGTGAGGACAAGAGTTGAGGAACTCCAAAGCCAGGTTCCTCCCCCTTTACCCCACACAAGTCTTGTCCCTTTGTGCCATCTACTGATGGGCCATGAAAACTGCCAACCTTCCTTACCCAGAGCATCTCAGGTCTGGCTGTGGTAAAATTCCCCAGGAAATCTTGTTATAACGCAGTTCTGAGGAGCAGTCTATGAGTCTGCATTCCCAGCTCCCAGGCAGCACAAACACATCTGGTCTGTGACTCAGCCTCCTAGACCAAGGTTTCAGGAGACCTGAGTTTAAAGGAAGCCTGATGTTACTTATAGGAGACAGAAATCTTCCAAAGCAAATCTTCCAAAGAAGACACCAGTGGTCTAGGAAACTAGGGAGGGAAGCAAGAAACTAGATGTACAGGATACACTGTTTACATTCTGTTTTTAGTGGCCAACCATTTCTTTGATACTAAAGGACAAAATGAGCTAAAATCTGTACTGGTTCAATCTAATGAACTTTTTCTCTGCTACAGAAAGAAAAACCCAGTCTGGTAACTTGTCCGTAATAGGCAGGAAATTCAGGTGTGTGTGTGTGTGTGTGTGTGTGTGTGTGTGT
>NW_022196909.1:58513075-58517868 GCF_008632895.1 Mastomys coucha | reverse complement strand
AGGAGGAGGAGGAGGAGGAGGAGGAGGAAGAAGAAAAAGAAGAAAGAATGAGAATACCAACACAGGTGTTCATGGATGGCTGACAAAGGCACTATTTCCTCTGGAGCTGGAGTTAAAAAGTGGTTATGAACTGCCTGGCATAAGTGCTGGATTCTCTGTAAAACCAGTATGTGCTCTTAAGCACTGAATCATTTTTCCAGCCCCAGTAAACACTTTTTGTAGCATGGTTTATTCAAGAATTGAGTGCTAGTTTTCTTGGAGTGAAGTGATACCTAGATTCATGGGTGTTTGGATTAATGGGATTTCCTTGGAGGGAGGGTTGCTAGGAGCCTGTTTGTCACCACAGAGCCTTGTTGCCCGTGGTTCTGTTGCAGAGATTAGAAAGATTTGGGATATCACTGGTGCTGTGAATGGGATTTATGTTAATCCTTTGGCCATTTATCTTTAACTGGATTTGATACTGAGAATTCATATATTTTTATCTGAACTTTGCAAAGACCTATCATCAGGGTTGCAGGATTTCAGCTGGGATAAAGTTTTAAGAGACAGAGGAAAAATATCAATAAACAAGGCATTTGGAACATAAACCTTTAGTCAAGTTTTGAGAGTTGAAATCAAGTTCGGTGCATGAGCTGACTCTGATGAATTTGTTTTGGACATTCTGAAGTCCAGCAGCAACCAACACCATGATTTAGCAGGTCTGCTTATCCTGAGCCCAATTTAGGATTGTGACCATACATATGCTGTAGACATGTAGCATTAATGGAAACTAAGTGACAGAGATCGTTCTCTGATTAAACAGGGAAAATTATCTTTTCTTTTCCTGTTCAAGAGAAGTGAATTAAAACTGCATGGGTTCAGTTTAGCTATAATAAATGGACCAATCAGGATGTTCTGCATACTGGAAATGCTGGGTGTCTCCCTTTGTTATAAACTTAAACAATGTAGTCACTGTAAGGAAATATGTAGCAGTGTGTGGCCATCTAAGGACATCCTCAAAGAGGCCATGCTCTTCCACCACCACCAAATCAGCCTGAAGGAGGCTGCTAGCAACCTGATGATGTCCTGGCTCATAGTCTTCAGTGTGGGTTCCATTCCTTGGCTAACTGGGATTTGGCCTCTAGATGGAAAATCCATGACACTGGGGGGAAAGTGGAGGTACACAAGACCTGCTGACTGTTTTATAAGATTTGTTTATGTAATATAAATGTCTGTCTCAATTTGCATATGTATACTCCATGTGTTCAGTGTCCCTGGAGGCCAGAAGAGGGCATCTGATCTTTTGGATCTAAGTTACAGGCCATTATGAGCTTCCATGTGGGTACTTGGAACCCATCCCTGGTCCTTTGCAAAAATAGTCAGCTGGTACCTTCTTAATATGCAGAAAAGGCCCCTCATATTACAATGTTTCCCTCATAAGTCTTCTCATAGTGGTTCAGGGCTCTGCCGGTGTCTAATAGAGCTGTTCGTCTGGCTTCCTCTATTGAATGTATCTTAGATTATGATTCTAGGTTCTATGTGTGTGTGTACTTTGATTTAGCTCATCCTAAAACTGTAGTTTAATATATTATATTTGAGCCATCTGGCATTGCTAGGGACTTTGGTAAGAAGTAGACCCTATCTAACCATTTTTTTCATTGAAATAAACCTCAATATAGAATCACATATTTCTTACCAAAAAGGAGGAACTAAGCCATACCCATTAGGAATAATAGGATTAAAAAAAAAAAAAAAAAGACATATAAGCAAGAATTTCGCTGACTGGGATGAGAATAGCTGACACCTCTGTCGAGCAGCATACCCCTGAAACCATGGCTGTAAATAGTTGGTACAGTGGGAGAATGGCTGAATTTAAATGTGGCATTGTTATCTTTGGAGATAATAGAAGTATAACATCTATGACTATGCAGTCTACTTGAAAGATAACTTTTTACTTTTATTGAATATTTTCTTTATTTATATTTCAAATGCTATCCCCTTTCCAGGTCTCCCCTCAGGAAACCCCCTATCCCATCCCTCCCCCACTTCTAGAGGGTGCTCTCTCACCCACCCACCCACTCCCTCCTTCCCGCCCTGCATTCCCCTACACTGGGGCATCGAATACCCACAGGACCAAGGGCTGTTCCTCCCACTGATGTCCAACAAGGCCATCCTCTGCCACATACATGGCCAGAGCCATGGGTCCCTCCATGTGTACTCTTTGGTTAGTAGTCTAGTCCCTGGGAGCTCTGGGGGGGTCTGGCCGGTTGACACTGTTGCTCCCACCCCTGGGGATACAAACCCCCTCAGCTCCTTCAATCCCTTCTCCCACTCCTCTGTTAGGGACCCCAAGCTCAGTCCAATGGTTGGCTGCCAGCATCTACTTCTATAATTGTCAGGCTTAAGGTTGAGCTTAGAATTTAATATGTAAGCATAGGAGACTATAGCAAGAGGTAACATTTTATGATCAAACCACCACAGACTTCTACTGAAAATGTTGGGTTTTCATACCATGATAAAGTTGGAAATCCAACCACTGAGCTACAACTTGAAAGTTAATTATTTTTTATTTATTAAGTTCTATCTTTAAATTTTTATATGTATGTATTATATAAGGTTTTTTGGTGTATCACATGTATGCACAGCCTTGGGGACTCCGGAAGATGGCACTGGATCTCCTGGAACTAGACTAATAGCCTGCTGTGAGCCACCCTGTGGGTGCTGAGCCCAGGTCCTCTGCAAGAGCAGTAAGAGTTCTTAATGGCTGAGCCATCTTTCCAAACCAAAGGCTAATAAATATTATGAAGCAAATTACACTTCTCATGAATGGAAGTATTAAAAACAAACATATAAAAGATAAAAAAATTCAAAATCTTATTTTATGAATGAGGAAATTAATAACATATTAAACCAGGTTAAAAGAAACTGAAGAAAAAAATTAGACTCTTCGGAAGGCTCCAACTGATTGATTGCATATGTGCAAACTGGCTTCGCCTACTGTAGGACAGAGAAGTGAATTCTCACTAGTCTCCAGTCTTAACCAGCTCAAACACGAGGAAGCTGGGGAGGCTTCTCAGCCTCACCTGGATCAGGAGGCAAGGCAATGCTGCTGACTCCAGGTAAAGGCGTCTCTCACCTCTTTGGGTCTTTTCAAAGCCCTACACAGATTTTCCCTGCAACATGTAGACTTGTTAGATAAATATCTCTCCCCTTACTGCTAGTTATAGTTAGTTAGCCTTTACAGAGAACTAAGTAATGTGTGTGTGCATGAGCAAGAGAGAGAGAGAGAAAGAGAGAGAGAGAGAGAGAGGGAGGGAGGGAGGGAGGGAGGGACCGAGACAGAGACAGAGGAAGGGGGTAGGGGACAGGGGGATAGGGGAGGGAGCTAGCTAGCTTTTGGATGTGAAAAAGCAGCTTATGCTCCACAAGTTGAATTTTCCCTTTTGATTTATTGAGATGGTAGATCCTAACAGCTAGAACTGCTCTTTCAACATCACAGATAAGGGAAAGGGAAGCCTTTGGAAGACAAATGGATGCTTACAATTAATATACAAATACTCTATTTATGATGGTTGAGCTTGGGCATTTTCAACTTTGTCATGTGTGAAAACAGTATATCTAGTAGAAATCTGTTGAATACGATATACACATGAAAATACAAGGACTTGTGTATTTGAACACTTGGAACCAAGCTACTGACGGTAGGGGCTTCTAGCACACTAACAGTAACTCCTATAAGCCTATACTTGAGTTTGAATTTTTTCCCTAGCTAGCTATATGTACTTCAGGGATGCTGGCTAGTAGGAACTAGCCACAGCCATTAGCCAACCACTGAATCACAACAGGAAATGACAGCCCCTAGTCAGCCACCCAGTCACAATGGGAAAACCGCTGGTAGTCTGCTATGCCCAGAGTTGCTGAGGTCTGATGTGAGGTGGGCCAGAGATTTTAAGTGCAGATTAAACTATAATTAGTCAAGAGCGTCTATGCAGAGTCAGTAGATTGCACAGTTTCATGTGTCTGCAGGTGCTCCAACTCCCAAACCTGGAAGCAACCAAGTAACAAACGCCACACCGCTGAATCTAGGCACTTATGTAAAACTTGAGCTGCCCGCTATGTTTGGTCTAAGACATTAGAGGTTAGCACACAAGCCATTAGCTTCTCATCCCATTGTGAATACTGAGCACTTGCTCTTGTCCTCTGGAAGATTCCTACTGCTGACACCTCTGTGAAGGGAGCTACCACTCAGGGCTTCTCAACTGTTAACTCTGAGGAGGAGAGGTCCATGCTCCCTAGAGTCCTTCAAGGTTTCTAGAAGAAGTGACCTCTTTTCCACCATTGTCCTCTAACTTACTCTGTTTGGTCACACCTGTTTCCTGGCTGCCCTTTGAGCCTGCCAAGTCCACTCCAGTCTGTTCCCTCTGCCTTGAATATTCCTGTTCCAAGTTCCAGCATGCAGTGCATGCTTGCGGATCGTCACTGAAGCATCTCTCTAACATCTACCCTTGCTACCCTTCTTACGAGTGCACCCCCACCCCACTTTAACACATCCTACTTCTTCTGCCTGGTTCATTTTTCTCCCTGCCATTTATTTCATAACTGCTTCACAAAATATGTTTTTATCTTATTTCTTGCATGACTTCCTGCACTGCTATGCAATCTTCAAAGAGGTAGTTCTTATCTGCTTTGTTCATTGCTGCATGCTGTGGTGCCTCAGGATGAGCACCCAGCAGGTGCTCTGTGTGCATATTCTCAGGGTGAATGAAACCGTGAAGCCCCTCTTAAGTGTGTGTGTGTGTGTGTGTGTGTGTGTG
>NW_022196909.1:58453573-58512942 GCF_008632895.1 Mastomys coucha | reverse complement strand
AGGAGAGGAGAGGAGAGCAGAGGAGAGGAGAGGTGATTTTCTCAGTGTATATACTTTCCTCCAAAGAGTTGAGAACTGGTTTGTTGGCCCTGAGCCCGGAGTCACCCCCACAGCAGCAACAGCCATCCATACTCTGTCGTCACACAGCAGACACCTCTGCCTTCCTAGCCCAGACTTAACGACTTGAGCATTTCTCATTGCTCCTCCAAGGAATATGTCAAAAATGGTGTCTAATGACTACACTTTGTGAGCTCAAGTTTTCCTACTTTTAGCTTCATGAGTTTGATTTCGGCACTTCACTTCTTGCAAGTACTCGTGACTCATAAATTACATTTAGTTGTTTGATGAGCAATAACCAGTTGACTCCATTTGAAGGTGTTCCAGACTGCTGCTATAAATAAACACTGCTTAGGTAATATAAGTTAATTGTGTTGGTATAGATAAAAGCTTTTCTCTGCACTGTGCAATTTGCTAGCTAGATGCTCTGCTGTGCCATTTAGTTTAGTTTTTCACAAGAACTCTCCCTAAGTGGGTCCTATTAGTGACCCCCCCCCCAGTGTGCAAATGAATAAATACAACACAAGGAGGCTTAAATGCTCAGGATTATTTAGCTAGTATGTGTCAGGTCTGGGTAGCAACTTGGGAGGCTAAGGTCTGGGGCTGTAACTGTTATTTTCTAGGGCCAAAGGGATGGTTCCGAATGATGCATCCTGACTCCTTTTCCTCTGCTAGGGCCAAAGCGATGGTTCCAAATGATGCATCCTGACTCCTTTTCCTCTGCTAGGGCCAAAGGGATGGTTCCGAATGATGCATCCTGACTCCTTTTCCCCTGCTTAGGTTGCTGACTCAGGAGCTCTGGTTTTTCCTCTTCTTCTCATTCTCAAATCTTAGCCTCAAATAAATCACACTATTAACAGACACTGAACTCTGAATAATTCAAGACACTTCCAAATGGCTCCTGAGGCAGATACTCCAATACCTGGACTTCTGAAATATTTACACACTTTTCAACATCCCTGAAGACATTTTTTTCTTAGTCTCCCCGAAATAAAAATCCTGAAGCTCCTTGCACCAGCTTTTGCCCATCCTTAAATTCACTTACAGTGATGAAGAATACCCTCTTGAGCAGACTCTACTAAGGATTGCTTGAACCTTCCTTTCTCCTGGGTCTGGACCATTAGCTTCCCTGTTCATTTCTGTGTCAACCAGTTTTTGTCAGAAATCAAGTTCAGTTGGTCTTCCTAGAATCTCATACGTCACACTGGCCACCCTTAAGAGAGAATTGTGTTTCTCTTCTTCTACTACCTCCACCCCCAGTAGATGCCTCGTCACCTGGCCTGTCTTCAGCAAGGTCCTGTTTTATCTATAATAAAACCCCCTTTTATCTATAACTTTTATTCTACTTATTATCTAAAAATTTGGATTTGTCTGTGCTGAATTGTGAGCCAGATATCATCTTTTTCCTCTACAATAAACTCACTACACTGTGAGATTTCTTTTGTGATAATTCACTCTTGAGTAAAATATTCTGAATATTTTCTTTAATGCCAGTTTACCTCCCAACCTAATAATAGAAAGATTTTTTTCTTTTAATTTTAGTTATCTTGGAAGTCTATCTGTCCATCACCCATCTAGACTGTTAGTCCAACAATTAAAAGAAACAAGACAAATTTAAATGGGCCATGCATACAAGGGACCTCTGTTTTAACACAGGGGATGAGGAAATTTAAATTGGAGAGATACAAGCATGGCAAATTATAAATTCTTCTTGGTGTGCTTCAAAATGCCTTTAGAAATAGAAGGAAAGTCTAGGCTGAATGTACTACCAAAGGCACACTTTATTTTGTTCATTTTTCTTTATAAGCCATTGGTAAGTCTAGGCTTTACAAACACCAGTAGGTAGAATTACTATTTGTGTGTTTGTTGGTTTGTTTTTATTTCTCAAGGCAGTGGGTTCAAAAGCACAGCTGCTCCTCCCAGTGAGAGCCTGAAGATTCCAGGAGACAGTGGCCTAGCTAGAGAGCTCCTGAAAACCCCGGTATTAAAATTGTGCCGCTCTGGAACTTCAAAGGCTTGGCCGGCTAAGATGAACTCAAAATGTCAGCTCAAGATCAAATTAAATCACATTGCAATGCTGAATTACTGCTGTACATCCAGGTGGCAGCCTTTCTTTCTCTCTTTCTTTCTTTCTTTCTTTCTTTCTTTCTTTCTTTCTTCCTTTCTTCCTTTCTTCCTTCCTTTCTTCCTTCCTTCCTTTCTTTCTTTCTTTCTTTCTTTCTTTCTTTCTTTCTTTCTTTCTTTCTTTCTTTCCCTCTCCCCCTTTCCTCCTTCTCTTCTTCCTCTTCCTCCTCCTCCTTTTCTCCTACTTCTCCTTCTCCTTCTCCTTCTCCTTTTCCTCCTTCTCCTTCTCCTTCTCCTTCATATGGCTGCATCTCTTATCAACAGTCGCATGCCACCCTCAAAACTATGGGCATCCTTTTCTGAGTTAATTTCCCTTATACTTTTAAAAACATAGTCAGATAAAAGAATAAAAAATTGGTGTCTTCTAATACTGTTCTTCCTCTTATTCTCTGTACACATTTAACTCCCAGTTGTATGCACAAAGATGCCAATTAACAGTGGTATCTTTTAGAACATGTATAAGGGAAATAATAATATTTTAGAAATGCAACTTTATCAGCATTTGTAATAAAAATTTCCTTAGATCTGGCTAGCACTAACTAGCTTTACTCTCTAAATTGCATGGACTAGACAGATATGTAATTTAACTGTTTCTCTTTCTGACTCGAAAGCTGGCAAACTTCCTGTTAAAAGCTAGAAAGTCATTACTCACAGCTTTGGGAAATATGTTGTCTCTATGGCATCCCCTCCAAGTTGCTATTGTTTTTCTATGTGTTCACAATGTATGCAATGTATATAAGTGTGTGTGTGTCTGTGTGTGTATGTGTGTGTGTGTGTGTGTGTTCGTACATATGCATGGCATGTGCACATGCGCATATGCACACGCCACAGAGCACTTATGACAATTAGAAAGCAGCCTGTGGGGTCAAGCCTTGTCTTCCTCCTTGGGTGAGGTCCGGTTTTCACAGCTGTCCCTGGGATTCTTCCATTTGCCTCAGATCTCACCATAGGAATGCCACGATTCCAGAGGTAAACCACCACACCCGGCTTCATCTGGACTCAGAGACTTCAAGCTTAGGTATTACTGCTCCCATGACTAGTGCTCTACTCACTAAGCCATCTCTCTCAGATTGGCCATTTAAAGCAACAGCAGCCATAGACAGACAACACATAATGAAGGAAGGAGTGGGTCTGCATTCCAGAAGCAAAGACAAACAAACTAAACAAACAACAAAATAAGACAAAACAAGCCCCAAAGATGCCCACATATACTTTATGACAATGAATTCTTAAAAATCTTAATATGCTTTAAATTGTCATCCTGTGCTCTGTGCCACCTTTATAGTATCATATGTCCAAACAGGATTCTGGATATTTTGTGTTAAAACCATATAGTAAAACTCTGCTCAGACAAGCTACAAAAAATTTCCTACTCCCAAACATGGGCTGTCAGAGGCTATCTCATAGAGTCATGTAAAGTACTGCTTCTCAGCCTTCTTGATGATTGAGTTCCTCATGGTATGGTAACCCCACACCCCATCATTAAATTGCTTCCATTGCTACTTTAGAACTCTCATCTTGCTACTGTTATGAATTGTAAATGAAAATATCTGATATGGATGATGTCTGATATGTGACTCCTGTGAAAGGGTCATTTGACACCCACAAAAGGGGTTGCAACCCACAGGTTGAGAACCACCGATATAAAACCTATAGTAGAAATAGTACCAAAGGTGGTGATAAATCTGGTGTGATAAAAATAAGTCACTGAGATATTCTCCCACCCCCTTAGAAATGGTTTAAAACTCATTCATACTGTGCTGGCTAAAATGGAAACAGAAACACACAGAGCTGTGAAACTTTTGTTTCTGTGGACAGCAGCACCTGGTCATCCCTGCTAAGGTCTTTTCTCTTACTTCCTCCTCTGCCTTCTTTTCAAACCATTAGACATCAACAAACCTCAAACAGCACTTGGAACTCTGGGAAGGGTGCTTGGTATCCTGTGCCTGAGAACAAAGGAAGGCAGAGAAAGCACTGCTTGAGGACTCAGTGTGGTGGCAGGCACAGTTGTAATTCAGCAACACTTGGGAGACAGAAGCACAAAATCAAGACCATGGGGGCACATTTAAAACTAAGCTTGATCTCCTGGTTAGCTTTTTGGCAGCTTGACACAAGCTAGGATCATCTAGGAAGAGAGGAATACAATTGAGAAAATTCTTCCGTCACAGTGACTTGTAGGAGAGGCTGTTGGGACATTTTCTTGATTAATGATTGATGAGGAGGATGTGTCCGGCCCACTGTGGCCCATGACATTCCTGGACAGGTTATTCCTGGGACATATAAGTAAGCACAATACCGAGCAAGCCATGGAGAGTGAGCCAGTTAGCTGGGTCCTTTCAGGGCCTCTGCTTCTGTTTCCACCCCTGCTCCTGCCTGGGTACCTACCCTGCTTCCCTCAAGGGACCGGATGTGATGGAGGTGGACTGTGATAGAAGAAATTATAAGATTAAAAACAAAGAAAGAATCAAACACTACCAACCTTTCTTTCCCAAGGTTGTGTTTGGTCATATTTTATCACAGCAAGAGAAGGCAAGAAAAGACGTTTAGTTTATGTAGTAAGGGTCAAGCAAACCCGAGTTGCAGGGCCATGTCTTAAAACAGGAAAGGAATAGGTGAGGTAGCTCTGCTTAGCCCACCCGCAGAGACTCTGATAAATAAATGCACAGTGCACAGGTCCCTTCAGGCCCATAGTAAGAGCCATGGAGCAGCTTCACTAGCTTTGGCTTCTACCTGTCTCCTCTATGGGTGAGAGAAATCCTTCCTGGTGGTAGCTTTGAATTTGAACCCTTCCCTTCCTTATAAGGCTCCTTTCCCACTTCAGGCTACTTTCCTCCGTGCTTGGTTTTCAACACACACACTCTCATCTACACATGTTGACCTGTTGTGGGTTCCTTCCTGAGCCCCTATCATGTGAGATGTGGAAATCAACCTTGGGAAGGAAAAAGTGGGATGGAGAGCAAGGTGCATAGGCTCCAGCAACAACTTGAAGGGTCCTGATCTGCCATACGAGGTATTAGATCTAAGATGGCTCCTGGAACACTGGTGAGACAGCAAAAGGAACCAAGGCCAGGCCATGGCTGCTTCTCCCATTTTCACGAAAGTCCCAACAGTGATGATGTTCCCTGCCCCCACTCTCCAACCCCACCCTCCATGCCCACATGTTCCTTCTGAGTTACCTTATCAGGCAGGGTTTTGATTGGGGCATCGTGATGGTGTGATGAGATATGATTGGCCGTGGACTTAGGGACTTGGGATTGGCTCCAACACTGTCTATAAGCTTACGCGCTGGGCAATAAATAGATCTGTACCCTGATTTTGGTCTCCAAAGTCTGATTTCCCAGGATTCATCACATGTCTCTGTCACCTCTCACCCCACATCCTCAGTCCTGTTCCTACACTCTCACACACTTAACCTTGCTCATGCCTGCAGGTTTGATAAAGTCCCTTGCTGGTTATTCTCTGTTGCTTCCATGCCCCCTGTTCTGCTCTGCCTCAGGAAGGTTCCTCTATGTACCACACCCTACTCTAGCCTCCCACCCTCCACCCCTAGAAGCCTTGTCCTCCAAATGCCTAGTAAAGTCACCTACTGAGAAGTGTCACCAGGACCTCAGTGGACAGTAGTGGAGCAGCAGCTTTTCTGGGTGACTCTGGCTTCCTGGCAGAATGTTCAAGATGATGCTAACCCTAGCCCCGCTCCTCTTTTTCCTTCTTTGGATCTAAGGGTAGCAATACCTTTCCCTTGTTACTGGTCTCCAAATGTTCTAACAACTTACATCTGCCTATGTTTCATTATAGTTTCTTTATTACAAACTGACTAATTTTATTTCATGCTGGGATTTGGATAGATGCCTTGATTTTTCACCTTTGTTGTGTGACCAGATCCCCTACACAGTCCACGAAACTCATTTCATGGGGCACCTAGGCCATCAGAGGCCAGCATGTGCATCATGCATTCATCCTTTGCCAGTCACTCTGTTCTTTACGTCAACTGCTCACAGCTACAGACCAAGGAGGCAGCCCACAGGTCTTAGTCTGAAGTTCACAATCTTCTTAGGACTGCAAGGAGGGAGCTTGAAACAAAAGAGGAATGGGATATATTCTGACATCAGATAAGGGTGTGTATACCTTTGTGTGAGTGTGTGTGAGTATGAGTATGTGTGCATGTGTGAGTATGTGTGTGAGTGGGTGTCTTTATATGAGTGTGTATGTATGTGTGTATGAGTGTATGTGAGTGTGTAAAGTGTGTGAGTGTCTCTGTGAATGTGTGAGTGTGTGTGAGTACGTGCAAGTGGATGTAAGTGGGTGTCTGTATGTGAGTGTGTGTGTGTATGTGAGTGCGCACGTATGCACGCATGTGTGTGGCTTGTGCTCTGGAATCTCAGGATTCATCACCTTCTTAATGCTTTTCTGACTAAATAACTAAACATGACTTTTATCAAAGATAAAAAGAAATTCAAATCAAAACTGACTTTATCAATTCAATTAGTGACGTAATTCCTACTGTATTTTCACCCCTGAGCATGAGTTCTGACAATCCCCTAGTTGCGATGATCATCAACTCTGTTGAGCAGTCAAAAACGAAGCATAGTTTCAAATAATTTGGGGGACAAAATAAGAATGGCCGGGAACTAAGGATGTCCCACACAAGTCTATAGGTCACTGTATTGATGTGGATGGGCCTGGCCCATTGTATATTGTTCCTTAGGTAGGTGGTTCTGAGTCATATAAGAAAGCAAGCTGAGCA
Organism: Mastomys coucha; assembly: GCF_008632895.1. Lineage (NCBI taxonomy): Eukaryota > Metazoa > Chordata > Mammalia > Rodentia > Muridae > Mastomys > Mastomys coucha. The sequence goes on along the minus strand of NW_022196909.1, from coordinate 58,506,017 downwards.
AGCAGGAGAGGGCAAGCCAGTAAGCAACATCCCTCCACAGTCTTTGCATCAGTTCCTGCACCCGAGTCCTTGCTTGAGGTTTATATTCCCTTCATGATGGAATATAAAGTATATGTTGAAATAAACCCTTTCCTCACCAGGTTGGCTTTAGGTCATGGTGTTTGGCACAGCAATAGAAACCTAATTAAGATAAGCTGTAAATCTGGGCACCATGCTATGTCCTCTCATAGACCCTGACAGAAAGCTGAGGCTCCAGCTCTGCTTGCCTTCCTCTCCCTCCATCCTTCAACTATGAAGTCAAGCTTTCCAAAGAATTCCTTTTCCAATGAAAGGCCTCTAGGTTCTGTGTGTTGGGTAAATTACTGGGTATTCAGAACTATTTGAGATAGGTTAGCTCAGAAATTGTCCTTTCAACTGATCTTAGATGTTGACATTTTCAAAATAGGTAACAAACTTGGTGGGATCCCAGTTACAATACTAATTTAGCTGCAAAATCTGGTCATTTCTGAGCTAAGGAAACATTTCTCCAATTGCAATGCCCATTACCAGTTATAAAGACAACTCCTTTAAAATACATAGGTCCTTTTACCAACTGGTGTCTATTCACAACTGTCTTCTTGGAGCTTTTAAGAAGTTACTACTAACTTCCTTAAGCTTCTTTAAGCTGTTTGGCATGGGTGGTGTCAGGTACCAGGGAAATAAGACCTGAGAATCTTCTATTGAATTTTCACAGAATAACAATTGGTCCCCACCATCTCCAGGACATGCCAAAGACCTGGGATGAAGAAGGCTCCAGGGAGTCTATGAGGGTGTCTCTAGTTGAGACTTCTAGCAGTGGGGGATGGAAAGCCTGAAGCGGCAACCTCCCATAGCCAAGCAGGACTCCCAGTAGAGGGATAAGGACAGCAATCCACCCACAAAACCTTTGAACCAAAAGTTGTCCTTCCTATAACAAGTTCATGGACAAATATGGATCAGAAACTAAGGGAATGACCAACCAATGAATGGCCCAACTTGAAACCCATTCCATGGGCAAGAACCAATCCCTGACACTATTAATGATAATAATGATGATTGTTATACTTGCAGAGAGAAGCCTAGCACAACTTTCCTCTGAAAGGCTCCACTCAGCAGCTGACCAATATAGATGAGAGACCCACAGCTGCACACTAGACAGAGTTTGAGGAGACTTGTGGAACAGTTGGGGATCCAGAGGGGATAGGGACTCAATAAGAAGTTAACAGAGTGAGCTAACCTGGACCTTTGGAGCTCCCAGAAACTGAACCTGACCAAACAGCAATATGGGTTGGACCTAGCCGTCCCCCATATATAACTGATGTGTAGCTTGGTTTTCCAACAGCTGGAGCAGGGCTTGTCCCTGACTCTGTTGCCTGCTTGTGTATCATGCTCCTTATCTGGCCTCAGTAGGAGAGGATATGCCTAATTCTGTAGTGACTTGGTATCCAGATGAGGTTGATACCCAGGGAGGACTTCTGCCTTCTCAGAGGTGAATGGAAGGGGTAGGGGAGAGGCCACGTGAGACAAAAAAAATGGAAGAAAGGGGTTCTGTAATCAGGATGTAAAGTAAGTAAGTAAATAAATAAATAAGAGGATGGTATTATCGGTCATCAATGAGAAGAGAGGTCCTTGGTCCTGTGAAGGCTCGATGCCCCAGTGTAGGGGACTGTCAGAGCAGGAAGGCGGGAGTGGGTGTGTGGGGGGAACACTCTCATAGAAGCAGGGGGAGGCGGATGGGATAGAGGCTTTCAGGGGGGACTGGGAAAGGGGATAACATTTGAAATGTAAATAAAGAAAATACCCAATAAAAAGGAAAATAAATAAATAAATAAATGGGCCCCCACATAAGGGAAACCATGTCATCAGCAACTTTCTACACTTTTCTTTAACCTTAAGTAACTAATCAAGAAGATGGGGGCACATTACTATCCTTGTCTATCTTTGTACAAACAGTAGGAGGAAACCTGACCCTATTAAGACTGACATTTGACCTTTGACTAAGATTCTTGATGTCTCTGCAGTCTTAGTTCTCTGTCTCTCTGTCTCTGTTTCTCTCTGTCTCTCAGTCTCTCTCTCTCTTCCTCTGTGTCTCTGTCTCTCATTGTCACTTTCATATTTATCTTCCTCTCCCTTCTCCTCAGAACCATCCTCCTCATACGTTCAGCTGAGGTTTTTTGTTTGTTTTGGTTTTTTTCGAGACAGGGTTTCTCTGTGTAGTCCTGGCCATCCTGGAACTCACTCTGTAGACCAGGCTGGCCTCAAACTCAGAAATCCACCTGGATTAAAGGTGTGCACCACCACTGCCCAGCTTCACCTGAGGTCTTAATGGTGATAATCCACCCAACCGACAGATATCCTCTACACATCCTTAAAATTCTCCTCATCCCCTGTCAGTCTAGCACTCTGATGCCACCTGCAATGGCAAGACCTGCATTTTAAGTGTTCGTTTCCCCTGGGATGCTTTCCAATCCTGTTCCTGGAGGGCAGGGTCCATGTCTCACTGTTTGTGAGTTCCCTGTGTAGTGCTATGTACACTCCATAAGAGCTAAGAAGAGAGCTCATGTGGGGAAGTGCCTGTGCCCAAGCGTAACGACTTGAGTTCAGTGACTGGGGCCAGCATTAGAACTGGGCTCTGAGCCTACATACAAGCAGAGCCTAACAGGAAAAGAGGGCGATTGCTGTGGGGAGGAGAGCGTGCCTTTCTGACCAAGAGTTTGCCTCACTCTGTCTTCATCCTTTTGCTCATGTGGAACTTCCTGTGAGACATTTGATGACAAGCTGGACACTCTCCTCCATGACTGTTTATTTGGTATCAAACAATGTGACTCTCCTATGCTGTGTCTCAGAACTTGGGAGATGGTGCTTCTGTAGGGAGATAAGCACTGAAATCTACCTTCCGAGAATCTAAGTTAAGGCAGACCCAGACCTGGAACACACACAGGGCAGAGGGCACATTTCCCAGTTTACCTTCTTCATCAATGTTCAACAGAAGTGGACTGGGTTGGGTGAAGAGAGGTGGGTGTTGTGTTAGGTAAAACAGCAGAGGCAGCATCTGAAAGAGATGTGTCTGCTATTCTCTCTAGAAAGCAGCAGGGATGGGGTTCCCCTGGGTGAGAGCTCCAGGGAACCCCTCATGGTTGTTCTGTGTTCAAAGGAAAAGCCATATGTTACTCAATCTCTAGATTAAGAACTCTTTAGGTGCATATGCATCTGTGTGTGCATGTATGCATTTGTGTGTGCATGTATGTGTGTGTGTGTGTACATTTACATGCGTGCACACATTCATGTGCCTGCAGAGGCCAGAACATAGTGTCAAGTGTTTGAGTTACAAGCAATTTTAAGTCACATGAAATGGGTGCTAGGACCAAACTTGGGTCCACAATAAGAACAGTTAGTACTCTTAACCACTGAGCAATCTCTCTAGCTCCAATGGGTTAAAATTTTAATGAAGGTTCCAAAGCCCACTTCATAAGGAGCCAAGAGAATCAAATATTCAGTGTGATGGTCAGTGTCCCATCCTGGCAGCCAGGAAACTTCTATAGCACTTCTTCCCACAGCTGACTCAGATTCACAGTCCCCAGTGAGATCCAGAGTGAGTCAGCTGTGCACTGGTGCCCTGTACGAAAAAGTGAGGAATGTGACGTATACTTGCGCATCACAAACACACTGAAGAATGCCATCCAACCCAAGTGTGCAGCTGTCTTCTGCCGGATGTTAGCTAACAGAGCAGATTGCCTCTGGTGCACTCCTGATTTGTGCTACTAATTCTACATATATATGGCATAAATGAGGTTCACGCTTCCTTCTTATTATAAAGAATTTGCATATAGGCATAAATGTTTTATAAGGCAACTTGACAACATGACTGTTTCAGCAAGATGTCAAAGCAGGTTCTAACCGAAAGCTTATAACTTCCGTAGTCATGTACTTTTGGTCAGGTTAAGAATAATCAGGCATGACATTCTTTAATGTTAAATAGGCCTCCAATACAGTCAGAAAGAGCTTAGAATGCAGCTGTGACATCTTCCTTTTCCTATCTCACTTTAGCTCAGACCATTTCATGCTACCCCATCCCAATGCGTGCTGGTACTTCCCCAAGAGTCATGCTTTGTCTGATTATGTAACCACCCTAAGCCACTTCCTCATTTAAACACAATGTTGTTTGGGAGACATTGACAGTGAGCCGGTGATTAAAGCCTCACTTGTTCTGGAATAAGAGTAAGATTGTCTCTGCCTCCCTCCTTACTCCCATCTGCAGGTTAAATGGAACCTTTCCCTCCCAGATAGAGAGTTGGCACTTTTAGAAGGCATGGTTGGGCGTGGGAATGTGGTCATTGACCTCATCCTTCAAGATGTCACAAAAAGCTTCAGGAAATAACCATTTCCCATCCACAGTGTCCTTGGGCTCTGTTGGGATCACTGAGAAAAGCACTTGGCACCTCTCCCATCCCAGCCTGCAGCAGTTTTTCTGCAGCAGGACAGAAACTCTTGGAAGACAGCCCATAAAACATCCCCAGAGGTATACATCAAACTCAAATGTGTGCGTACTGGGTCTATTTAAAGATCACTATTTGTTTATTTATTTTTAGTTTGTATCATCAGAAGCAAAAAAAAAAAAAAAATCTATCCCTTCTGTGAGTGTATTTCAAGTTGAGTTCCTTGTCTGAAACCCTTGGCATCAGACATGTTTCAGATTTAGGATTTCTCAGGCTCTCAAGAAAGGTATGAAGCATCTGTGGGGAACAGACTCTGCACATCCTACTTGAATTACAGACACTCCTGTCACTGAATCCATGGATATTTCTGCTGCCCCCTCTGCAGAGGTACTTCAAAGCCTAAAGAAAGATTATAAATGATTAAAGATTAAAACTATTAGTGATCGAATTTGCAATCCTCTACTATACACATGCTGCCAGAACAATCAGACCCACCATATGCAGTCCTTGGTTGGTGGTTGAGACCCTGGGAGCTCTGAGAGTACTAGTTAGTTCATATTGTTGTTCATCCTAAGGGGCTGCAAATCCCTCAGCTCCATAGGTCCTTTCTCTATCTCCTTCATTGGGGACATAGTAGAGGATTGCAAATTCGATCATTAATAGGAGGAGAGGACCTCAGCCCTGTGAAGGTTCTGTGCCCCAGTGTAGGGGAATGCCAGGGCCAGAAAGTGGGAGAGGGTGGGGTGGCAGGCATGGGGAAGGGGGAGGGAACAGGGGTTTGTTCTTGTTTTTGTTTGTTTGTTTTTTGGAGGGGAAACTGGGAAAGGAGAAATTTACATGTAAATAAAGAAAATATCTTAAAAAAATAAAATAAATAAAATTTAAAAAAAATTAAAAAAAAGATTAAAATTATACAAAGTCTCACCATTGTTTAGATCAGGATTTGCTGTCAAGTGGTACTCTCACCATACTGGGAAAAAAATAAAAAATAAACGTAAAAAAAAAAAAACAAACAGACATTCTGTTTTCAGAGTGTTTTGGTTTTATTACTGTGTGTTATGTGCTCACTGCTTGCAAAGTAGTCAGAGATGTTACAATGTCACTGTATATAGCAACAGCTTGCATGATGTGGTCCTTAGACCAGAGGCTCCAACCTCTTCTGAAAATATTCTAGAATAAAAGGGATGGTGTAGCCGCCCGCGGCCACACGTACAAATGGGTCATCTGGAATGGGAGTCAATTAAGGGTACCGGAAATGTGGGAAGGGTTTGAAAAAATTAGACCAACTCGTGGTGTGCTTTCAGTCCACCTTCATTCATTGAATTCCTTATTACAAGCAAACAGGTAGATAGGTAAAGCAAAACCCCTCCCCCAAGTTCGTCAGCGACTTGGCCCAATCGGCAGCTTCAACTTCAGTCTCTGGAGGCGGGACTTCCAGCATAACTGGAACTTGGAGAGAGGCGTGGCAATTAACAGGAGGTGGGCAGAGAGGTGTGGCTATCGGTGGCAAGGCGGGGTCTGAAGAATCAGCCTTCAGCTGTAAGAGGGTCACCGGATGGTTCCCTGGGTTAAATGCTTGCTGCACAAGCACCAGGACCTGATATGCATCCCTCGTAGCCATGTAAAAGGCCATGTAAGGCAATAAATCCCTGGGGCTCATTGTTCAACTTGCCTAATTGAACTGTTGAGTTCCAGGGTGAGAGTCTTAAAATAAGGTGAAAAGTGACTGAGGAAGACACCCAACTGTACCTCTAGAGTCTATACCACACACATACACACACACACACACACACACACACATACACACACACACACACACACACACAAAACACTTAAGAATATACACAACATGCACAACTCATACAGAGATACAACCACACATATACAAGGAGAGAAAGAACTGCACATACTCCAGTTCTCTCCAAGATTTACTGAATAAGGAACTGTGGTAGGTGGGCTATGTAAGCCTGTCTAATAGTACCTGCATAGGACCATGAAAGCACTGCAGGTAGAAGAGCATCAGGGAGAATCATACATAAATGCTAGGCTGAGAGTAAAGACCTTTGAGCCCTGGCTACCTGAGTGTGGTCTGTAGTAAGATGATTTTAAACCAGATGCATGGGTATTGTGTCTAATGCCCTTTTTTGCTGAGCAGAATTTTCATACAGCTCTTAAGTAATAAGTAACATTCTTTTTAAAATATGTAAATAAGGTAACATTTTATAGGTTTCACAGACTAAAATAATATCATCATTAAATGGGGCAAATGATAATTTGCTGATCAATTCTACATAGTAGGAGAAAGTAAATGTACTGACGTTAAATGCTGTACCTATAAGAACAAAGAGCATTGTCTTCTACCCCAGGTTTCCTATCACAGGACCTGCTCTGGACCACAGCATGCATTTGAGACCAGCCAGGACTTCAGCACAAGACCTCATTCCCTCCAGGCTCCAAATGAGCCCCAGTCAAAAGCATCCAGCTTCCAGTCATTCTGTAGTTTTGAGTAATACAAAGTGCACTAAGCTAAGTCCCAGACCTCACCAGGACTCATGCAGGCACAGAGTGTTCCTCCTTAAAAATAGAGAGACCTCAGTTTCCGAGATGGTGAAGGCAATTCAACTCGTGTTCTGCTCAGCTCCAGTGGAATGGCCCAGGAGAAACCAGTCAAGTCCAGGTGAGACAGAGGAAACTGCTTCCTGGCAGGTGGGCTCTGTAAGCAAAAGTTCTTTCTGAAGGTTCTCAAACATTTCCCATTTTCAACCTCTTTTCACAAGTGAAAATTCTGAAGTGACCTCAGTTGGATAGGTATAAAAATGGGTAGATAAATAGAGCGTGTACTAATAACAAATCATGAAGCAATGTATACTAATTATACAACTCATACTAATATAAAATCTACACTATTCATTAGGGGATAACAAGATGGCTCAGTGTGTTAAAAGTGCTTGTCTTGGAAGCCTGATGACTCTGGAACCCATGCCACAGGCTTGACCTCTGACCCTCAAATGTATGCTCGAGCACAAATCACGTGCATAAGCACATTAAAGTTTTTTGAACTTTAGGAATCCATTTTACTATGCACAGTTTTACACTGTACTAAAGGTGAAGGCACACTTGCACACTGAGATGGCTACCCTTGATTGTGTGACCCCATCTGATCCCCAGATATGCTTCTTTGATGCTCACATGCTGATCAATGACAACTGCAACAACTAAAATCTTTGCTTCCCCAGATGAAGCGAAGGTGCTTCTTTAAGTGCAGAAAACTGCATAGAGAGTAAACAAAACAAAAAGACCAAACAGCAAACACAAAACCGCTTCGCAGTCTGGAGTCTGGGCTAAGGTATCTATCTTAGACAGCATCCCTTGCTGCGGTGTGCCAGCACGCCTAGGGCAGTGTACACGGGACTGTGTGCTCTGAACCAAGGCCAGGAGAAGCAACACAGGTGGGCCTGGCCAGAAACACCTCTTGGTTCATTATGTTCTTGATTTTCTTGCACATCCAAAAAACTTTTTCTGTTGAAAGTTTTTTTTTTTAATGTGCTTTCCCCCCACCCCACCCCAGGATTTAATTATGTAATCCCATGGAAATGTGACCAATAGTCTATGAAGTTTTGGTCAAGAATATTCAAGAAAAGAAAATTTATTTTTAATAAATTGGTTTTTCTTCTGCATGTAGGTGTGTGCTCTTGAGTGCAGGTGCCCACAGAGGCCACATAAGGACATCCGATCCCCCTGGAGCTAGAGTTAGAGGTGATTGTGAGCTGTCCAAAGCTGGTGCCAAGAACTGAATTCCAGTCTTTTGCAAAAGCCAAAAAATCTCTTAACCACTGAACTATCTCTCAGTTCCCAAATATTCTGCCTGTATAATGAAGTAGACCTTTGAAATTGCAATTGTTTCCTGGAAATGTATTACCTATGAAAACTAAGCCTTTGTCTACACATATTCCAGTTGCTTCATGTGGCTTTTGGAGGGTAGTCTTCTATCAATCCAAGTCCAGAACTGAATGAAATTATATGTAAAGTATATATATGTATATATGTGTATTTATATATATGTATATAATTATATGCACATATAGTATATTGATATACATATATGTTTAGATGTGTATATATATACATATATAATATAAATATAATATATATACATATATGTGTATATATTTCATATATATGCATATACACATACACATATATGAAATCTATATATTTCATATATATATATATATATATATATATATATATATATATGAAATCTCTCCCAAACAGACATTTGTCACAATCATATGGCTATGATTTTACAATAAAATAACTAGTAGTTTTACCTGGAAAATAAAGGGGGGAATGAAAGCAAAATAATCATATGTGATCATGTTTGAGTGATTCTGAAGAAAAGAAGAGACAGGGAGACACCATCCTAATTAGCAAATGGTAGACAGAGGTCTCAAAGGCCCCGGGGAAAGTCAATACATCAGGACTCCCAGACTCCAGGGGCAGGAAGTACACAGCTGATGTAGGCTGCAGCTATGTGACCTTGCTCCTGCTGTCCCATCACACAGATGATAGCGATTTGAAGTCTACCTGTCCTTGATCTGCTCTTTTATGGTTTTCCTCATACTGACCTTCAAGGACTTCCCTAGACCTCAGCCCATGTCTTGGTGACCTCATCATTTCCACTTCTTCACCAACCACCATACTGGCCACAATCCTTTGACACCACCTCTGTACCCTTTGCACTAGTCTATCAACACCCTCAAGGATGGAGCACATTCATGTTCTTCATCTCGACTTCCAGTACCCTCTGTGCTTAGTACCCCCACCCAGCACCCTCTGTGCTTAGTATTCTCATTCCACAGTGAGTGTTTGTTGGACCTACAGAGCTGTTCTAGAGCTGTTTGGTCTATGTGACTCTGGACCTAATCAATGATCCTGGCCTGGTAGCTCTATTACAGCTTCCTAGGACTCATCTCCGTGCTTTACTGAGACAGCACTACAAGAATCAGGTGTGTGGTTAGCCTGCTGAGTTCTGATGGCATGGCACTTCAAGGGAAATGGTGACTGCCACCGCATCTCTAGCCACTGTGCAAATGATGCTGAATCAGAGGTACAGACAGACAGGTTAAACTGCTCCATTGCGTCATCAACTCATCCACTCGCCACAACGCTCATCCTTCACAGAGAGCAAGGAACAAATTGCCTCATTATCCAAGGCCACAAAAACACAGGCAATTCTCTCTGAACTAATTCTGGTTACAGTGTTTACTTTCAAACCTTGGCATGATGCCCCGGGCAGAACAGCTGGGAATACGAAATGTGACCATAGGTCATAAGAAGAGATTCTGATTGACCTGGAAGAGCCGCATGGGACTGACCCCTGGAAGGGGTCAGTCGCATGTGACTGTCACCTGTGGTGTTAGGAAATTGTTCCAGTGCCACCTGATAGTTTGTTCAGCACTGTTAACAGGTCATAAACAGAGGGAGTGACATACACAGTGTAGACAAAGTGTTGTTCCCTCAGGATTAGCTCTTTGCTGTCTTAACACTACAGATGACAACCCCAGGACCAAACCTTTGCTAAAAGCAAAACGATCTTCTGGTTTTGCTCCCATTGAACCACCTATGGATCCTCCATGGATTGTAGGGTCAAAGCTTGAGATTTTCTCAATTGCTGTCATTTTACAGAATGTATTTCTGTTCATTATTGGCTTTCTGTCATTAAAAATCAGTTTGATAAAAAAAAAAAGTGTGTGACTACATTTGTCCACTGTTTTTTCCAAGTCCAGGAGAGCCATACCACCCTCACTTCTGCAGGGCCATAGACTGCTGGGGACTGTCATGGCTGGAGAGTACTTTACAATGACAGAAGAGGAAAGGAAGGCCAGTGGGGCTTATGAGCAGGGAGGGTCACTTTGGGCAGTAGAAATAAGGAAAGCTGCTTTCTGTGCCTCCTGATAGAGGAAATAGCAATAGCCACCCGCTTCTGTCAGGATATCTGGAAAACATTGAAGGTCCAGGAGAGAAGCTGAATACCACAGCAGCTAAAATGAGGGGCAGTGGGACAGTGATATTTCAGTCCAGCCTGAGCAGACAAAGGCAGAGGGCATAGCCCTGCTATCGTACATGGCAGAGTTCCTGAGTCAGAGAGAGGCATGTTCTGTGTCAGACAGCCTAGCTTCATGCCAGCTCAGTGCTTCCTATACTCTCTCTGGTGTGTATCTGTAGATGTGTGGGTGCATGTGTGAGCATGCTTGTGTGTGTATAAGTATGCACACATGTGTGTATGGAGGCAGCATGTCCATCTTGTGTGTATTCAGGAGATACCTACCCACTTTGCACAAGTTGGGATGTTTTGTTCTTTGGGATGTTTTGTTTTGTTTTGTTTTTGTGTGTGTTTTAATAAGGGGTCCTTCACTGGCCTGAAACTTGTTCAGTAAGCTATGCTGTGGCCAGGGCATCCCAGGGATCGTCCTGTCTCCACTCTCCAGCACTGAGACTACAAGCCCATGCCAGGATACCTGACTTACTACATGGGTTCTGTAAGGTCAAACTTAGGTCTGAATATTTACAGCACATCAGAGTTCAGAATACAGTTGTGGGATCTCATGGCTGGTGCCTGGGTTCAAAGCTAACACTCAAGCCAGTCATCAGTTTGTTGTTTGACTTTTCTGAACCACTGAACCTGAAGCGCTGAAATGGAAATGACCATTGACTCCTGGGGCCCCAACCCCTCTCTGAGGATCGATACATAGGTATCAATTAGAAAGGGAAGGAGAAAACTTATCTTGAATGGTGTAACCCACTCAGAAGGTCTATAAGCTCCTTCAAACAACCCTGAAAAAGTTCACTGACTTACAAAAAGGGACTGAAAGTAGGAAGATTTTGTTTTGAAGAGGAAGGGACATTAGTGGGAGGAGGAGGAGAAGAGAAGATAACTGGTAATTGGAGAGGGATGAATATAATTAAAATACATTATGCACATGTGTGAAAGTGTCATGAGACCCATTAGCATGTATAATTAATGTGTGCTCAAAAGAACACTAAAATAAATAATTTTGACTGACTTGTGAAACACAAATGACTACTTTGGGTGGGCTGTAGTAAGTGTTCAATCAAATGAACGCTATGGGGCTGGGGGCTTGGCTTGGGAGTCTGGCTTGGGGGCCTTGCTTGGGAGTCTGGCTTGGGAGTAGCCCTTCACTAGCATGTGTGATGCTCTGTGTTTATTCCTTGGTACTACACACACAGGGAGAGGACAGGGCTGTCAGTCAGATCTCCTTTCAGAGAGGAAACCATGGGATAAAGGGCATTTCATTCTTACAAGTGGTGGGATCCCTTGTTTGCCAGGTGGTAATAGCCCCTGGATCTTTTTGCCACATGAGAAAATGACTCTTACATGTAGTCACTAAATGGCTGGTTCTCTCCTTCTCCTCTGTGGTTCATGTCCCTCCTCCACTGCTCTACTTCTGAGTTCTCTGCCTATCCTCTCTACCACCTACCTGTGCTCCACAGAATGTTCCTTTCTTATCTCCTGGAGCCCATCCATTTGCTGGGTTGCTGGCCAGTCTGCCAATCACCCTTTCTCCAAAGCCTGCTTGGCACTGCCAATGTGATGGAAACACAGGAAAAAAAGAACCCTTGACCTCAATACTTACAAATCTTAGTTGTCCTACAGAGATCGGGATGGAACTCAGGACATTGATAATTCTAGGTGAGTGTGATGTCCCTGAGCTAAATCCCCAAGTTGCCTGCTTTGTTTCTTTACTGAACAGTAAGACATGTCCATACACCACAGTAACTTCTGTCCTGAAGTATATGCCTCTAAAAGTTTAAGCTTGAAGCATGAAAGGTGACTGATTGAGCTACCCGTCACCTCTCTACAGTTCATCTTTTGCCTGACATCAATAAGCCCACAGTCTATTCAAAGGAACTCATTATTCTAATGGCAGCTAATGCTTGTGTTGTTTGGTAAAGGGATGCTGTTGTGATGTTATTAGCGGTGATAAGTTTAAGTCCTGGACAGGTGTTGGGAAAACTGGAATTAAAATACTTTATTCTTTGTGGCAGTAAATCTGGGCAAGAAGGTATTGAAATCACATCTGTCTACAAAGGTCTTAACTCCAAGACATGGGCACAGCTCCTCTGGATTTGGTGTCTGTGTAAGCTGAGACAGGCAAAAATGCTCTGACATCCAGAAGGCATGCCAAAGAGCAGCTGTTGGTCTAAGTGTGAGTTCAGAGGAGATGTCAAGGCAAGAGTTGGGCACTAGAGAACCAACAAGGCATCTGTAGTACTTGAGGCCATGAGATGGGGTGAGGACAGAGAGGAGAGAATGGAAAGGCACATTGCTGAGCCTGGACACTTAAGGCCAGTGAGAGAGGAATCAGCAAAGAAATCAGGAACCAGAAAAAGAAAGTGTTCTATCAGGTAATCAGCTGTGACTAGGGGTGATCTTTTGAATATTCAAACCTAATTAATAAATGTAGTAAAATTATCTCTCTCAATTTGAAATAAAACATTACACATACTATTAATTAGACGTTTAAAATCAAAATCATGAGGCTAATTTATATGCATTCTAGTATGTTGGGCTATTTCAAATGTCTTTAGCCATACCACAAATAAAAACAACAATAATCAGACAGGTTTACAAGGAACTCAAGAAGAAGGAAGACCAAATGGTAGACAGTGCATTCCTTCTTAAAAGGGGGAACCAAATACCCACGGAAGGAGTTGCAGAGATTAACTATGGAGCAGAGACTGAAAGAAGGGCAAGCCAGCCTAAATATAGCTATCTCCTGAGAGGCTCTGACAGTACATGACTAATACAGAAGTAGAGGTTCACAGACATCTATTGATCTGAGTACAGGGTCCCCAGTGAAGGAGTTAGAGAAAGGACCAATGGAGCTGAGGGGTTTGTAGCCCCTTAGGACGAACAACAACATGAACTCACTAGTACCCTCAGAGCTCCCAGGGTCTCAACCACCAACCAAGGACTGCACATGGAGGGGTCTGATTGTTCTGGCAGCATGTGTATAGTAGAGGATCACAATTTGATCATCAATAGGAGGAGAAGAGAAGAGTTCGGCCCTGTGAAAGTTCTATGCCCCAGTGTAGGGGAATGCCAGGGCCAATAAGTGGGAGAGGGTGGGATTGCAGGCATGGGGAGGGGGGAGGCAACAGGGGTTTGTTTTTGTTGTTTTTGTTTGTTTCTTTGTTTTTTGGAGGGGAAACTAGGAATGGAGAAATTTACATGTAAATAAAGAAAATATCTAATAAACTAAATAAATAAATAAATAAAAAGAAAATGAAATAAAACCTAACACATTGAAATTGTAAAAAAAAAAATGATGTAGTTTTATTATAACTTCCAAAAATAAAAGATTATCACAGAAAAAAACAAAAAAACAAAAAAACAAAAAAAAATCAGGCAGGTTTATAGACATAGCATAAAACCATGGGGATTGGCTAATTACATTATCTTTCTGTTTTGTGCTGTCTTGCTTTTGCTCATAACACCTGTGAGGTTGTTTTGTTGTTCTTCCATGCAAGTCAAAACACTCCATCTTACAGGGAAATAGGCTCCTAATACTCTGAAGCGGAGGAAACATAGGAGGCTCAGGAAGTGCCTGAAGTCTATGAGGCTCAGAAAGTTACAAGGTTTCCAAGACTAAAATAAGCAACAAACAATGGTTGGGAAGAAAACCTTCAGTGGAGCTCTCTGGAAATCGGTCTGGGAGCTCCTAAGATGCAGCTTTCATGAGTTATTGCCCATGGGGACTGGTGAATCAGCTGCATTTGAATCACCAAGTGTCTGTAAGCTGCACTTCCCCATGCTCCTTTAAGTAAGTCCAATAAACTCCCTGATTCACCAAGTTACACTTGGGAGTGGTTATGTTTTTGGTCTGTCAGTCTTCTCTGGGGTGAATAGATATTTATTCAGACCTCCCCAGAACAAATCATATAATAGGATCTTCAAGGTAAAGTCAGCTCTCTTTGCCTTGAACTATTCCTGAACAAATACCCTTGGGTGGTCACCAAAGCCCTCTAACTTCACCCAGTAAAAAGTGAGCATCTCATTTTCATTTACTTTGGCATGGTTTATTTGTAATATTTATATGGAAAAATCTTCTAAAATTTGCTTTATTTCTGATACATAAGTTCTAACTTAAGGAAAACATCCCTCAGCAAATGGGCTCATCATTTGTTACAAAGGAAGGCTGGTACCTTCCAGACTTCAGCATAATTTATGGAGTGTGAGAAACTGCGAGCAATCTGAATATGCAAATAAGTGGCTTGTTTGCTACACTTTAATATAAACACAGACTTAAAGTCAATCAAATGTTTTTATAAGAGAATACTTCACAATTGGGAAAGCAGTCCTCAACGCTTTACTAAGTAGAAAAATGCTTTAATGGAGTATACAACAATATCATTTGCATAGAGAACAAACAGATATTTAAATGTTAATGGGAGTTTCTCTGCAGGACAGCATTAAAAATAGCATTTTTAGCTACTAATTTTTTAAATGTCTGCAATGAATATTGACTACATTTACAACAAATATAAGAGGAAAACATGAACCTATCATGCAAGTTTTCTGCAGACTAACATTTCCAAACTGTGGAGAGGGGGCCACTGGTGGTCCAAAGACTTCTGTCATTATGGTTCATTATTGCTTCTTGATCAATATGGTATCTCCAGAAGATTCTGGCTAGTTCTGGAGAGAGAGATTAGTGGGCAAAGCATTTGGACAAGTGGGAGGACCTGTGTTCAGATCTCCAAAACCACTTAGGGGGACTTGGAGCTCCTGTCTGTAATCTCAGCGCACCTGTAGAGAGATGGGAGTTGGAGACAGGAGAACCCTCCCCCTGCCCCAGGAGTTCACAGGCCACTAGGCTGGCATATGTAGTGGCAAACAATAAAGGGCCTTTACTCTAAAAAGGCGGGAGCTGAGGACTAACACCTGAGGCTGTACTCTAACCTGTGCATGTGTGCTATGGCATCATGCATCTGCATTCACACACACATGCACACGCATACACATGCACACACACACACACACACATGCTCTCTCTCTCTCTCTCTCTCTCTCTCTCTCTCTCTCTCTCTCTCTCTTCCACTCCTCTCCTCACACAGACATACAGAGGTGAGGGAGGAAGAGGAAGAGGAAGAGGGGAGAAACCGAGAGACAGAGACACAGAGAGACACACACAGAGGGAGGAAGGGAGAGAGATTGCAGAGGGGGGAAGAGGAATGGAGATAAAGAGAGGCACAGAGACATACACAGAAGGAGAGTAGGAGAGAGGGGAGGAGAAAAAGGGAGAAAGACTATAACAATAACCAATGTGTTTTAGCCCACTGGTTCCCTTATGTGTCTATGTGTCAGAGTTGGCTATTGCCCATATGTGCATTGGCTTTTATATGGCTACTTTAGTGCTTATCAGTAAAAGAAGAAGCAATCATATGGAAGACATAGTATCTTCTTGGCTAATACAACACCATAGGCACTGCACAAATGAAACCTGGCAGACTTTCCCACAGTAGAATTACACATCATATCAGCCATGCCAGTCCTGAAAGCCCTGCTCTCTGCTACAGTACCCAGTTCACCATGTGAGCAGTGAGTGTGCCATTGGTATTATAAGTTATTAGGGTTTAGTTCTTATTGTCTTTCATTTATAAATTTTATTTCAATCTTATGAACACACTGAAACTTTACACATAGAGGAGTGTGCCTAGTTTTATGTTGGAGTTATTTGAACAGAACATTGTGGCAAAAAAAACTAGGTGAACTGGCATTATAATTTTTTTTCTGTTGTTAATGTGCATGGCATGGGCATTTTGCCTATATGCATGCGTGCGTGCATGCTATATTTGTGCCTGATGCCCTTGGAGGGCAGAAAGGGGCATCAGATCCCCCCAGGACTTGTGGCCGTCTTAGTTTTAAGGAAAGAAAGACTTCTGTCTGTATTAGTTCTATGTTGTCCCTGACAGGAAGGTGCTCCTTCAAACACACTGGCCACCCAGACCAGAAGCATATATGATCCCCAGAATCATTGCCGAGCCCCATTCGAGACCCTTGTGTCACAAAGGAAGTATGAGAGATTATGAATTTCAACATGTTCCTCATGTTTCTCATTCACACTAATCCTGAGAGCCGTCAGCACAGTATAACCAAGAAGATCCCGAGTTCATCCATGTTCCCCAGAGTTGAGTTGAGTGTATTACCATGGTAGACATTCTGGGAGAGTCCCTTCTTCTCTCTGTTCACTCACAGGCCCTTTCCCCGGAGGACAGGTGTGCTCGTAGGTTTGTTTCAGGACCTTAGAGACCCAGAACTGCTCTTGTCTCATCTTTCCAACTCTGGCAGGGAGCAAACCACAGGGTGTCCTCTTTCTGCCACATTTTAAGGACCTCATTGTTCAGCCCTGACACCAGGCTTTTGTCAAGGCTCACAGCATCTCCTTTTGGGATGACTCTATAGATGTGTAAGTATCCCAGTGTTCTTGAGGGGATTGGTCCCAGGGCACACAGAGAAATCAAAAGTCAAGAGTACAGATACAGATACATGCAAAACTAAAGCTAGAGGTAGGAACTGAAAATGAGCACTCAAAGCTCTCTCACATGCTAACACAATGCTTGCATCTAACCTGAAACCTGCTTCAAATCACCTTTAGGTCACTTGCAACCCTGATACAATATGACTGCTATGCCAGAGCATGTTGATCACGATGTTTAGTTCAAATGCAGTTCCCACCCCTTAAAGTTCACATCCTCAGATAAATCTGTGGCCCTAGAGTACCAACTGTATACATGTGTGACAGGGTTTCTCTGTATAGTCCTGACTGTCCTGGGACTTACTCTGTAGACCAGGCCCGCCTTGAACTCAGAAATCTACCTGCCTCTGCCTCCCAAGTGCTGGGATTAAAGGCATGTGCCACCACCGCCCAGCTGAGTTCTTCTTCTTCTTCTTTTTTTTTTTTTTTGGTTTTGGTTTTTCGAGACAGGGTTTCTCTGTGTAGCCTTGACTGCCCTGGAACTCACTCTGTAGACCAGGCTGGCCTTGAACTCAGAAATCTGCCTGCATCTGCCCCCTCTCCTCCACCCCAAGTGCTGGGATTAAAGGCGTGTACCACCACTGCCTGGCTGAGTTCTATTCTTAATGTTTAGGGTTCTTTGCTAAAGGGTCTCATGGCTAGATTTGGGTCAGTAGGGCATATTAACAAAGGGCAAACTGTACAGGATATCTTTCATCGTTATCTGCCCTTACCCTTTCCCAAATGAGTCTACGTGAAAGATTTATCTTCCCCCAATATCAGCCAGAATAACTGTAGAGTGCTACACAAGCTGCTTAAGTTCTGGGCCAGGAGATGAGGACCAGTCCACTCCTTATTTGTATTGTAGGGAGATAGGACAGGACTGTGTCTAAGTTAAGATGTAACAAAGTATAAGAGAGAAGCCATTACTCTTGATATAAGCTCTACTGGTTTGAGGTTTGATATGTTGATCTTTCTAATTTCGTAACACCTAAAAGTTACACCCAAAGTGCAATGTAAAGGTGATTTGCTACTATAAAGTAAATGTCAGGGTTTATTTTGTTCATGCTGGTATGTTTGTGTGTGTGTGTGTGTGTGTGTGTGTCTGTGTGTCTGTGTGTCTGTGTGTGTGCTCACACATATGTGTGTGCCTACTCCTGTGTGTGAGCAGGTATACACATTTGTGTGAGTATGCACCTGCATATAGAGAAGACCAGAGTACATTGGGTGTCACTACTTAGGAGACATCTAATGTGAATTTTGGACATGGTCTTTCAGTAACCTGGAGCCCAATACTAGAATTACAAGTGCTTACAATCATGGATTACCATCATGGTTTTTTTTGTTGTTGTTGCTTTTGGTTTTTTTTGTTGTTGTTGTTTTGTTTTGTTTTAATTTGGGTACTGGTGTTTGAACACATCTCTTTGCACTTAGATAGCAAGCCATTTACTAAAAGAGATATCTCTCAAATCTGACAGCTGTTATTAAAATTCTATTTGTACAACATGCATCCCCAAAATGCTGCTAGAGTAGCTTATTAGCCAGATATTAAATCTTTAGGTGTGGGTTGGATAAAATTATTCTAGAAACTTAATGGAAATCACAAAGTGATTTACCTTTAATATAGCTTAGAAGAATATTTCCAGGGTATGAACCAAATATATTCCTTTTTTTTAAATCAACCAATTCTTTTTCAATTCAACATAGCTAAAACTGTTACGTGTAGAAAGGTGTAGACATAGAAAAAGGCTAACCAGGAAGTTAAGAGGAAGTCAGAGTTCAGGAACTCTGAATGTCATGGGAGTAGAGAGACTGTTCAGCCCAGTGGCACATACGGCCTCCCTTAGAAGGACGGCAACAGCGAGCAAGCCAGGGAAGACGGGAGAGTGTTCACTTTACTCCTCCACAAGAGCAGTGAGGTAAACACACTTTCCAGAATTTCGAATGCTTTTATCGTTCTTCAGAAAGAGCAATTACATTCTCAAAAGTGTACTGCCAAAAATACACAATCACTAAACACAAGCCACACTGCATCAAGTGACAGCACGTCAGTAGGTCTCTACCTATGAAGGCTCACACTGCCATTTTATAACAGCCTTGGGAGGACTTGAGAGAGAGGGTCTCCAAGCAAACTCGGGTCTGAAAAAAAATCAGACATAATCTAATTTTCCCAAACAAACCCACTCCTCTCAAATTTACATTGAGCTATGCAGTAAATAGGCAGCTAATTCTTGGTCTCTTCTTGAGTGTTTGGTTGCAACTATGTTTCCTAAAGTGACACACCCCTGCCTCAGCCATCACCCTGACTTCACAGCCTTAAGGACTGTGACAGGAAATGAGCTGCTGGAGGTTTAGTGCATTTGGAAGCAAATATTTCTGACATGATTTCTTTTTATTTATTTAGTTTTTTTTTTTTTTAATGCTTACAAATGAGTCAGAGGAAAGCAGAGCTAAAAGCCTAGCTTTCAGCTGCTTCTTTGCCTCAACAGAAATTGACTGTGACTGTTTTGAGTGATGCATTTTCCACTTACAGAAGCCACTTCCATCGATGGTACATGAATTATCAGGGAAATTATAGCATCAACCATATCACTTATTGTCTTTCATGTGTAGGCACCGTGCTCGTTACTTGGTGGCTTGGAAATTTAGCAAAAAGTGTGAATAGTTTCTCTAAAAGATTTTTTAAAAAAAGTAGCTTAGTTTCTCTAGAATAAAAATGGCAGTTTTCAACAGAAAAGTAGGTGCTAGGTGATTGAATGATATTATATCCAAAAGCAGGATGGTTTATCCTTCTAAACCATCATTGGCTATAACAATGACAGAGAGAGACCCCCCCAGCACTGACTCCAAGGCCAATATCTGAACTCTCATAACAAAGTTCTGACTTCTGTAGCCAAGGCCTGTAAGGTGTATGATAACTATTCCTGTCAGGTCTTACCAATACATCTCTTCATAGCCAGAAACTGATGAGCAGCTATGGAGGAGGATGTGAGGCACCAATCGGGGCCCATGTTTAGCATCTGTAAAACCAGCACAGGAGTAGCTCCTGCTTAGCATTTTCAGAGTAACTAAATTGAGGTTAAAAGATACAAAACTGATAAAGTCAAGTTGACAACAGCATACAACACTGTTTATTAATTTACATCATTTTGTGAATTTGATAGGTGTATTATGTGTGCATGCAAATTCATGTGTACAGTGTTGTGCAGGTGTTATGGCATGTGTCTGGAGGTCAGAGGACAACCCTGGATGCTTGTCCTCACTGCTAATCTTGTTTAAGACAGGGTTCTCTTGTTCACTGCTGTATATGCCTGGCTAGATGACCTGTAATTGTAGAAAATTCTACTGTCTCTGACTTCTATCTGGCCATAGGAGCTCTGAGGTTGCAAATGTATATTATCATGCCTGACTTTAAATAGGTTCCGGGATTTGAACTCAGGACCTCACACAGATGTAGAAAGCACGTATTCACTGACCCATCATCCCCTTAGCTCTACACTGTTAGTGTTTAAAAGCACATGTCCTGCCTAAGTAGTAACCTCTCATCTCAAGCCTTTAGCAGACACAGAGCCTTGGTATCTCAGCAGACACAAAGTGATGCTTTCAACTTGTTAAAAAAAGATGCAAATGCGACTTGCCAGAGTCCCAGGAAGACTCAGGCAGAAACAGTATCTGCAGGAAGCTCACAGAGAAACAGTCCTAAGACCAGGAAAGGACAGCCCGCTGATGAAAGAGCTCCCCTTGCTGTGAGCATCGAGCATTTTAGGCACATGTGCCTGGAAGGATGGAAGGATGGAAGGATGGAAGGATGTGGGTTTAAAACCCCAGATGGACTTCAGAAAAGGAATCCAGGAAAAGAGTGATGATTACATATCACATGTGCGCTGTCCATATGCACCAATGTTCTGATTTGTCTCAGGGAATTTGTGCTTGGGGTAACTTATTTAACATGGCAGGACCCTACATCAGTTCAATAATCAAAGCAAGACATCCCAGACATACCCAGGTGTGTGAGGTAGACAATTCCTCAACTGAGGGTTTCCCTCAGAAGTTCCAGTCCTCAACAAGTCAATATGTAAAGCTAACAAGGACAGTAAGGTATAGATAGGTAGGTATAGGTATAGGTATAGGTATAGGTATAGGTATAGGTATAGGTATAGATACAGATACAGATACAGATACAGATATAGATATATAGATAACTATGCTCATCTCCTTGGACCAGGAACACCAGCATTAGAAACACCAGGGAGACTGTGAGGCATCCAAATGATTGGAACTCTGAGCAGACCATCCAAGTCAGAATCCCTAGGATTGTGTTTTAACAGATGGATGAGGAGGTTGATAGTAATAGATAAAAATAAAGGAGATAGAGAGAGAGAGAGAGAGACCGAGGGGCGGTCATTAGTTAGGAGCATGTATTGCTCTTGCGAAAGACCCAAATTCTATCCCAGCAGCAACTTCAGGAGGCTCATGACCACCTATGTACTTACAACTCCAACTCTTGGGTTGATGTCTGGCCTGAGGGAACCTATGTTCCACACACACACACACACACACACACACACACATTATTAAAAATAAAAATTTAGTCAGGCATGGTGATGCATACCTTTAATCCCAGCACTTGAGTGGCAGGGATAGGCAGATCTCTGTAAGTTCGAGTCTAGACTCCTAAGATCTACATAGCGAATGGTCAGCCAATCAGTGATGCACACACAGTAAGACCTTGTCACAAACAAACTAAACAAGAACAGCACCTCAATAAAAGTAAAATGGAGATGAAGTAATCTTAGAGAGAGGGCTATGCAAGCATGCCTTTAAGAGAAGAAAACAAAAAAGGGAAAGGATCAACTAAAGGTCATATACAAATCAAAACATCGTTACTTTCCAAACGATCGTAACCCAAACAAGGAGTTAGAGGTTAAAATGTTCTACCCATTAAAGAAGGTGCAGCACAGAACTTTCAAGGTCATCTGAATGTTGTATGTAGTAGATGTTTTCAAAACCTATGATATTATGGTATTCAGGAGATAAGTCGTTTATAAGAAAACATTACTAAGGATTTTCTGGTCAGAGTCCTAGAATCAGAAGTGTTTTGTTTCCTAGGCTACCTCTGTTAGGTTCATTGCCTGTGTCCCTGTGACTTCCTGAAGGGCAGTGTACTTCCTGGAGAAACGCTCACACCGTTCATCCCACATAATTTCGCTCAGGTACCTGTTTACAGGTTTGGAACACCTGGTATGGAGCCAAGCAGCTGTGGTGACCGCATGTTTTTGCAGCTGCCCACTGCAGAGGGGACCAGATGCCAAGCTGCTCCCAGGGCAATGTGGATCCTGTCTGTCCTGCTCTGGGTGGCAGACACTAATCAGCTATGGTCTGGCCTCCCTCTAGTGCAAAAGCCGAGCTGACGGTGTTGCTCTTCACAGAGAGAGGATCCTCCACAGTGCTTTGGGTGGTAAACTCTACATAATTAGAACATTCTGGAGTTTATCAAAAAAAATAAATAAATAAAAATAGAACTACAATATGACCCAAACCGCTCTTAGCAGGGACCCAAAGAACACCATATCTCACCACAGATATACTTGATATCTATGTTCAATCACAGTGTCAAGGAAATTGAAGCAGCCACGCCACAGTGTCCATCAACAGACGCCTAGGTAATGGAAATGTACATGCACATAATTAAATCGTACTCAGCCTTGAGTAAAATGAAACGTGTAGGGAAATGAGCAGGTCTGAGAAGTATAGTGAGTGGGGCCATCTAAGCCCTAAAAGACAAATGCTGCATGTTCTCTCACGAGAGAATCCTACTTTGCAATGTACACAGGCACGAACACAACTGGGGGTAAATGTGCTTCAAGCCAGAAGAATCAGAAAAGAAGCCAAGAGAAAGGTAAAAAAAAAAGAGGCCCCAAGGAAAAGGTGGGGACAAATGGTCATGTGACTTTAAACTGGAAAAGAGACCAGAGAAAGGATGAGATGGAAAGACACAAGAGGCAGATGGGAGCAGATGGCTGGAGGAAGAGGAGGGGGAGAGGGAGGGGAAGAGGAGGGAGGAGGGGAGAGGAGAGGAGAGGAGAGAAGGGGAGGAGAGGAAAGGGGAGGAGGGGAAGGGAGGAGGGG
The DNA here is from genome assembly GCF_008632895.1 of Mastomys coucha. Lineage (NCBI taxonomy): Eukaryota > Metazoa > Chordata > Mammalia > Rodentia > Muridae > Mastomys > Mastomys coucha. The sequence continues at coordinate 58,482,892 of NW_022196909.1, read as the reverse complement.
AAGGGAAGGGAGAGGGGGAGGGGGAGGGGAGGAGGACCTCCTAAGACACACTTTGTTTAACTATGCCATACTGATATCTAAAGCTTTTGGCCACTAACTTTAAAAATTAATTAAATTAAAAAATATTCCTAGCATTGTTCTTGTTTTCAGTAGTGCTGAAGACCAAACATTGCATACAATGACCAGGGTGGATGGTGTGATTCCAGGCATCTAAGCTGAGCAAAGCTGTCAATGCCAGAGAAAGGGAAGCCCAGGCCCTACGCTTCTTTGCCTTTTTTGTTTTTTATTTAATTTTTTTTTTTTTTACCAGAATTGAACTATTCAGCCATAGAGAATCACAAAGTAATAAGAAATAGAAGAACTGTTGGTTGGAGCTTGGCAGAGAGACAGAGCCGTCTCCCTCCTTGCTGGCCTCTGTTTTCCCAGCAGGAGCTGGCTGAGAAGGGGCCAGCTTCCTAAGCCCCAACTGTGAGCTCATTCCTGCATTAGGCTCTTGTCAGTCAAGGAAATCAAGGCGGAGCTAAGAAACTGCCAGTCACTGAGTAAAATGCCGCCTTGGGACTCATTCCAGGGGCCATGAATTTCACCGGTTTTATCCAGTGGCTCAGACCCCCGAGATCCTTTGCTTCCGCCTAGGCTGGCCTTTTAAATTATCCTAATAAAATGGAGCTCATGGGTGCTGACTTATTTGTCTTCCCTGGGAGAGTCTTTAGGAACTGAAACCATAAATCTCAGTGATTCTGTTGGAAGAAAGAAAATGCTTTAAATAACGCCTCAAGACACTTATCCAATTCAAGTCCTATTAAGCTCCTTTGTGTACAACTGAACACATATATATGAAAGCAATAACTGAAAATCAGGTTTATTAGATACAGAGGTCACCAACCAAAATGGGAAATATTACAGCACAGTTCCCTCACATTATTAACCTCCTTTGGGAGATCCACCAATTCCCCCATGAGCTTTTAAAGCCACTTAATCAACTTGATCATCAGTTAAAGTCACGAGTCTCATTGACTTCTGCGGCATCATGTTCATAAAGTACATTACAAGTGCATGTAAGAATCTTCGAATTCATTCCACCTCATCAAGAGAATAGACGCTGGAGCTGGAGAGATGGCAGGGAAGTAAAGAACATGAGCTGCTCTTCTTGAAGAACTGACTTCTAGGTTCCCAGCACCTACATCAGTTGGTTCACAACCACCTGGGACTCCGGCTCCAAGGATTCTGAGTCTCTGAATCTCTTGAGCACCTACATACACACTCGTAGTACACGTGATGAATTCCCAGCACCACACAAAGCCTGGTGGCTGTGGCAGGCCACCTACAACCCAGTTCTCACAGGCTGAGATAGGGTCTCCCAGGCAAGTGGTCTAGCTGGAGTAACGAAACCTAGAAGGCCCAGATTCAGTGAGATACTCCGTCTCAGTAAATAAAGCAAAGAGCAATTGAAGAGGGCACCTAGCATTAACATGTGGCCTTCACAGGCATACACATGGACATGGGCGGGCGCCGGTGTGTGCGTGCGCACACACATACACACGCACACACACACACACACACATTCCCTTTCTCTTGAATGTGCATGTATATCGCATACACTTACGTGTATAAAGAGAGCAAGAGAGCAAGAGAGCAAGAGAGGTGGAGTGTATTTGGCAGCCACAAAAGCACCAGATCCCTGGTCCAGTGTATCTTCAATTATGACAGGGAGCTTGTGTCCCACCCACTCATGTCTTCTTTCTTGCTCATAGGAAATCTGTTGCTTGCCAGGGACATTGCCAGTATTTTATTATCTTCCCTCTTAATTCTTACCCATGTTTTGTTGTTGCTGGGGTCGGGTGAAACCTAAGGCTTCATGCATGCACATGGCAAGTATTCTACCATCGGGACACCTTCCCATTTCCCTTATTCTTGTTAATATTTACTTATTTATTTATTTATTTGATGTAGGGGTTATACAAACCAGTTATGCACACATTCTTAGCCTAGACAGGCTTTGAACTTGTGATCCTCCTGACTTAGACTTTCAAGCAGCTGGGATTACATACAGGCTGGTCCCACCAGGCCCAGCTTCCTAAATTCTGTCTTGTTTTCATACCTTAATAACATACCTTTGGGCCTATTTTTTTTAGATGTATATTTATATGAGTTTTATCATGTGATGGCAAATTTTGTATGGCAAGTGACCAGAATAAGGACAGCAGAGAGACGGCAAGGTGTTATGTATATATGGTGGTTGGTATGGCCCCATAGACTTACGTGTTTGAATGCTTGGCCCATAGGTAATTGCACCATTGGGGGGTGTGACCTTATTGGAGGAAGCATGTCACTATGGAGGTGGCCTCTAAGGTCTCATATATGCTCAAGCTATGTCCAGTGTGATATTCAGTCTCCTCCTGGCTGCCTGTGGATCAAGATGTAGAATTCTTGGTTCCTCCATCCCCATTTCTGCCTATATGCTGCCATGCTTCCCACCATAATGATAATGAGCTAAACTTCTGAAATTGTAAGCCAGCCCATCTAAATGTTATCCTTTATAAGAGTTGCCATGGTCATGATGTCTTTTCACAGCAATAAAACCCTAACTAAGACAGCACTCTAGGGAAGACATCTATGGAAGAGGCTGGTATTTAAATTAGTAGATAGAATGAGGAAGATCTGCCTTGACGCAGTGCGCATAGCGCTGTGCAATCAGCCAAAGCAGATGGAACAGAGGCAAATGAAAGAATTAATCCCTTCCCTCCCTCCCTCCTTCCTTCCTTCCTTCCCTCCTTCCCTGTACTTACTCCTCATCTTCATTCTCCTTGTCCTCCACTCAGTCCTCCCTCTCCTCTCCCTCCTCCCTCTCCTTTTTGCTGTCCTGGAGTTGGCCTCCCACCTTCCACCTTTTGGACACACATAATTACAGAGAACCACTCCCTTCCACCTGATTCTCAGACTTTCAGCCTCTAATAGAGCAATAGCTGCTGCTGCAGCAAATACCCCGAATCTGAGGCTTTCCAGCCTGAACTGACTGGGCTACATGGCTGGGTTTTTTGTTTCTTCAGCTCACAGGCAATCAAGTCTATCGTGACAATTCTCCACCACATCATCACAGAATCAGCCCCTTTAACACATCTCACCACTAACACATCTCACACCTATGTATCTTTCTGTGTATATGCCATATACGTACCTATATGTCATATCTATCTGTCTACCTACGTAGGCTGTCTGTCTATGCATCCATTTCTCTAAATCTATCTTCCTTTGGCTCTTTTTTCACTAAATAGCCCTAAATGCTACTTGCTAGTAACTGACCTTATGCTCAATGGCACATATGAAGGAGATTAAGACATGCTTAAAAGGCTGATAAAGACTTGAGTCTACCACAGGAGACAGTATGTGAGGAATTGGACATGGTATGTCGCCACCTTGTGGCCACGAGAGAAGATGGCATGTCTGAGACACTTAGGGGCTTCTGCATCCAGAAGCTCTTGTAAGAAAGGAACAAGAGGAATCCGTTGTCTTTCCCTACAATATTCATATATTTAAAAGATGTTAGGTCTAAGTAATGCTCTAGATAAAAATATTACCTGGAAGAAAATGATTTTCTTATTTTGAAAAAAAAGTCCATCATAAAAGGAAATCATTGAACAAGGCCAAACTGTGAAGCAAGGCCATTGGGAAAGCAGTCAAGTATGTAGATAATGTTCCTTAGAAGAGAATACAACCTCAAACTGTTCATCAGTTTATCTGCTTTGTCCATGGGGCAAAAGTGCTGTTCTGTTTTTTGTTTGATTATTATCAAATCAAACTGCCAAATAGCTGGTGTTTTGGAATATAAATACAACAGGGAAAGCCCAGGCCCTGGAGGGAGGCAAAACCCCACTGCTCACTAGCAGTTCCTTCTAGCTTCTGTGACCTTGGGCAAGGACCTTCACTTCTAAACCCTCAATTCCATCAAATATCAAACAGTGAGGAAGGGGTTTGTGTTGCCTGAGAAGATTGCAGAGACCCAGCCTGCAGGGTCTACCCATGATCCCATCAAACACCAATGAACAGTTCGAATCCAGTGTCAAGCAGGTGGCTCAGTTAAACTAGTTAACTAGCTAACTAGTTTAACCAGTTAACTAGGTCACACAACAAAATCAAAAGTCATGAACCTAAAAGAGGGGAACGATAAGGTAGAAAGGGAGGTGTCAGGGTAGGGAGGCAAGAGAGGATGGGAGGGAGTAAGCAGAATATATTACATACACGCCTGGAATTGTCAGAAAGCAAAATTAAGAAAGAATAAAAAATTAAAATATATAGGATCTAGTGACTAATGAAAAGATAAGCAAAATGTCTTACGTAAATTCTATATTACTTTAAAAAAAGGTTTATTTAGTTTATCTGTGTGTATTTATGCATGACTTCCTGAGTTTATATGCAGTGTTTGTGTGCAGGCACCTATGGTGGTCTGAAGAGGGTATTAGGTCCACTAGCATTGGAGTTACAGGAAGTTATGAACTGCTCAATGGGAGAAACCAAACCAGGTTCCTCTGTCAGAACAGTACAGGCTTTTAACCTGCAAAATTTCTCTAGCCCTCAAAATCTGACAGAAACAATGTATGAGGAATGTATTTTTGCCCCATAGTTTATGGAGCGTCAGTCCATCATGGAGGGCAAAGCATGGTACAGAGTTTAAGACTTGGTTAAACATTTAACAGGTCAACAAAGAACCTGAAAGATGTACTTATAACTCTCATCTGTCAAACAGGTCCCATACCAGGTGCCAGTAAGTGTTCGAAGCCACGAGCCTGAAGCAGACACTCCACATTCAATAACATATGGTCTTTAAGAGAAAGGAAATCTTGACATATGCTAACACCTGGCTAAACCTTGAAGACAATCTACTAAGTGATATGAGCCAGACACAGAAGCAGGTGTACTGTGTGTTTCCATTTAAATGAGGAGCCTAGAGAAACCCAACTCAGAGAGACAGAATGTAGAATGGTCTTTGCCAGAGTCTAGGGTAGAGGTTCACAACCTGTGGGTCAAGACCCCTTTGGGGGTCAAACAACCCTTTTGCGGGGGTAACCTAAGACCATCATCAAATAGGTGTTTACTCCATGAATCATAAAAGTAGCAAAATTACAGTTAGAAGTAGCAACAAAAGAATTTTATGGCGAGGAGTCAACAGAACTGCATTTAAGGGTCATAGCGTTGGGAAGGTGGAAAACCAGTGGTCTAGAGGGCTGGGAGAAGCAGAGGGGTTACTGTTTCATGGGCAGAGTTTCGATTTCAGATAATGGGAAGGTTCTAGAGATGTGAATTTGACATGACCAAGCTGAACACTTGAAAACAGTTATGATGATGAACATTGTGCTATGTGTAATTTACCACAAGGAAAGACATGGATCGGAGCGAGCTAGGTGGTCCTTGGAGAGTCAACGGCAGAAGCTTCCAGAAGCTGTCATAGCCCATTCTCTCCCACATCATGGTAGGGACCATTTACCCATTGACAACAAGGATCTGTTATTGGTTTGGCTGTAATCCTTCCTTCCCCCAACCCCGATTACAAATCAGTGGAAAAGTCATCAGCTGAGCCTGGGACATGGCTGCAACTACTACAAAGATGGTGTGCGGTCAGCGACTGAGACCATAAGACGTTGAACATGATCCATGCTAATGCCCCAAATTTGTGACTATGTCATGTCCCTGGGCAGAGTTTGAACATTACATAGACATGTCTGGAAACGTAACGATTGTGGTTTGAATATGGTTTGGGTATGCCTCTCCAAGCTTCATGTGTTGGAAGCTTGATGAATGGAAGCAAAACTGGGAGACAGTTGTACTGTTCAAGATCTTCTAGAAAGGTTTGCTAGGATGCAACCAGTGGAGTTTTCATGAGACTCTAGGTGTTATAAAAGAGCCACACCAACTCTTCTCTCTCCAGCTATCTTTCAAACCATTTCTCTCCCACTGTGATACCATCCACCTAATAACACATCCAGGAAGGGCTCTCCCTAGATCTAGTATGATGATACTCTTTAGACTTTTAGCCCTTAATACTGTGGACTAAGTAAACTTTTCTTTATGAGTAATCTAGTCTCTGGAGTTTTCCTATAGCAATAGGAAACAGACTATTGGGTTTATTTAGCTAAATAGAAACTATGTAAATTACTACAAAGGCTGGCAAAAAAAAAAAAAAAAAAAAAAAGGTCTTGGAATGGTGAACATGTGAACTGGAACTGGCCAATTTGGCTATGCTAACTGACTGGCCAGTGAACCAGTGAACCCCAGGAACTTATTTGTCTCTGCCTCCTGCCTCCGTAGTACTGGTATTATAAGTGTGCAGTACCACTTCCAGCTTTCTATATGTGAGTTCTAGGGATTGAACACTGGTCCTCACTTTTGCATATTGACTGAGCAATGCCCCAGTTCCACATCTGGCACTTAGAGAGGAACTCTGGCAGGATCAGTTGGACAGTCAATGGGCCACAAATAGCTAAGTAAAAAGGTATAACAAGAAACTACTGATCAATACAGATTATGAACAGCATCCTCCACAAGCAATCAATGGATGAAATTATAGTCTCTGCTACAGGCATGTTCTCTGTACCAGAAAATATTACACACTGAAAATCTGCTCAGGAACAAGATCTGAAAGTAAAAGTCATGGGGAGACTTGAAGATGAGGTGGCTTGGCAAAAAAGCAAAGGCTGCATCCATGGCCCCAGTTCCCCTCATGGTGCCTGCTACATGCTGAATGATCAACTCGTCAACCAAGGGACGATGTGGGTCTGCTCTCATGAGAAGGTCAGGATATGGGAAGCAGGTGTGAGTCCCAGACCCCTGGCTCCCAGAGGGCAGGAGAGTCTCCCTGGGCACCCTGAAGGAACCAGCGGAGATGGAGGCTCAGCCAGCTTTGGTGTTTGCATCTACCCACACCATGAGGTTCAACCACCTGGTGTTCAGTAACAACATGGAGCAAACGAAGCTACAAGCAAGCCCCTGCAGGAACTGTAGTAAACTCTCCATGGTTAAAGGGCCGATACTATTGCCATGGGATTGAGTTCATGACACTCCTTTCTGCTTAGAGAGTTTCATCATTCTTTGGCACCTCCTTCACAGTGGGGGAAATAAAACTAAATTAAACAGCCAGGTCATAGCTGCTATCTTAAGAAACTATTTTGTGATGTTATCCCTGACCCATTGTTTACTAGGGCTTATTATTTTTATATTTTAAGCATTTTAAGCTCTTCTGAATAATACGCTAGATACTAGTACAATTCCATTGTTGTTTTACTTTTTAATCATCTATTGGTAAAACAGGAGGAGAAACTCATTCTCCTCTATTGGTCTATTCATTGGGTCATTAACAGATTGACTGCCAGCATGGAGACCAGAGTGTAAACACTGCCAAAAGCTTCTCTCCTGGGGGTTTTGAGGGAAATAGATGTGAATTAGCCAACCAGCCAACAAATAAGCCATTAGTAATTTGAATCAGATCATCACTAAATAGAAGATAGAAGGAGGAGGAGGAGGAGGAGGAGGGGGAGGAGGAGGATATGAGAGAGGGAGTTCTATCTCTGAGGATGAGTTACAGGTGGCAATATATAAAAGAAAAGCAGCACATGAAGTATATAAAAATTAAGAGGAGAAATATCCCATGCAGAAAATCTAGTTGGTTCAAACAATAAAAGAGATGATGTAGGGAAAAATTCAAGGGCAAGAAGATGAGTGGTGTGTAAGGAGTTCTGGAGGACTGGTGGGGCATGGGCCGAGGAAGGGCTTTCTATTTTAATCCTAATATGATTGGAAGTAACTGGGAAGGGATAAACAGAGAACCCAAATCATCAGGGTTGTGTTTTGTAAAGTTCTCTCTAAATGTTGTAAGGAATGTGGGTCGTACACAGCCAAGCCATCAAAAGAGAGATTTCAGTGAAAAGATTGTGAGAGCAAGAGGACCTGGAGGGCAAAGCAGCATCTTTTGGATATGATAGGTATGCTGCCCCCCCTGAACTCTCAGCAGCTGTGGCTGCCTATATAAGACCTACATAAGATCAAACCAGTCAGTACTCTAGCAGGGTTAGGGGAAGGGCTCACAAGGCCTTGTTCCCTGTTGAGAAGCCATAAGCTGCGGATGATTGTAGGGAAGAGAGTCAGTTTTCTTCAGGGATGTGCGTGCCTGGCTGGGTAAGTTGCCTATACCCCAATGGTAAATGCCATGTGCATCCTAGCACCCATGTGTATGTACCTAGCTAGGCAGCATAAACAGGACTAAATAATTCATACATATGCTTGCACAAACATGTATGTGCGTACACAGACACATGAATGCACACAGACACATGAACACATGGGAATGAAGATGAAGAGGACATGGAAGAGAGGGGGAGATGTAAAAGGTTAAGACCCAGAATGGGGAGAGTGAGGGGTAGATATAGCCTAAAAGCATTGAATTCACATCTGAAAATCTCAAAGAGTTTTTAAAAAAGGAAACACAAGCTACTGGACTAGTTTAATCAAGAGACAATGGTGGTTTCATCTAAGATGTTTGTGACAAAGACAGAGTGAAGTGCACTCTGAGAATTTTAAAGGAAAGACACGCAAAAGGTCTGTGCAGAAAGAAAAGGGAACTAAGGAGATAATGAATGCCTCAGGGAGTTGATGTGTGGTAAGGGCAAGCAAGCTTCTCAGTGGCTCTCCAGAGGCCAAATTTATCCCCATTAAATATGAGAACTTCTAGCACAGGGAAATGCCAGATGACAATAAAATTTGTGAGTCAAGTTTTGGGGCAGAGTCAAGAGTCGGAGAGTGATGGAGATCAATGCTTCTGAGGCAGCATCTATTGTTTGACCAGCAAACAATATCTGTGTAACATGTTCTGAAGAGGTCAACAACGAGAAGGACATACATGAAAGGCAGAGTCCCTAGGGCTACCATTGACTTAGTGGAAGAACTGGACAGGAAGCCTGTGTGACAGCGGTGGAGAACTAGTTTGAGGTCATGAGTTAATGACTGAGGACTACACATGGGCAAAGAAAGAGTTGGAAGGAGATGAAAGGGACAAGGCTGTTCTATTGAGTGTTGTTTAAAACAATGATTCTATCTTAATACACTCAGAGAATAAACAGGAAGAGATATAGTGACTGATCATGTAGAAGAGAGGGCTCATTGCATGTACCACTTGGGATGCAGGAGCAGAAGAAAGTAGACAAGAGCTGGCTAGCCCTGAGTTCAGGTGACAGACTGAATAGTGGGAAGACGCCCAGAAAAGAGTTCTAGATTATTTCTGCATTCTCGGTGAAGGCAATAGCACCCATCATCCAAGAATGGCTTTGGAAAATGTCTGGAATGTGAAGAACCAGATCCACAGGATAAACACACAGCAGTATAGATGTCCAGTTTGGGTTCCACTCAGTGCAAATGAGAACTCCCAGCCCACTGTGCAGTTTCCTTCTACAAGGTCAAAACAAAGTGTGTGGATGACTTGGCTAAGCCAAGGGGAAGTCTCTTGCCTGATGCTACAATGAAGATCTCAAGAATTTGAAAGGCATTTGAAGAAATATTATATTTATAGAAGGAGAATTATATTGGTAGGCTGTTAAGACTTAAATTTTTGCTTCTTTGCAAATCTTTAATTAATAATAGAGCTAAATGAGGCCAGACTCAATAATGAAATATATTACATTCACACTTAGTCCCCTTTCTTTGTATTAAAACTATCCTCTTTGGCTGGGGAGACAGCTCGACGGTTAAATTGCTTGCTGTATATTAATGATGTCTTGAGTTTGGATCCCCAGGACCTATGAGAATGCCAGGTGAGTAGCCGTGGCAGCCAACTGTAATTCTAGCCCTGAAAGGTAAAGACAGGATCCCTAGCACATGGAGAAAAGCCATAAGAGACAGCATTGAGTTTAATGAGAGACGCTGCCTCAAAGAGTAAAGTGAATATTTGAACAACTGAGGATGATTTCTGATATCAGCCTTCCCCCTCCACTGCATGTTCACCTATACTTACATACACATATACACACATACACAGTGACGGGGGCGGGGGAGGGAGGGAGAGAGGGAGGGGAGGAAGGGAAAGAGAGGGGGAGGGGGAGAGGAAGAGAAAGAGAGGGAGAGAAAGAGGGAGGGAGGGAGAGAGGAAGAAAAAGAGAGGCTTACATCTATGCAAACATGGACACACACATATACCCTACATACATAAAAAAGGGGAAAAAAGGTTCTCATTAACAAAACTTTGTTTCAATCAGACGCAATGGATAGGTTTAGTGAAATAAAAAGTCTGACTTCTAAAATAAAGGACCATCGCAGATTCTGGGAAGAATCCATAATGAAGAAAAAGAGAATCACAAAGCTTTAATTTTTATTATCAAATATATATTTTTTAAATTAGCTAGTTGTGGTGTCCACGTGTGTAGGATAGGCTGAAGAGGGAGAGGCGGGGGGATCATGAGTGAAAATCAGCATGGCTGTACACTTTGGGGGATGGAGAAATGGCTCAACAGTTAAAAGCACTGGCTGCTGTTGAGAGCACCAAGGTTTGATTCCTAGCATCTACTTGGTGGCTCACACATGTCTATAACCCAGTAACAGGATATTTGCCACCATCTCCTGTATCCCCTGAGTTCCAGGCATGCAATTGGTACCCAGACATGACTACAGGCAAAACACTCACACATACAAAATAAAAATTATTTTAAAAAAATAAATATTTGATTCAGGAAGAAAGTATTTGATGGAAAGTTTACAGAGAGAAACAACAACAACAAAAAGAAGTAAAAAAAGCTGTGTTTCTTATAAAGAATAGGTTACATTCTAATTCTAACAGGAAACATGCTAATTAGTACTTAAATCCACTAATTAGATTAATTAAGTTGGGAACTGTAGGCAGTTCTATGGAAAGATTTCCTAAGACTCTTTTTTTTTTTTCTTTTTAATGGAAAATAATAAGGACTGGGAGGGTGCTAAGTAGGTAAAGTACTTGCAGCTCTGAGGTCCTGAGTTCAGATCCCCAGACCCTCATAAAAAACCTGGACATGAATAGCATCTGCAGCCCCAGTGCTGGAAGGAGGAGGAGACAGGTAGGTACCAGGAGCTTGGTGGCCAACCAGCCTTGCTTCACACTGAACTCTAAATCCAAGGAGAGACCTTGCCTCAAAACATAAGGTGGAGAACTGATAGCGACAGATGTTAACCTCTGACCTCTATACCTGCATATACTGGCATGTGTGCACACACTGTTAAAACATGAATAAAGATTCTCTGCAGTCCTGGCATGTGGTACCAATTCCATTGGTCTGCTTATTAAGAAAATATTTAAGGAAATATTGTCCATGGGACAATATTATAATGATAATTTCATACATGTGAGGTTTGTTTATTTTTAGTTGGGGAGAGGGTTAAAAATTGCTTAAGAGCAGAGAAATGCTCAGCATTTGCTGTGGGGTTGAAAGACTCGACTGGAAGAGCCAAGATGCCCGTCTGGCCTCCTTCAGTAGTCAAATGACAGTAGAGAATGATTACGTAGATACACCAACACACTTTTCTGTACTTACTATTTTTACAGTTGGCATTATGAAAACATTCATGGTCATATATTTGTCTCTGTTGCAAAAAAATAAATAAATAGTAATGCCAGCCACCCCCCCCCCCCCCCCCCCCCCCCCCCCCCCCCCGTAGCATCGATGGGATGATGCATCATCATCTAAAGCACTTTCCTACTGCTAGGACTGGTTTTCTCTCTTTTGTTTATTTTGTTACTTTCATTGTAATGAATACATTTACTGCTAAGCCTCTCTTGTCTCCTTCAAATACATGGGCAGTTGGGCAATTGTGTACCATAACATATGGGCATTTTTATGAGTCTCACTGTATAGTCAAACAGATTTTCAGGAGGCTTAGACCAATTTACAGTCTCCAGCAAGGGCATGTTGCATGTTCTCAGCTACTGGATATCACTTTTTTTTTCAACTATTGAAGAGAGAGAAAAAAAATTATTTCACTGTTTGTATTTACATATCTTTTTGTTTGTTTGTCTTTTGATTTTGGTTTTTGGTTTGCTTTTTTTTTGTTTTTGTTTTTGTTTTTTTTATTGGATATTTTATTTATTTACATTTCAAATTAACATTTGAAATCCCCTTTCCTGGTTTCCCCTCTACAAACCCCCTACCCCATCCCTGCTTACCCTGATTCCATGAGGATATTCTCCACTCACCTACCCATTCCCACCTCTTCACCCTAGCACTCTACACTGGAGCATCAAGCCTTCACAGGAGCAAGGGACTCTCCTCCCATTGATGCCAGATAAGACCCTTTCAGCTCCTTCTGTTCATCTCCTAACCCCTCCTCCATTGGTGTCCCTGTGCTCAGTCCAATGGCTGCCTGCAAGCCTCTGCATCTGTATTGGTCAGGATCTGGCAGAGCCTCTTAGGGGACAGCTAGCTGTATCAGGCTCCTGTCAGCAAGCACTTCTTGGCTGCATGTTGGTTGGATACCTGGGTGGGGCAATCTCTGGATTGCCTTTCCTTCAGTCTCTGCTCCACTTTTTGTCCCTGTATTTCCTTTAGACAGGAGTAATTCTGGGTTAAAATTTTGGAGATGGGTAGGTGGCCCCATCATTCAACCGAGGGAATTAAACAGAAAATTTTCAACTGAGGAAACACGAATGGTCTAGAAGCACCTAAAGAAATGTTCAACATGCTTAGTCATCAGGGAAATGCAAATCAAAACAACCCTGAGATTCCACCTCACACCAGTCAGAATGGCTAAGATCAAAAACTCAGGTGACAGCAGAGGCTGGCAAGGATATGGAGAAAGAGGAATACTCCTCTATTGATGGTGGGATTGCAGGCTGGTACAACCACTCTGGTAATCAGTCTGGTGATTCCTCTGGAAATTGGATATAGTACTGCCTGAGGACCCAGCTATACCACTCCTGGGCATATACCCAGAAGATGCTCCAACATGTAATAAGGACATACGCTCCACTGTGTTCATAGCAGCCTTATTTATAGTAGCCAGAAGCTGGAAACAACTCAGATATCCCTCAACAGAGGAATGGATACGGAAAATGTGGTACATTAACACAATGGAATACTATTCAGCTATTAAAAACAATGACTTCATGAAATTCACAGGCAAATGGATGGATCTAGAAAATATCATCCTGAGTGAGGTAACTCAGTCACAAAAGACCACACATGGTATGTACTCACTGATAAATGGATATTAGGCAAAAAATACCCATGATACAACTCATAGACCACATGAAACTCAAGAAAGATGTCCAAAGAGTAGATGCTTCAGTCCTACTTAGAAGGGAGAACAAAATAATTAAGGGAAGTAGAGGGTGAGAGGGACTTGGGAGGAAGAGAAGAGGAGAAGGAGAAAAAGAGGGGAAGAATCAGATATGGGGGGAGATGGAATAGATGTACAAAGGGTCAGGATATTGAACAGAGGTGTGTAGCAAAGGGAGATGAGGAACTAGGGGTAGCAACCAGAAAGTCCCAGATGCCAGGAAAGCAAGAGCCTCCCAGGACCCCCACGGTGATGACATTAGCTGAAATACCGCACAAAGGGGAGGGAGAACCCGTAGAGACCATATCCAGAGGTTAGGCATGACATTTGCATGTCTTGCAGCCAAGAGGTCTTATATGAATTTCTTCTCTATGAACTCTAATTAGTTTCTAAGCATCCTGATTAAAAAGGCATCAGAGACAGGTTCACTGATGAAAACAGACTGTGAAATGAACTCAGGTGAAAACTTACTCCTGTAAAGCCAATCAGGGGGAGAGTCACTTTGGGTACTGAGGGAGGGCCTATTTGTTCCCAGTAAGCAAAAGTCAAAGGCGATGAAGCCCCAACTCTGTTGATCCCGAGCCCTTCAGCGACTCGACTCTGATGTCTATACTCTCCACAGAGTGCCCGAAGAGCAGGTAAAGCACAGATGCTCTCATTCCCAGTCTCTGTGTAGGTCACTAATCCAATCCAACATCCTCAGACACTATGCCAGGCCAAACTCTCCTACATAATTCGTATCCTATTAGTTGCTTTTCTCTTGCCTTGATAAAATACCATTGTCGAAAGCATCTTAAGGAAGAATGTATATTGGCTTACAGTTCCAGAGGGCGAGAGTCAGGAAAGAAAGACATGGTATGCCAGCGGGAGCAAAAAGCTGGCTGGTAACGCGTTATCCACACACATAGAATAGAGAAGCAAGAAGTGGGGCAGGCTATAAATACTTCACCTAAGCTCAACCTCCTCTGTAAAGTCCCCAAACAGAGCCGCTAACTATAGTCCAAGTTTATAAGTACGGTAGCCTGTGGGTGACATTTCCATTCAAACCTCTACATTCTCAGAGGCTGGAGACCCTAGAGTAAGGGTAAGGTGTCTACGCCCTAAGGAATGGGCACTGTGCCACATGGCTTATGCAGACAATGAATTCTTGCAAATGGCACTTCACTTCAGAGACTTTTAGGCCCATTTCTCTGATGAGGAAACTGGGGCCAAGGGAGATTTTTTTTCCTTGGCCCACTGGCACATAGGTAAATGAACAGCCTGAAACTCAAATTCAACTGGCTGGTGCTGACATCATGCTCAGTGACTCAGCTCTCTATCCTACAGTGTGTGTGTGTGTGTGTGTGTGTGTGTGTGTGTGTGTGTGCACGCGCACATGCGTGTTTGGCACAGGGTGTTGTACAGTAGTGGTTGTGTGAGGCCAGAAGTCAACCTTGGGTGTTATTCTTCAATACGGAGACCTGGGATTCTGATTAGGCTAAACTGGTTAGCAAGCAAACCCCAGGGATCCCCCTCAGCCTGTGTATCCAGTACTGCGCTACCATATCTAGCATTTTTTTTAAAAAAACATTTAAAATAAAAATAATAAATGGATGGTGTAAAACTCAAATGTAGCTGCCTGATGCCAGCATAGTGCTCATTGACACAAATCCCTTCCCTACTGTGTGTATATATGTACATGTGTGTGCATGTGCATGCCTACATGGGAAGAGGATGTTGGGTCCTCTGAACTGGAGTTAAAAGGGGTTGTGAGCTGCCACGTGCATGCTGGGAACCAAGTTCAGCTCCTCTGCAAGACCGAGTACTCAGAACCAATGAGCCATTTCTCTGGCCCCATACCCAGCTTTTTCCTTGGGTCCTGGGTATTGAACCTGGGTCTGCTTGTCTGCATTTTATGAGCTGAGCTACCCTCCCAGCTCTAATCCCATTTGTACTTTGAAGGTGGTGGGACTTTACTATTCTGTGACATTCAATATGTCAGTACCCTTATTTGAAGCAAAGGTGTATAAATATAATAATTTGACACTGACTCTGTGACTAACCTAAACCTCCTTTACTGTCTATTAAGACAAGATCAGAGAAAAGAAAGCTGGGTTTTGGAAGGAAGCAATTTAACTGTTCCTCCTCTGATGTCATCAACCCTTTTCGGGGTTGGGAGAGGTTGTATTCATCCTAACCTTCCAACCTTCCCAGATTTAAGTAAATTCTTTAATTCTTTCCAGAAGTTAGATGTGAGCCCCACTCTAACAGTCAGAGCCTCTTCGTGATGCTATCAGGCACTTTCTTCACTGTTCTCTCTTGATCAGTCTCACTGTCTGCTACCCATTTCATCACCCAGAAATCCCATGGATGGAGCCAGAACTGGGCCACCAACTAGCTCTTACCCAGTCTATAGAGCCCACTGTTAAATTCCCAAGAATTTTCCTTGCTGGTTGTTAAATGTGATCACTATAAAAATGAAATTATTTTAAGCCTTTTCTAATAGATAAATTACAACAGAAATAATAAATATTCAGAATTTGACACTTCCCAAGGATATCATCTTATTTCGTTAGGATCCAAGCTCGCGAGGCTATTTGCAACTCTTACGTGACGGAAAGGCTACATTCTGGCCTTTGAGCACATCTCATGTTGATCCACAGTCATGACTCCACACTGACAACTACAGTTGTCGTGTGAACTCCAAAGATCAGAAAATGAAACATACAAGTCAGGTTGTATCCTGGCCCCCATGAACCTCCCGTTAAGCATTACGAGCTGTAGATCAGGCCCGGTGAGTTTGGTTCAAGCAAAGCTCGCAGATGATCCCGAGGCAGCCAGTGTTAGAGAGGTGCTAGTTTTGAAAACCTAAGGTCTATCTCCAATCACATAAGACCTTCCTTCCTCCAACGCTGCCTCTCCAGCCGTTTCCTCTATCCACAGCACCAGCTCCATCTCTACAGTCAATCCTTCATCCACTACTCTGTAAACTACATCATTGCCCAGACAGCTCATTGCATCTTGTTTTAGTATATAAATATTTTTTAAACATGATGAAACTGCAAACTTTTATTTCATTTCCTGAAAACCACATCTTATAGAAGCACACATTCATTCATTCTCCACGTGGGAAGTCCGTGCCTGGATCATTACCACCAGCAGGGGGCAGCAGTGACCGTTGAGAGGAAAGTCGATGTCAAGCCATCTTGGCTGAGAAAGAACACACATTTTTAGGGCAAAGTCGAGAACATTTCTAAATAGTTTGCTGGCTCATCATATCCTTTGTGTCAGCAAACTGCCTTGTAAAGTGCAAGATATGTCGTTCTCTACATTCTCATGAAACAAACAACCAAAGATATCATTTACTGTTTTTGTGCAAATTAATCTGGGCCTGGAGAAGATGGGAATGTCTCAGACTCCCACAGATTAGATTTAGGTGATTTTTACCTCATTCATGTTTAAGTTATTAAACTCAATTGCTTCTACTTTTTAAAATATAAATTCCTGAATACATGGACAGAGTACAGATTTCAAAGCACAGTATCCCTCCATTTAAAAAGACAAACCATGAAAGACAAGACCATCGAATAAATAAATAATTGAACTGCATAACCCCACTGAGTTCTATGCAAGGTAATGAAACTGAATCTGAGTTTAAAGTAATACTACCAGACTACTGTTTGCCTTGGTTTGGGTTGCATAATTAGTGAGTGCTATTTATGAGGAGTAGCCCCCCTGTCTCTATAGAAATAAATGATCCACATACATTAGGACCTGGAGTTCAAAACCAGGAGGGAGATCACAGAACAGAGATCTTTGCAGGGCATGGGATAACAGTTTTGATACATGAAGTATACATGAGGGTGTCCTGTCTCTTTCCATGTCTGAAGGTAGAGGTCATTCATTGATCTGCGCCCTCAACCCTAACCCAGTGTGCCGTTCACACTGATGTTCTAAATGGTCAGTGGGGGGCAGCAGCAGCAGCTGGCAGGAAACAATCTCAGAACAGAAGCATGGAAAGAGTGTGTTTTGAGCTGTAGTGGCTATAAGCACTGGTGAGTGCTATTTCTAAGGAAGAAAATTGTTTTAAAAGAAATGAGAGCTAAGGGTCAAGCTCTGGGGGATGTAGTCCTCGGTGAATCAAGAAACAAAGAAGAAAGTGAGCCAAAACCAAAACAAAAATAATTAAGGGTCAGGGAAGTCTGGGCTCAAATATCAGAATGCTGCTGACATCTATGTGAATGGAGAAGAACAAACCACTGAAGTATACGGTCAAACCCCAAGAACACTGTACCTGAAATGACATTCAGAACGAGGGAAGGAAAGCATATTGCTTGGATAAGACACCAAGGATATTCGGAGAGTGTCAGCTCCTGTTGTTTAAGTTCTGCAAAGACCACACAGAATCAGTCAGGCTAGGTGAGTATCTCAAGGCAGAGAAGTCTTGAAGAAGCTAATTTTGAATGAACTCTAATTTTAACAGACCTCTCATCACAATAACACAAAAGAAGCATGCTTCCAGGAGAGAGTGAGTGAAGCTGTTTGGGGCATTTTTCCCCCAAAAAATAATGGTCTTGCCAAGACAAGCAACTTCCTATAAAGCATGGGTTGTCCTCTGGCCAGGCAGACACCTTCAGCTGTCCTCCTACGGTCAGCAGAAATGAATAGATGGGAGCTATCCAGTGTTGTGCTCAAGGGGTGAGGTGGATGTTGGCTGCCAATCTTTTCCCAACTCCATTCCAGGAAGTCCTGGTATTTCTAGATAGTCCAAGTGATCCCAGAATAACTCTTGGAAGTGAAAGTCACTTAATTTGCCCTTTTTTAAAATTTCCAAAGGAGGAGACTGAGGCCCAGCATGTCAAATGGCTTGAGTAAGGTCATGCTGACAATTCCACTGGACAGATTAAGCCCAAAACCTAGGTCTACAGACTTCTCAGAGACTTCTCAAGGGTATAAGAAAAACAGGGATATTGACATGCATTGATGACAGGGTTTCTCTCCTCATTAAAGACAACCAACCCCCCTCTCTCTCTGTTTAAAGTTTTGTTTTATTGTGTAGCTGTATATCTGTGTGTGAGGGATGTTCACCCTAGTGTGGCTACCTGAAGAGACCGAAAGAGAGTGTCAGATTCCCTAGATCTGGAATTAGAGGTAGCAGTGAGCCATCCACTGTGGTGGAAATTGAGTCCAGCTTCTCCATAAAGCCATTGTGTTCTTAACTGCTGAGCCACCTCTCTCTGGCATCCCTGAATCTTCCCTTCACTCAAAATCCACTCATTAACCCTGACAGTTTCTACTAAAGGCAACACAATGTGGTTCTGGAAAGATTACGTGGTTAGACAAGGCATTGGCCTCACAAGTATTCTGTTTTGAGTTGGGATCGCAAACCCATGTCAAAGGCAAGGTCAAGTGGTGATTGCCTGCTATCCCAGTAAGGAGCAGGTTAGAAACACACGTGGATCCCTGGAAGCTCACAGGCTATATAGCTTGCTCAATGTGGTGAAGTCCCAGGTAAGCAAGAGAGCAAAAGTTACAAACCACTTAAGGATCACCAACTGAAGCTGATCTCTGACCCCACAAACATGCACACACACTATTGGTCACACATTAACGTCTGCACAACTTACTAAGGACAAGCATTTAAAGGAGGGGCACATGCTATCAGTTCACTTGGTTTCAAAATGCTCCTATCAAAGATAATCCTATCATTATCACACTGACTTTACACAGGAGCAAAGTAAAACACAGACAGGTTCTGAGGCTCTTTGAAGGTTGTAGAGTGAGCAACTGGAGGAACTGAAATCCAAAAACCCTCTGACCCTCCTAAACCTGACTCATATAGCCCCTTTTAAAAAGTACTGTCTTATGTGCATGGGTGTTTTGCTGGGATAAATATCTGTGTACCATGTGAGCACCCAATGCCCAGGGAGGGTACGAAAGGGCATCAGATCCCCTGGAACAGCAGGTACATATGATTGTGAGCCACTATGTGGTGGCTGGGAACTGAACTCAAGACCTCTAGAGGAGCAGCCCGTGTTCTAAAAAGCTGAGCCATCTTTCCAGCTCCAATATCCCCCTTCTCAATCACTATAATGGCTGCCTCTCCAGCAAAGGACACCAAACAAGCATAGAAATTCACTGCCTTTAATCCAAATTCAGTTTGTCCACCCACGCTCAGCTTCCATTGTCTGACCTCTACCTTCTCAATGCCAGATTTGACTTAGAACATTCTGCTTTCTTTCTGAATGAGATAGATGGTCTCTCTGCCCTAAAGTCCTCCGGTGTGATATCTGCCATCTACACCTACTCACCTGCTTTAACAGAGAGCCGTTGTTCAGATGGAGAGCAAGCTAATGAAATGAAGCTGGCAGTTCATAGGGAGTCCTTTAGTTGCGCCCCCCCCCCCCCCCCCACAGAGACACCAGGATGTCACAGGTAGTCCACAGAGCAAGTGGTTAGTAATGTTTCAGTGGGAGCCTTTCTGGCTTCTGCTCTGAGGCCCAGGGATGTCGTGATAATCAAAGAAATCAAAAAGGTTCACCCTCAAGCAGCTCTGACTCTAAGGAGACAGACAGGAAATCCATGAGCCAATGGTCACATGACACACATCAAGTACTAGTACCTAAAAGAAATCTAAATTCCCAAGGCCATGTAAGCAATCCCCAACCTTCCAGGCATTAGATATCATCAGCTCCTTCAAGGTTACCCCTCATTCCTCAGAAGTACCAGCTTCCAAACTCTGGTCTCTGGACACACTGTACTTGAGAAATTACTACTGATAAATTTGGAAGAGTCTTGAAAAAAACTGGAGTGTATCAGCTTTTAATTGCTATAGTGAATATTAAAGAAAATAATTTCAAACACAAGACTGTTTCAGAGACAGTACTCAGAGAAGTAATGCTATCACATAGATTGCAGCTTCTAGACAATTCTATGTGGGAACATGAGTGAAATGGGCAGAATGGTCTAGCAGTATGGCTGCCCTCATGGGTGCCTGAGTCTTGGCGACCCTTGTGGACAGTACTCTGGCAATGACATGCTCATGAAAATGTGTATCTAACTATTCAGCTTTAAAAAGAAGAAAGGAAGAAAGAAAGAAAGAAAGAAAGAAAGAAAGAAAGGAAGAGAGGAAGAAAGAAAGAAAGAGGAAGGAAGGTAGGAAGAAATAAGGTAGGCCTTTGTATCTATTTCTCACTGTATCAAGCATCTCTTCTACAGTTAAAAAAAAAACTGTTAAATTGCAGTGTAGGCTATGTGAATTATAGAGAACTATGGTTAGATTTTTTAAAGTAATTTATATGCCTGTTTACCAAAGAAAGGAAAGAAAGAAAAAGAGAAAGGAAGAAGAGGAAAGAAAGAAAAGAACAAGGGAGAGTCTGCCAACGCTGCAGTTCTTGATCTTCGGGGGGGGGGCAGACAAAGCTACAGTTCTTGATCTTCGGGGGTCACAGACAAAGCTACAGTTCTTGATCTTCGGGGGGCACAGACAAAGCTGCAGTTCTTGATCTTCGGGGGGCACAGACAAAGCTGCAGTTCTTGATCTTCGGGGGGCACAGACAAAGCTGCAGTTCTTGATCTTCAGGGGGCACAGACAAAGCTGCAGTTCTTGATCTTCGGGGGCACAGACATTCCATTTCTCAGCTGCTCCTCTGAAACTCCCCAAGTCCCCAGCTGGCTCAGTTGGAAACTGATGACTTCTTTCAAAGGTGTGTCACATTTTCTTCCTGCAGAATTTTATTGTTATTATAATGCTACTTTAAATGGATGGAATTCTTCAGAGTGTTCCTAAACATCCATAAAATAACTCCCTAATTGCATTCCACTCTGCTGACAAGACCTTTCCTGAGTTTTAATTTTGGATTCCTGTAACAGGCATCTTGAAGCACCAAGCTCTCTCCTCCTTGGGAACAATATCTTTTTTCAATTTTATTTAAAATGTAATTCTTTTGGCCTTCAAAGAGTTTTCTAACAGGTAAGAAAAGTTGTTACTCCTACCACTAACCACTATAATTAAATCAGTGTGGCCAGGTAGCAAGGAGCAGGGGAAGTGCTTGGTTTGGTGGAGGGAAAGGAATGAAGGGGAAAGGGGAAGGGAGAGGAGGAGATGGGAAAGGGGAGAGAAAAGAAAGGCAGGACATCCTAAAACATACAGCAAACACCACATGCTCTCCCTCAGTGAATAATCCAGCAACAAACTGCAAGAGAAAAATAAATTAATTAAAGCCACTGTGTTTTAGTTTCATTCCTGTTGCTATAAATGATACCCTGACAAATGGTGACTTTAGGGTAGGAAGGGTTAATGTGGTTCCCAGTTCCAGGCTAAGGTGGTACACAAAAGTGCACTGAGACAAAAACACCCAGACAGAAAATAAAATAAACCTTTGTAAACATTTAAAAGAAAATTGTATTGTCTTTTTTCATATGTTTGTTTTTCGTCCCTCTGCCTTTCTCTGTATGGCACCTTTCAGTGTCTCTCTCTCTCTGTGTCTCTCTCAAAAGCTCCACGGACAGTCAGGCAGTTTATATCTTCCTCATCATGGTTTCAACAACGACAAAAACAGTTGGAGCTCTTGAGCTATTGGTTGACTAAAGGAAGGATCAAATGGTTTGTTTGGGCTTTTCTATGAAACAATGGCTTAGACTTTTCCAGGAAAGGATCTTTCATCTCTAGCCCAGAAAGCAATCCCTCAAAGCCCAAGATAGAAGAGGGTGGCTTCTCTTTCAATATCCACCTACTCCCTTTATTGTGCTTGACCTTCTGTAGCCCAACGATCCCTGGACTCTGTGAGAGGCTTTTAGCTAGCTTCTCCCTCACAGAGCATTTGAGCTGGTCGTCCAGTCCCTTCCACTGCTGAATCAGTTACCCTTCTTGTCCAGGCTTTCTTCCCACCCTCAAGAGACCCCTTGAATAAGGTTGGGGAAATGGCTACCACACAAGCTTGAGGACCTGGGTTCATATCCCCAGCACCAATGCAAGAAGCTGGGTGCAGAGACAGACACTCAGTCTTGCACTGGGAAGGCAGGGATAAACAGAGCACCTGTGAATGTCAGAGGAGTCTGCTTACAGAAGTCAGGACTCTCCTGCCGTCGTCGTGTGGGTTCCGGGAATGGAACTGGGGCTGGCAGACTGGGTAGAATGCTCCTGTACTCCTGAGCCATCTGAAGGTCCGTGAGATGATTTACAAAAATAAACCATACCCCGTGACAGGAAAGACGGGAGTACAAAAGAGGTTTCTACAGAACTGTACCTAAGTGCTCCTTAGGTAAAGGAACTGTATCATGAACTATTATCACGAACTGTAAATGAATAGCAGATTACAATCAGGTCTACGGGCTGAACTCTGGACCAGACACTCCAGAGGCAGCTTGGTACCACCATACAGACATCTGGATTTGGAGTCAAATGCCAAGGATTCCAGTTCTGTCGACAATAGACCTCTGTTGGCATCAACAAACTACTGAATAACTTTTCTCTCACCCACGTGTTAGAAAGGCCAATTGAAATAAATCACATAAGCTTTTAGTAGGCTGTGGAGTACCCATCAGTTTCCTTATTATACTGAAGATTAGTCAAAGGTTAATCAGTGTTTTAATTTCTGCAGAAACTAGACAGGTTGCATGTGAAATGCTTTCACTGGTACAAGGAGGATCAGAAGGAACCAACAAAAGATATCACAAACCCATACCCTCTGCAAAGACTAGTTCTGTACCAGGGGATGGCGAATGGTCCAAGGCTGTTCCAGGAGGGGTAGGGCTGAGGATGTGAATAGTGGATGCCGGCAGATAAAAATGCAAAGGCCCAAAGGGCATATGACATTCACAAAAGAGAGAGGACCGAGGCAATCTATTAACATGGCTGGAGACAGAAAGTCAGGGCTACAGTGTGAGAAAAATACTTGAGATGGGTTAGATCTGCATGTTATCCTGAGAGGAGAAGAAAGCTTCGGGTGGGACACAGACACTGTGGATATGAGCTCTGAAATAAACAATAACTCAAACCATCCAATTTACAAAGAGGAATGAAAAGCAGTATGAGACCCAGGCAGAGGCAACTGCAATAACCTAGTGAGAGATGCCCACCGCTTCCACCAGGGATAAAAGTAAACACACAGGAGATGCTCAGGAGGCAGCACCTCGGCATTAGTATGTGAATGCTGTAGGAGGTGGAGTTTCTAGTTAAAACTGGGTACAGCTGGTTTGTTTGGTCCAGGATATAAACAGGCCTGAGCATAGAGCTGGCTGGAAGAAAGTAGGCAAGAGTTTGGTGTTCAGCATAAGGACCACATCTTATGATGTGAACAAGAGATGCCAAGGCCCAGCTCAAGGAGACTGCTCACTTGGAGATAGAATAAAGATGCTTTATAGTGTACGGCTGGCAAGTAAGGCTTGATAAAGTCGGTTAGGGAGAGAGAAGGATGTAGGCGATATTGAGTAAGCGCTCCAACCTCCTCTTTCTTCCAATGGGAACTTAAAGAATTTGTGTTTAGAAGTTGCCTTCTCACAGTGTGCAGATTCACAACCACCATCACCCAATAGGTGTGACTTCACTTTTATTTATTCTCACTAAGAAATGAAAGTTGGCTTTCTTCAAAGGGATGTGTGACAGAAAATTTCCAGCGTCTTTGTACCAAGATTGTGAAATGGGAAACAACAGGCAGGAGATCTAAGAGTGGCTATTAGCTTGCAGAATCTAAGGGTTATTAAAAATTGAGAGGAAGGAAAAGAAGAAAAAGGTGATATTTCCCTGATACAGCCTTTAGAATCTTTTTGTATAGTGAGCCCCAGATGCTGTCAATCAGGGAAGTGGTCCCTAGCAGAAAAGAATATGGGTAGTGTAAATAATTAACGAACAAAGGCAGCAGAATATGGAAGCAGAGGTGCTCTGAGAGGGACTTGCTGCTGGGAAGTTCAAGCAAGAGCCAAAGGACACTGTTAACCACCTTGCTTCCTAGCACTCTCTGTGAGGGAAGAGTGCTTTTGCTTTAAAAGGCCTTGCCAACTCTGAAATACTGATGAAAACATTTAGAAATGAAGACAGCAGACTGGGAAATAGCTTAATAAGTGAAGCACCTACTATGCAGACTGGGAAATGGCTTAATGAGTGAAGTGCCTACTGGGCAATGCAAGCCTGAGTTCAGAATCACAGAACTGTAAGAGCGAGGTGTAGTTGCACATCTAGAATCCCAGAGCTCCTGAGAGAGAAAGGAGGTGGAGGGGGAAGAATCCCTGGGAGCTCTCCTGGTGTGTGCAGAGGCAGTAACAAGATCAACAAAGTGGAAGATGAGAACCAATACCCAAGTTTGTCCTCTGACTCCACATGTATGCCGTATGTACATGTGGATACACATACACATAGACATAAAAATATTTTAAATATTAACAGCAGATGGTGAGCTGCCATGTAGCTACTGGGGATGAAACCCAGGTCCTCTGGAAGATCAGCCAGTGTTCTTAATCACTGAACTGTCTCTCTAGCCCAAGGGAGAGGAAGAATTATAGGAGCCAGAGTCGGGTGGAGGACACCAGAAGAACACAGCCCATGTGATCGACTACATGGGGCTCACAGGGGCTTCACAGAGACTAACGAAATGATCACAGAGCTTGCATGGGTCTAGGCTACGTCATCTGCATATATGTTATGGTTCCTTAGCTTGGTGTTCTCTACACAGTGAGAGTGTGGATTGTCTCTGATTCTTGCCTGCTCTTGGACCCTTTTTTCTCCTACTGGGTTCCCTTGCCCAACCCCTCCCTCCCCCACCCCTTTTTAAATTTTTTTTTTTATTTTTATTTTTTTGGTTTTTTGAGACAGGGTTTCTCTGTGTAGTCCTGGATGTCCTGGAACTCACTCTGTAGACCAGGCTGGCCTCAAACTCAGAAATCTGCCTGCCTCTGCCTCCCAAGTGCTGGGATTAAAGGCGTGCACCACCACTGCCTGGCTTTGCCCAACTCTTAAATGAAGGTTTTTGCCTAGTCTTATTGTATCTTGTTATGCCCTGTTCAGTTGAAATCCTTGGGAAGCCTGTTATTTTCTGTAGGGAAATAGAGGAGCAATGGATCTGGGGGAGGCTGGAAAGATTAGAAGGAGGGGGAAACTGTGGTCAGGATATATTGAAAACAAAAACTGTAAAAAATAATAAAAGGATAAAAGACATCATATATGTGTAAATATATTATATCCATGTATATTAACCACATTTTAAAATTAGTACAAGTAAAAAAAATTTAAAAGTACAAGGTAAACATTTTAAAAGGAAAAGATGTACAGAAGTAATAATTGACACCTATCAACCGCAGATGGAGCTAACAGAGGAAAAACAAAGTGAATGCCTACTCCCGGCATGCCACTAGTCAGTCCAGCCAGTCCCATACATCCTGGAGGGGGTTTGGTGTCTCACAGAGCCCTCAGGGTTAGAGAAATTTAGAAACATCTAGCCTCAGGAACCATCAAAATGACTACATGTCCAAGTGATCATGCGACATCATTAAATCTCTTCTCTAAGTCCCTGAAGGCATCACGAAAGTGTTCACAAGAGAACGAACTGTTTTTAGTGCTCTCCCTTAATTTTAACTCCACACTCAGAAATTAGAATTATAGAGAAACAATTATACTCTGCTCAGATTTATGCAACTCAAAATCCTAATGGTGCCAAGCTGGATTAGCGCTGCTCCTACGGAGTGAGATCAGTCTTACTTCATTTCCCACTAAAACATGGGAGGCGAGGACATCGATTGACTTTGGCCTTTATGCAACATGTGTTCATACATCCGAATATTGGTCACAACAATTTGATTCAGAATTAAATAGAAAGAAGTCAAGCCATTGGGGAAAAAAAACCTGGAAACTAAAAATATTACAACTGAGAAAGAAGGCTCACTGCAAGTTCTTGCTGCTGATTCTGCTCCTGTCTTCCTGTGAGGGAACTTAGACACGCCCTCCTGTACAGTTCCTTCAGGACTAGGGCTCTAACCCAAGGCCTGGCACCCTTTCACTGAACTCTATCTTTGGCTTTCACTTTTTTTATTTTGAGAAATATTCTCACAAAGTTACTTAAGCTGGACTTTTGATCCTCCTGCTTCAGCCTTCCAGGCAGCTAAACTCACTGGCCCATGTGAGATAATTCATACGCTACATTCTGTATCAGCTTGTGACAGTTGAACTTGCCACAATAACTTGTATTAGCTTTGGTGTCCTGACCTGATGCTATTCATTCTGTAAGCATTCTGTAAGCCAGCAGTATCTCTAGAAACAATTGTTTTTCTAAGTGTAAAACAAAAGGCCAACCAGTTACCAACAAATCTGGCCAGAGAGAGAGAGAAAGAGAGAGAGGGGGGGGGAGAGGGAGAGAGAGAGGATGATAGATAGATAAATAGATGATAGATAGATAGATAGATAGATAGATAGATAGATAGATAATAGACAGGTAGGTAGATAGATAGATAGATAGATAGATAGATAGATGATAGACAGACAGACAGACAGACAGATAGATAGATAGATAGATAGATAGATAGATAGATAGATAGATAGATGATATATACATACATACATACATAAATACATACATACATATGATTGGCCAAAAATGAGCCCCAGAAATTCACCCTCCTCTGCCCCTGAAAGTGCTGTAGCTACAGATACACACCCTTCCATATTGGCACATGGAGGAATAACGGAGTTTAAAAATTTCAGAACAAAGCATACTTTGGCCTAACCCCCAAGTGCCTGGTGCCCTGAGAGTGTGGCAGTGATGGTGGCAGGTGACTTATACATGTGACTTAGAGTGTGTTCATTCTTCTGGTATCAGCCCTTCGGAGGCTGACTCCAAACCATGTGAAATGCTCCTCATGTTGGTTGAGCTAGTGAGAAGCCACATCATCACATACTAGGTGTAACCATAAAACTGCCAGGATAACACAGTCTGTAAAAGCTAATCTGGGACTTCCAAGTGGTTCTCTTATGTTCCCTGGTTTATCTTTAGTACTCTAAAATTTCCACCAGCCTACCAGCATACCTGTGTGCAGGGGACAAAGCAAACTTCCCTTCAAACGTTCTTCATGGGACATATCCGGTAAGGTAGCCATTCTTCTTGGAATACAAAGTATTAGTAACATTGACTAAGTGTTAAGTCTAACTAAATAGTTCACAAATTCTCTAAGCTTATAGTGCTGTGTGAGTGATGAGTGTATCAAATCCCAGCACTATGGAGGTAGATACAAGCAGATACCTGAAGCTATCGGGTGGACCAGCTTAGCCTAATCAGAGTCCCAGGCCCAGTAAGAGACCCTGCCTTGAAAAATAAAGTCAATGACTCCTGAAGAAGGATAATAAGATTGGCCTCCGACCTCCACATCAGCCATCACACAGACATAACCCCCAACACACACCAATACACACACAAACACACTTTGCTTCTCAAATGTACCTAACTGCATTGATACTTTACAAACGAATTGTCCTAGTGATGCTTTTGGTGACCTCTGCACCCCTGAGAAGATTCCTAATTATAATCACCATGGCAGAAGTAAAGGTATTCCAATAGAACATTCATGTCTCTCAATCTAACTCTCAGACGGCTGATGTAATGGTCCCTAAATAAATGGGAACATCTCTGGGAATTTAAGCTAAGAGAAGGGAAGGACATGAGGCCAGCCATGGGAAACCATGTCTTCAGGAAGGATATTCCACACAGCTCTAACTCTGTCTCTGACTGCCTTACAGGTGGTAACTCAAGCCCAGACAATGAGACCACACCTGATGGGACTGGCCCCCATGTATGCATATCCCTGAACCTCTATTTAAAATTTGACTTCAGGACCCCAAAGACAGACTTGAGGAGTTCACTTACCCTCTTTATCCATCTTCCCAGGGTAGCCACATTGAACCAATCCCCCATTTTCTGCTTTCCTCTATTAATATGAATCTTTAAATTTATTGAGGATGGGTGACTGAACGTGGCTTAGAGCCTATACTGTGATCCCCTAAATTCAATAGCAAGGCCAATAATGTAAAGTCCTGGATTAGGTAGAGGGAAACACCCAGAATAATCCTCTTACTTACCAGTGAGGCTAGAGACTCTGGCAATGTCTGTGGACATTTTTTGGTTATTGTAAGTGAAAACAGTGTCACTGTGGTATGGAAGACTAAGATGGTAGTAGCCATTCTACAGGACACAGGGATGGTCCCATGCAAGGTAAGTAGGCGATAGATCACAGGGAGGCTTCCATGCCCACAGCCATCAGATCTAAGTGTCAGGAGTCCCAGAGTATTAGCTGCGGCACACGTTGAGATGTTCCAGGCCCCACATATTGGGTCTCTTCCTGGTGGCAAAGTCTCAGACAATTAAACATGCTTCCCAATGCATTAGTTATTAATGATGACACTTCTACATATTAATAGATCAGAATATTCTCACACTTTGGGCTAAGCAATAATTAGTATAACAACCTGTGCCAAAGGAGATTTGCAAAGGTTACATCCGCTGGATCCGCTTTCATTCTGTCCACACCAGTTACCTAGGATTCCCTAGAGAGTGATTTAATGGCCTGGAGTTAGAGTTCAGTGGGTAAAGGTGATTGACACAAAGCCTAACATCCTGAGTTCAATCCCTGGGATCCACATGGCAGAAGAAGCGACTGGGAGAGACTGTACACCCACAAGTTATCTTCTACCTCCATAAGTATACTGTAGCACCTGCTCTCCCTCTCTCTCCCTCTTTCTCCTTCTCCCTTCCTCCCTCTCCCTTTCTCCTTCTCCTTCTCCCTTCCTCCCTCTCCCTTTCTCCTTCTCCCTCTCTCTCCCTCTCTCTCCCTCTTTCTCCTTCTCCCTCTCTCTCCCTCTCTCTCCCTCTCTCTCCCTCTCTCTCCTTCTCCCTCTCTCTCCCTCTCTCTCCCTCTCTCTGCCTTTTTCTCCTTCTCCCTCTCTCCCTCTCTCTCCCTCTTTCTCCTTTTCCCTCTCTCTCCCTCTCTCCCTTTCTTCTTCTTCCTCTCTCTCCCTCTTTCTCCTTCTCCCTCTCTCTCTGTCTCCATTTCCCCACTCTCTCTCCCTCTCTCTCTCCCTCT
>NW_022196909.1:58431832-58453563 GCF_008632895.1 Mastomys coucha | reverse complement strand
TCTTTCTCCTTTTCCCTCTCTCTCCCTCTCTCCCTTTCTTCTTCTCCCTCTCTCTCCCTCTTTCTCCTTCTCCCTCTCTCTCCCTCTGTCTCCATTTCCCCACTCTCTCTCTCCCTCTCTCTCTCCCTCTCTCTCTCCCTCTTTCTCCTTCTCCCTCTCTCTCCCTCTCTCTCCATTTCCCCACTCTCTCTCCCTCTCTCTCCATTTCCCCACTCTCTCTCATTTTCCACCCTTCCTCTATCCTTCCAATCACAAGGAGCACATACTTACTTTGCTATTGGCAAGGATGGGACACCAGCAAACAAACAAACAAACAAAAGCCTCTTGCATTTAGGTTTTTGACCCATGAAATTAAAATCTAAAATGTCTTGAATTGCCCATAGTGCAGGGTTGGTCAACCAATCCAGGTTTCTGCCAGAAACTGATACAAAGGTGACTAGAACTGAACAGGAAAACAAGACTCACATGCTTGTTCAGAAAACTTCAAAGGAACTTGTTACAACTGTGACAGCTCATAGGAAAAAGAAATACTGCATGAAGAAGATGTATAAACTGTTAAACAACTGAAGCTCCCTTTTTAAGAAAAAAAAAGTAAATGTGTGAGTGTGTGTGCTTCTTTGTATGTGTGCCACATGTATGCAGTACCCAAAGCAACCAGAAGAGGGCACTAGATCACCTGAAGCTAGAGTTACTGGCAGTTGTAACCTGACAAGATGTGGAGGCTGGGAACTAAATCCAGGTCCTCTGTAAGAACAGCAAGTGTGAGAAATACATTTTTGTTTGTTCTGTTTTATCCAGGTCCTCTGTAAGAACAGGAAGTGTGAGAAATACATTTTTGTTTGTTCTGTTTTTCATTAAAGATAGATAAACTTTTAAGAGCCAATATTCCATACATCTACCTAGGTTCTAAAACTATTATGTTAATTTTTAAAATCTCTCCCTGCTGGTGTGACTTTTGTCTATGCAGCCCCAGAGCTTGATGGCTGGGGAAGGCCAGTTCCCTCCACACTTTCCTTTGCTGCTTTGTGCGTATTCTTTTAATACCAGTCAACTGTAAGAGACAATGAGGTCAGACCCCATCTAGTGGGAGAAAGACACAGATACCACCTGGGTCAGAATTAAAATCAAATGAACCTCCTGCCCCGGTGTGCTTGCTAGCCCAGTTTGGTTTCTGGCACACTGGTTTTGTTTTTTTGTTTGTTTTTATTTTTGTTTTTAAAGAAATTGCCTTTCAACCTACATTTGCATTGTTAGTATATTTCTTTCCATGAAACCAAAATTATTCTGTTTGTCTCACACACTCTTAAGCACTGAGCATCTCTTTGGCCTCTGGAGCTTAAACTGTACATTTGACATAAAGGAAAATGACTGCTAACAAGCACTGGAGAGTGAGGATAAGAATTTGTCAATATTTTGATGTGGTGAGGAAATCTCTAGCTATTGGAGACATTCTTTGAGTACGAGACAGGATAGAAAGGCAGAAAATCATAGCAATATTAGAGGAAAGAGCCAATCATCCTGACTGGGACTGAAGCCTCTCACCATCTGAGAAGCAGGAATTCCAGCACCAGTAACAACATTTGCTTCAAGGCTGCCAGCATAGATACTATATGGTAAAATCTAAACATAAACCCCGCTAAAAGCCTCAATGTCTATGACCTTGGGCAGGCCCTTGTTCCTTTCCCCTGACATTACCTGAGAATCTCAAACTAAGCCTGTTTACAGAAACAATAACTTACCTGTCTGTATCCTGTGGCCAAGACTTTAACCTCATCCGTGGTGATCCTACCAGATGCCCTCGGAACCAGCAAGAGGAAGGTAACTGAAGCTCTACTCACCTATATGACTATTTCAAACCAAGGAGCTGCTCCTTCTAGAGGAGCCCAGGCCCACCCTCGGGTGTCTCTTATTTTCTTCAGAGCACCTCTTTGTCCCCTAATCCTCACACATATGCTCAGATTAAAGCTTCTCCAATAAAACTTCCATCTCTGTTTCGCTGTTCCAGGTAGACCTGCAAGTTTCAACAAGGAAGCCAGGAATCCTGGTTTGGCTTGATGTAAAGTCCTTAAAGCTCTAGCTGTTGGGATTGGCAGGGGCAAATGTGCCTCCTTTATCTGCAGCCCCCGAAAATTACTGATAGGGAGACATAGCGAATAGCCTTCCTCTGGGTTGGTCCTTATAGAACACTCAGATCTCAAAGATGGACATCTGGTTTACTACCTCCTTCATCTAGATTTAGGTAGCTCTCTTCTGAAGGTAAGGTGAGGACACAGAATGGGAACCCACCAGAACAGCACATTCCAGAAAGATAATGCAGTAGCCAAGGCATAGAAGAGGAAAAGAAAGAATCCAAGGGATATGCCATCCTTGCAAGGTGCAAACCTCAGACTGGGAGTAGTCACCATTACTACTGTTAGCCAATACACAATCACAATGATCAAGATACCTGGGTTATATAAGGATATATGATAACAATCTTATGAAGTGTTGGTGCAAAAAGACCTAACCTCTCACCTCAAAGGGCATAAGATAGATTCTGGAGCTAAATCTGGGTGATCATGATGGAGCTTTGGAGTTGAACCAGCGGGAAGCACTTGCATTCAGGGAAAGCATGAGGGCTGGAGTACAGAGCCAGCCCCAGGTAAACGCCGAGGGAGTATGGCAGCCTACTTGCAATTCCAGGATCCAGAAGGTAGAGACAGAGAATCCTTGGAGCAAGCTGAATTTTGAGACTAGTTGAATCAGTGCTCAGTGAGCTATAGGTCTAATCAATGAGCTCTGGGTTCCTCACAAATCATTAACCCTCCTTCAAACTCTCAAGTGTCATGTAAAATACATCAATCACATTTGGGGTGTGCATTAAATAGGCAATGGGAAAAGCAGCCTCACCCTGAGTCGTAGACTTCCACTTCTGGGCTGGCTGGGTCTTCAGTTTTACTGCTCTGTCTTCAAGGTCCATGGTTTCATTTATTTTATTTTTATATTTATTTATTTTAGCAGCCCGTAATGCCATTTGTTTGGGCTGGGGTACTTGTTTGTTTTAGTTGAGTTGTTTAGTTTAGTTGTGTATATGCTTGCTTGCTTCCTTTCTCTCCCTCTCCCTCTCCCTCTCTCTCTCTCCCTCTCCCTCTCTCTCTCTCCCTCTCCCTCTCTCTCTCTCTCACCATTAAATTAAATTTATAGAATCTCTAAACATGTGAGCCACTTTTTTTTAGTTCACAGAGGTCAATACTGTTTGATGTTATTTTACATAAGCAACAACTAAGATTTGAAGACATAAACTACCTATGGTCACACAGTGAATGAGAAGTAGAATTTGTTTCTAAACTGGAACTCATAAGTTAGAAGCCCCATCCCATAACGACCATGCAACATCATTTTCCTAGAGACAGAATGGCCCCTGCAGTAAGGAAGTTTGAGCTTTCATCAAAAGTTGATGCAGAGACTAGAAAGGTGTTTCAGTGTTTAAGACCAAGTACTGCTCTTTAGCTTCCAGCAACCCAGAGTGGCAGTTTATAGCCACCTGTACCTCTGGCTCCAGGGGACCAGATACTCTTCTATTGCCTCTGCAGGCTCCTGAATTTATATGCACATATGCACCCACAGACACACATATACATTCAATTAGAGAAAGAAGAGATAAAATAGAATCAACTAATCCATAACATAGGTGGCTCAGAATGCCAGAATGTACCCACCCTTCCAGCCACTCTAAGCAGGTCATATTATGGCTCTTCTGTCAGCTCAAGAGACATAAAAGGGCACTCTAATGTAATATCAAACAACTGCCTCATTTTGTTCCAAGCAGCTGCCATGGCTGGAAAAAACACTTGGCTGTCCTCACAAATCATTAGGACTCCTCAGAGCTCTCGAGTGTCACATAAAATATATCAATCACATTCAGGGTGTGCGCTGAATAGGCAACAGGAAAACCAGTCTCACCCTGAGCCGTAGAGTTCCATTTCTAGGCTGGCTGGGTCTTCTAGTTTTATTGCCCTGTCTCCAAGTTCCAGCATGGCTTAATGTGCAATTTATATGCTTATTTAGTTGGACAGCCTATAATGCCAGTTATTTAGGCTGTTTATTAGTTAGCTGTCATAAAATCCAACAGCATCTTCCTCTACCTCATGGTCCTGACCTGAGGGATGTAGAGTCATTTAAACTGTAAGACACACAGCATGGAGCCATGCCTTGATGAGGTTGCAAACTGAGTAAAGTCACTAATTAAAGTTTCTACAACCAAGTGGTCTTTGACTGCAGACGATAAGGAGCCCTTGGGACTGAGGGGTCTCTACTTTGTCCTTTTTTGTTTGTTTAAGATTTATTTTACTTTCAATTATGTGCACATGTGTGCGTTTGTGCACATGTGTGTAGGTGCCTGTGGAAGTCAAAGGCATTGGATCCCTCTGGTGTGTGAGTCACAGGCAGTTGTGGGCTATCTGATGTGAGTGCTGAGAACCAAACTCAGGCCCTCTGTCCTTGTGGAATAGTCATTATTCAAGCTGCTTACAGCAGTTAGGACCTATGGGAAAGGACTATCAACAGTAAAGGCAGCCCCGGTACAGGCATTCTCTTGACCACAGAGAACTGGCTCTGAGAGTGCACAATTCATTCTGTTCTGACTGCAGTATAGGGACAGGATCCTTGCTAAGGTGACTTTTGGTAGAGTCCAGACACAGAGGCTATTCTTAGAACAACCAAAAAAAAAAAAAAAAAGCATGGTACCGCCTAAAAATACTGATGAGTCAACACCTAGAGGCTCTAGTGACGTCATGTTGTCAAAGAACACCCTTTTCTCCTCACAGGTTGCAGGTTTAAAATTAGCAAGCTCACAGCTCACCTTCTGAGGAGAGCAAAACATCACAGCTAAAGAAGCAAATGGGAGTGTGGGTCACTTAGACAGCCTGCCACCCATACAGTGCCTGTCACTGTGCCTTTGGTTCAGTTGTTGGGGACTTAGAGACAACTAAAGTTAAAGGCTGTAAAATCCCTCTGACACCCTCACTTACAGTCATCCTCCTTAGAGCAGGGTCTGGGAGGAAGGATTACAGAGGAGGGCCTTGGAGGGCTCATCTGAGAGCCCTCCACCACAGCTGCCACATCTCACATGAGATG
Organism: Mastomys coucha; assembly: GCF_008632895.1. NCBI lineage: Eukaryota > Metazoa > Chordata > Mammalia > Rodentia > Muridae > Mastomys > Mastomys coucha. The sequence goes on along the minus strand of NW_022196909.1, from coordinate 58,448,448 downwards.
GGCCCATTTGGAGACTGTTATCTACAGGCATGGTCCTGCTTAAGACAGTGTTGCCCAAATTTCCTCTCAGGAGAAGACTATGCAGTGCCTACCCTCCACTTCCTAGTGTCCCAGTGATAAACCAAAGTATGTCTCCATCAAGGTTTACCATGAGGATCAATGAGTTTACTGGGCTTCCTATGGAGCATGAGAGATTCCTGATAACCACATAGATGATGCCAATGCAGCCATACTAGGAAGACTTCAGTAGGCATGGACTATGGTATCCCCAGAGGCACATAGACAGATTCCTCTTCCCTAATCTTCCTGACCTATATACTAAAACTCCCCTTAGCCCTCAAGGCCACTTGCAACTAGGGAAAAATTGCATACAAGTGCCTGAGGGAAGTGGCCAGAATACACGGTGAAGGTCCAAGGACCTGGTCCCTCTAAGAGGGAATGTTAGCAATCAGCAAGCCAGCCATGACCTGTGATGATGTTTTTGTAAGCGGATAGTTGGGCTGAGGAAGGTAATGGTTGCTCTGCTCTGAGGACAGCACTAAACAACGAGGCAGGGGGTGGGAGGGGGTGGACCAAACCACATCTGCAATGTTTCTATCACAGTGGCAAGGGCAGCAGCCATGGTTCAGGGGAAACCAAGGCAGGAACTCAAGCATCTGCATACATCACATCCACGGTCAAGAACAAGGACAGAGCATAATTAAGCATCTTTGCTTGCTCTACAGGGTATGCTCAGCTAGCTCTCTCTACTGACACAGCAGAGGGCCTCAAACCAGGGAATGGTGCCACCCGCAGTAGACTGGGTCCTTCTACATTAACTAATAATGAAAATAATCCCCCACAGACAGACCAGGTCAACCTGATCTAGGTAATTCCTTTTATTAATATGCCTTTTCAAGCAACCAAGCAAGCTAACCAGCACAGCAGTATATTTCAGTCACTTCCGTGACTACTTATATATTCGGTCCTTCCGTGAATACTTAGCCTACATACTTTCAAATGCCTTGAGATACGTTTTAGGCAGAACTTAGGAAATACTATAGTGTAAGGATAGAAGTTGGTTCTCATTTTCTCTGAGTTAAAATATTTCCTCCTGCAAAAAGGAAGGAGAATCATTAGATTCCCCCAGGAAACTATATTCATCTGGGTTCTCTATAGAGTCACAGAGTTATGCAGTGTCTTTATATATTAAGGGAACTTATTGTGATGACTTACAGTCTATAGTCCAACTAATACAACAATGCTCTGCTGTGAATGAGAAGTTAAGAATCTAATGGTTGCTCAGTTCCAAGAGGCAAGTTGTTTTACCTGGTCTTCTATATAAGCTGGAATTTTTTTTCTATCATAAATGAAATCTTTTTTTTTTTCATTTTCAACTTTTTTTATTAGATATTTTCTTTATTTGCATTTCAAATGATATCTCCTCTCCTGGTTTCCCCTCCAGGGGAAAAAAACAAAACAAAACAAAAAACCAACCAAACAAAACCCTGTTCCCTCCTCACTCCCCCTGCTTACCAACCCACCTTCTCCCACTTCCTGGCCCTGGCATTCACCTACGCTGGGGCATAGAGCCTTCACAGGACCAAGAGCCTCTCCTCCCATTGATGACTGACTAGGCCATCCTCTGCTACATATGCAGCTGGAGCCATGAGTCCCACCATGTGTACTCTTTGGTTGGTGGTTTAGTCCCTGGGAGCTCTGAGGGTACTAGTTAGTTCATATTGTTGTTTATATTGTTGTTGAAGGGGCTGCAAACTCTTCAGCTCCTTGGGTCCTTTCTCTAGCTCCTTCATTAGGGACCCTGTTATAAGCTGGAATTTTGAAGAAGTAGGTTCCAACTGATGTGCAAACAGGTGAAGGAGAGTTTGTCTTCCTTCTTCTAATGTTCTTAAGCAGGTCTCCAGCAGAAGGTGTGGCCCAGATTAGAGATGCATACAACCACACCTGGATCTGAAACTTGCTTTGTCTCAGGTTGACCTTGAACACAGAGGTCTGCTTGCTTTAGTTGTCTCCAGGACAAAAAGTATGTACTTCCTTTCCTGGGCCTAAGCTTTTCATGGCCACTGTGCCTCAAGATCTCCATGTCAAGATCCCGGTCAAAAGCCTGTGTCTTCCAGCTGCAAGATCTGAATCACAAGTGTGCCTTCCATTTCTGGACTGTAGTTCATGCCAGGCGTAGTCAAGTTAACAACCATGAATAGCCATCACAGAAACCTAGCAGGCACAGGAAACTCAGTAAACTACAAAGTTCACCAGGCCCCTCTCAAGGTTATACAAGCAATAATGCCAGGAAAGAGAAGACTCTGGCAGAGCTGAGTGTGTGAGATGTGCTTGCAAGTCAGGCAGGAGCTGCAGGGGTGAAGCGTTTTACAAATTGTCACTCATGCTGGGGTGGGCCTTCTGGTGAATCAGCTGCCTTTGAGTCAGCCAGGTTCCTATACGTAACTTTGATAAACTCATTATTTTATTATGGCAGGTTTGGCTGGGATCATCTCTTTGATCCTGTTACCCAGTATCCTATCTGGTATGAATAGATATTTGCTCTCACCTCTCCAAGAAGTGTCAGTTGGTTAAAAGCAAAGTCTCAATCAGCAAAGACCCTTGAATCATTCAAAGATTCTAGACTACTGTAGAAGGTGCTCAGTCTCGGGAACACCCTGAGGCTACAGAGGCCACATATTTGTTCTCTGGGCTTGTTCTGTCCAGCAAGCAATTGGTCTGGAAAGTCCAGGCAGGATGTGTGGCTTATCAGCAAGGTAGAATGACAATTATTTAGGCAAGCCCTCCACATCTGACTTAACACACTAGGCTTTTCATGCACAGCTGTTTCTTCTTCAGGAAGGTGACCTTGTCTCTGCAGAGCTTTACTTGTGCATTTCTGGAATTCCCAAAAGTCTGTGCCCAGACTTCAAAGGAAAACAATTTCTGGTATCCCATAGCTGATCCTCATTATAATATTTGCACAAATTTTGTGTTTTGTTTTGTTTTTTTTTTTTTTTTAAAAAAAACCTTGAGCTTAGGTTGGCCACCTGCTCAAGTCATCAGGTTTAACTCTAAATAATTTGCTTATTTCTGCACATTCAAATCTCTACCCTATTCACAAAAGCTTAACATCACTCAAAATACTACAAACAATGGGGCTCTTGTTCCTAGAGATGCCAAGGGAAATAACACCCTTTGCAAAGGAGCATGGGAGAGCAGGGTGAGCATGGTGGTTAGTTTGACAACTGGACACAACTAGGGTCATCTGAAATGAGGGGACCTCCATTGATAAAATGCTCCCATCAGACTGGTTTGTGGGCAAGTCTGTGGGACATTTTCTTGATTAATGATTGATAGGGGAGTGCTCAGCCCACTATGGATGGTGGCACCCCTGGGTGGTCTTGGGTGTTATAAGAAAGCAAACCAAGTAAGCCACTAGGGGAAATAGTATGTAGTTTCTCTATAGCCTCTCCATCAGCTCTTGCCTCCAGGTCCCTACCTTGATCTGTCCTAGCTCCCTTCAATAATCCAAAGTAAGCTATAACATGTGATAAACCCTTTCCTCCCCATGTTGGTTTGATAAGTGTCTTAGAGTTATATTGCTGTGAAGAGACACCATGACCATGACACCTCTTATATGGAAAGCATTTAATTGGGGCTGGCTTACAGTTCAGAGATTTAGTCCTTTATGGTCATGGGGGAAAAGCATGAGAGCATGCAGGTAGACATGGTTTTGGAGAGGGAGCTGGATTGGCAGGCAGCAGAAAGAGACTGTGAACCACTAGTCCTGGTTTAAGCTTCTGAGACATCACAGACCACTCCCTAGTGACACACTTCCTCCAACAAAACCATGCCTACTCCAACAAGGCCACAGCTCCTAATAGTACTACTCCCTATGGACCTATGGGGGCCATTGTCATCCAAACCCCACAGTTTAATCACAGCTACAGAGAGGCAGGCTAGGACAGTGAGTATTTGCTTAAAACCAACCCAGATGATGGCAGTGAAAGCCAACCTTTACCACACTGAGAATCCAGTTGTCAAGAAGAGGTTGGGCAGAATAGTGTTAATAACCTTAGAATCGCATGCCAGATTTTGGAAGTAATGGGTTTAATGCCTCCAGTTAGCTATTGACTATCTGACATGGATATCTTAAATGCATGTCCTTAAATATCTAAAATGGCTAGTTGAGAAGCCAAACTTCCTTTCCATCATATAACCCATATGAACCCACACACCTATGGTCACTTGATCTTTGACAAAGGAGCTAACACCATCCAGTGGGCAAAAGACAGCATTTTCAACAAATGGTGCTGGCTCAACTAGCGGTTAGCATGTACAAGAATACAAATGGATCCATTCCTATCTCCTTGTACAAAGCTCAAGTCCAAGTGGATCAAGGACCTCCACATAAAACCAGATACACTGAAACTAATAGAAGAGGAATTGGGGAAGAGCCTGGAGCACATAGGCACAGGGGAAATTTTCCTGACCATAACACCAATAGCTCACACTCTAAGATCAAGAATTGACAAATGGGACCATGGGAACATTTGACTTTAGACTTTTAGGGTTCTGTGTGAATAGAGCTGTTGAGAGCTGCAAACTTGAATACTGCATATCCTCCAGTGCCTTACCCAGGTTAAGTTTCTCACAAACCACTAATACAATACTCATTCGATTTGAGCTACATTTAAGGTGTAAGTCACATGATTTGAAAGGTACTGTGCTAAAATCGTGACCCTAGCAAGCATGCATGTGTAGAAGATGCCACTGCTGATTCTGGTATGAAGTTACATTTTTTTTCTACAAAGATGCAGTAAATTGTTCCTCTAAAGGAGTTACAGCAAAAGAAAGTGTATTTGCCTTTTATTCTTAAAAAAAAAGTCACCTAATAACTCAGGTCATTTTTCTCTCTGTTTACAGTGGCACTTAAACCACCTTAAAAATCTATTCCTAAGCCGGGCAGTGGTGGTGCATGCCTTTAATCCCAGCACTTGGGAGACAGAGACAGGCAGATACCTGAGTTCGAGGCCAGCCTGGTCTACAGAGTGAGTTCTAGGACAGCCATGGCTACACAGAGAAGCTCTGTCTCCGAAAAAAAAAAAATCTATTCCTAATGGCTTTAGTCAGCCATTCTGCACATTGCAAGATGAATTTGGAAATATTCATAGGAACAAATATGACGGAAGTGTATGATGAATCTACTTTTTAAACATTTTACATTAGAGGTACATTTAATTAGGCCAAACAAGAGAAACCAAGGGAAGTAAAATACTAGAACCAGTCATAATAAATAGCATTGCTGTGACTATTAATTTCTAATTTGAACTTCCTGGAAGCTGGTGCAGGGAGAAAAAAAAGAAAAAACATTGTGAGTTACATAATCCTTCCAGTGAGAAAAATACCAGTTCTTTGAAGTGAACAGCGATTTCTTGGCAGTAGTTCCTGTAAGAAAACATTATAGTTTGGCTGGAGAGATACCTCATAGCTAAGAGCAGGGTGGCTCTCAACCAGCTGTGAGCCCAAATCTAGCAGATTCAACAGACATGCACATGGTGTACTTACATGCATGCAGGCAAAACATTCACACATATAAAGTAAAATAAATGATCTCTAGAAAGCATGACATGACCCTTATATGGGGAACCATGGACATGTGGGCTCTGCCATAGATGTGGAAACAGTTTCCACATGCAACGACTGAGAGTAAATGTCCTTAAGCCCATGGCTCTCCTATAAATCCTTTACAGTGATGCTGCAAAGAGCCTGTTGGTCTTCCTCCAGCTTCCACAGCTATGAACTGTCTGCTAAGTTCCTAGAAAATTCTGTGCTTGTTTAAACCAGAAACAGAGGGCCACAGACTTGCATAGTTGGAGGAACGAAGAATGGGTAAGGATATTAACCTTGATCAAGAAATCTATTGCTATACTCTCTGCTCCTTCCATCTCACCCCAGTCACACTGCAAGCCCATAAACGCATGGTCAAGGTTGCACTAGAGGACAAAGGTCAACAACAGGAGTCTTCCTCAACTACGTTCACCTTTCTTCCTCTGGCAGGATCACTCACTATACTTGGAGCTCAGATCCAGTGAGGCTTGGATTGCTTTCCTCTTGCTTCCCCATCCCTTAGCCCCCAATCTCATCCCTGTCACCCTGTGTCTCATACACCTGGGGTTACAGGCATGAGCTGCCCCAGCCAGCTTTATGTGGATACTGAGGCTCTCAGGTTCTCCTATTTGCACATGTGATGGTTTGTATAAGCTTGGCCCAGGGAGTAGCACTATTAGGAGGTGTGGCCCTGTTGGAGTAGGTGTGTCACTGTGAGCTTGGGCTTAAGACCCTCTTCCTAGCTGCCTGGAAGTCAGTCTTCCACTAGTAAATTTCAGATGAAGACATAGAACTCTCAGCTCTGCCTGCACCATGCCTACCTGAATGCTGCCCTGTTCTCATCTTGATGATAATGGACTGAACCTGTAAGCCAGCCCCAATTAATGTTGTCTTTTATAAGGCTTGCCTTGGTCATGGTGTCTGTCCACAGCAGTAAAATCCTAACTAAGACAGCACAGAAAGCACTTTTCCAACTGAGCCATCTGCCCCCCCCCCCACAGAGAACTGTTCTAACTCCATTTTTTTTTTTTTTTTGAAAAAGGGAACTAAGGATTCATAATCAATAAGTTGACCATGGTGACAAAGCTGGTTGGTGTGCAGAGAAGACATGCACCACATGCTTCTGGATTAAAAGCCTCCTTCTTGGCTCCTCTGTTTCTCATGAGGTCTACACCCTGTCCAGAAAACCATGACACAGAGCATGATTGATTTTCCTACAGTTCTCTGATACCAGACTTCCCCATTGGACCACAAAACTAAGGGTATCTTATAAAGCAGGGTACTCTATACATAAATCATCTCTCAGGGGCCTGAAAGATGGCTCAGCAGATAATGGTACTTTGTTAAAATAATATAATAAACCATTTTTCTTTTCCCAGTCCTGCTCCCAGAATGACAACTCAGATTAAATATTTATTAATAAAAGCCTAGGCCATAAACTTTGGCTCATCCTTGACTAGCTTGTAACTTATTTAACCTATTTAAACTATTCTATGTCCACCGTTTGGTTAGTTACCTCTCCTTCAGTCCCAGCCAGTTTCTTCCTTCTCATCTTCGCAGCATCTCCCTCAGTGTCTCTCTTAGTTCATTTCCTCATTCCGTTTTCCCATCTCATCTCTCCCCACATCTATCTTTTATCTCTTACTACTTCCCAGAATCCCCTCTCTTCCTGCCAGTGTCCCACCTTCTATTTCCTGCCTCAGCTCATTAGTTATTGGCTATATGACAAGCGATGTTTATAAAAAGATTCTCTCTACAGTACCTACTGCCAAATCTGGTGATGCCAAACCTGAGTTTGATATCTAGGAATCTACACGGGGAAAGGAGAGAATCAACCCCCACAAGTTGTCTTCTGACTTCCACATGTACCAGGAATGCACATGCTCACAGATCACATAATAGCAATAGGCTTGGCACTCAGCCCATTTGTAGCATAACCATTCTATCCATTGAACTGAACAGCAGGCCTGCATGAGGGCTATCCTGGTGGAGGTTTGATTTTTTTCTATTTATTTGTTGGGGGGGGAGGAATATTGAGACATGATTTTACTATATTCCCTAGGCTAGTCTGGAACTCATGGTAGCCTCCTTAGCAGAGTATTATATGTCTTAGTTAAAGCTCCCAAATTTCTTTGATAATCCAGGTGGGCTCTGGAGCAATAAAATGGAGACCAGAGAGAAGGAACCCAAGAACAGTGGGAGGAAGCCCAACTTATCTTCAGCTCCTAAGAGCAAGGAAAAGAACAGTGAAGAAGCTTCCCCCTGGGCTTCATCACCAACACTACCTCTTACAAAACCAGTTCTCTTTGAGGATGTAACTCAAGAATTCATCTTGAAATTGGTGGGTCTCTCAACAATTGACCGATGAATAATTCATCCTTCTGTGTCTCTTGTGGACTTCTCAGAATATCTTGATCTCAGAAAAAGTAGAAAATGAAATAAAGTATGCTGTCCACCCACTAGCCTAACTTTTCCTTGGCACTGGGTAGCAGGCTCATAGCCTAGAGGACAGGCTCCATCTTTCCCAAGTCCCCTTCCTCACCCTAGGACGTGTACTCTCACTCTCAATTACAGAAACTCATACAGGCACCTTTTAATGAATGACAGAGCCTTGAGGTAGATCTCATATAAAAACCATGAAGATGCCAAGTACTGTCATTTGAACAAACACACACAAACAAATCATTGCAGTAGTCTGGAGGTAAGGGCTCCATGTCCTTTAATGTCATCACAAGCTAAATGGAACACAATGGCCATTTCCCCAAGTGTCGGCATGGATACATGCTTACCTATTCTTTGGCACAAAACCAAAGTGACCTCAACTCTGTTGCCATAAGATTTAGTTCTTTCCACTACCACCATTATACTTTGGACATTTTAAGTAGATTGCCAGTCTCTTGGGCTCTCAGTACCACAGAGAAGCAAGATACTAAATATGACTCAGGAATATTCTAGTCTCTTCAATAAAGGTTAAGGTTTGCAGGGAAGGTTTTGCAGTAGCTTTCAAATTTGCCCCACACTGGGCCTCTCATCTGGCAGGTGTCCCCTGAGTGATTAGCAGCGACTCATTAGATTCCCAAGCACCTTCCAGAGGTGAAAGAAAACAGGACTCCATGCTGAGGACAATGACACCCACTGTCCTGGCATAGTTTAAATGGCCTCAAAAAAATAACAAACCACTGTAAATAAATGTCACTCTTACCCACTAAGAAAATAAATGCAAGGCAAAAGAGTGAAAGTCCTTAAGTGTCCCTTGAATCTACTCTGAGGAGTTTGTCCCTCATTTGCTTTCCTATTTGTAGATAACACTTGGCTGTTAACTTCAATTCCAGCCCCTATAGTTCACATTATTCCTATTTGCCAGGGGTGCTTAGTGTGAGTTTTTCTACCAGTCTTAAGTCCTCTCCATTACATGTTTTCTAGACTACAGACTTTGGCTTCTATTGATGCCTGTGCATACACTGGTCCTCTCCTGGAGAGATTTTTGCAAGCTCACATGTTCAAGATCCTCCAAGATTTTACTCAGATGGCCTTAATGAGTCAGTCTTATGGAGAATTTTCAAACACTTCTTAAATATGTTTTCACACTTGCATTTGGCCTGAGTTTTGCTGTTGGGTGGCCTGAGTTCTGTCCTACACCATTCATTTGAAGATCCTGTGCTGGTGTAGCTAAGCTTGTTTCTAGAACCTGCTTTTAAGAGTTGAGTTTAGAGACAGGAAAGCATTGGGAAACCCTAAACAGGACTTCAAGGCTAAGAGACCTTTGTCAGTCTCTCCTACATCTCTAAGTGGTCAGTGAATGCTGCAGAATGTAGCTGTGTCTTTGGTCATCATTTTAACTGCAGGTTCAGTTCAACACTAGATAAACACCCAAGTGTATCAGCAAAAGGGGAGTGGCTGAAAATACAAAAAGTCAATAATTCAAATTTCATCTGCTTCTGAAGACTTCTGTATGAAGATGAAAATGAGAATGATATGTTGATAACTTATCCAAGTGTTTTATGATATAACATAATTTATAATATTATATTAATAACTTGTACTATAATATAAATAGCATGGAGCTATCTACCTACTTTTGTACCAAATGGCCTGCCTATGGATCCATACTAGACCATCACTCAAGAGCTTTTTACAAAGAAAGGCTGGCAACAGCATGAGGAAGATTAAGTCAAAGCCAGAGTTAAAAAAACAAAAACAAAAACAAAAAATACTTACTCTAAGGAGGAGACTCACTACAGGTTAGAGTCTGGCTTGAGGTCACCCACATAGGTAACCCACATAGGTAGTATCTATGTCCTTCAACATACCCTTCGTTTCTAACAAACATAACCCCCATGGTCCTATCTTCAGGCCAGTACCCTCTAACCAAACATCTATCAGTCCCTATAGCCCCAGGTTCTAGGTTTGCTCCTGTGGCTCCAAGCTCCATAAGACCCAAAGCCCCAGCCTAAACCTACAGATTTGGGGCCTGGACCTGCTGTATAGCAGACTCCATTGTTGGGTTCGCCTCTCCAGACTCTAACTGCTTACACAACCTCCAGTCCCTATCTTCCAGGCAGAAAACAAGTTATACATCTTTTTCCTTGAAAAGACAACCCTGCATGTTTACATTCTGGATTTCCTTAGTGTTGTTCGTGAGTATAGGGACCTTTGTTCTCTTTGCACACTAGGGGGTATCCATGTAGGTGCTGGGAAATGAACCACTGTCTTCTGCAAGAGCATCAAGAGCTCTTAGCCACTGAGCCACCTCTCCAGCCTGAGAGGTTGGTTTTTATATCTTACAGCTCTACAGTCTACTGTTTGAAGTTCTTGGGCCTTGACGTGTTTGGGATTCAAATTTTGGGACATAGATATTTAATACAGTGCTACCTGTTATGTAATGGTGACCTCCTTGTAATTATAAACAAGAAGGCTGCTGCAGAGAAAAGCATGAATATTCACACGGAAAGAGAATCACCTCTGCTCTGCTCAGATTTAAATGGAATTGGGTCAAATGAAGCTGGGTTTCAAAATGAGTTGCAAAAACCCTTGGGTTTTAGAGATTTTTCCATAGCCTAGAACTGTAGACATGGGGCGATAGAATGCACTACTATACAAGGAATTGAGTTCCCATGCTGCCCTCCTAACCAAAGTAGAAGCCAATCTAACCTGTAGAAGTGAAGATAGCAACAAATCAGATCGAATCTTGGAAGGTTCGTTAGTATATCTTCATCATGTCTGCAGTATCAGTCAGGACCACCATTTGCTCAAAAAGAAGGAACTGAATCATAGAAGTCAAACTGAAGGAACACTTTCAATATTAGTATCCTTCTGGCTTCCCAGAGTGCATTGAGATGCTCTATCCATAAGAAGCATAAAAATGAAGAGACATGGGACTGGAGAGATGGTTCAGTGGTTAGGAACCCATACTGTTTCTGTATGTATGACCCCAAATTCAGGTCCCAGCATCCCATATATGCACAGGGGGCTCATAACTACCTGTAACTCCAGTTCCAGGAGATTTGGCTCCCTCTTCTGACCCTCATCCACACACATGCATACATAATTAAAAATAAAAAAGTTTTTAAAATGAAAAGATCTAGAGCTATGCCTCCAAGCTCATGCCCATGGGGCTAGAATCCACTTGAAATAATAATTGGTAGAAACAGAAATGCTTCTTATTTTTTAAAAAAATTTTCATGAGACAACCAACGTGGTAGAAAGTCTGTAGGATATTCTTTGGAGCTGGCACCATCAGAGTCATTGCTACTTACTGCTTGTTGGCTTATCTTGAATTGATCTGTCTGGGTAGACTGTGAATTCAAGCAGTTACGTGTACCTTATTCATCATTGTACCCAGAGCTAACTACCATTCCATGCCAGGAAGCAGTATTATTTAGTAAACATTAGTGTGTGGACTCTAGCAGGTGGCAGACTGCATCCCAACTCAGTCACTGGTAGCTGTAAAGTCATGGTGAGCTGCATTTCAATGGTTTGTCTGATAATGAAGATAATGATACTATCAACCTAGGTAGACTCATTTATTCTACAACAAACCCTCTAGTCCCAGTAGCTTGTCAATAGCCTTATTGCATTTGTTTGGTCTTACTATATTTTTTGTTCATTATAGGTTGGCAAGAATCCTTCTTTCTCTGTTATTATCCATACTCTGACACCCAAATGGCTTAAAAAGGCATTAGATAACATAATGCTAGGTTCCCCAGCTGAGTATAGAGTATGTTTATCAAAGTCCAACATCAAGAGTTAAATGATTGGTCTAGAAATGACACAAGTCAGTTCTGCTTACACACTAGAACCAAACAGCTCAGCAAGTTCAAAGCTATGGAATCCTGTCACCTACTTAGGAGGTAGACAGGCAGAAAGAGTCTATCCTAGGAGGTTGGATGTTTATAAAACACTTGTAAAATCACCTGGTATCTCAGACTATGACTGATTCAGACACTGTTGTTATTATCATTATCATTATTAAATTAAATAGATGTATATGCTTTAAAGGCCATAATGAAGTCACCCTCCTGCCTTCTCCTTACTTAATTGACTTTAGATAAATATTTTATAGTAGTTCTTTTCTTTAAAGGTCCTATCATTCAAGACTCCAGAGCCCAGTGGGATCTAGAAAGGCCAACAAGGGCCAGCCACACTAGAGGGAGATGAACCCCAGTAACTTTTGGATATTGGATGTTTTGAAGAGTTCAATTCTAAATGAGTTTCACACAAAAATATTTATACTTCAGGCTGTATCATGCAAACCGCAATCTGCGTTTGTTGGTTTTGGGGTGCCAGTTTCCTCCAGCTCTGGTTATCCTTTGTGTTATATAAACAGCACACAACCATCTGGCCCACAACAAGCCATGCTAAAGACTGGGCTCACTCATCGCCAAAGCATCAAATGAAAACACAAGCTTTCTGAATTCTGCCTGACTGAAAATCAGAGCAAAAGCCAAAGCCCTCACAATGCTGTTCAACAAATGTGCACCAGGTGATAAAGCAGAGAATGTTAAAAGGATGGCAGAAATGTGCATAGACGAATACTTCAGCAGACCACAAACAAACAAGACCGCATCATACCTGATGCCGTTGTCTACAATATGAGCAAGCCAATTCAGTATTTCTTGGCTTACCTTGAAAAAGACAGAGCCCTAAGAAAGGCATCTCAGACACATGGGAACATGGTGAAGAGACTGTTGAAAGACTACTTATAAGAGGAAACAGAAGCCTGATGTTTTTATTCAGCCAAGAAATTTAAAATGAATATTTTACAGTAATTGTAACAACAAGCTAAAAATCATAGACACCAAGATCCAAATACCATGATTCAAAAGCAGACTAGACTACGCATGACCAAAGGAAAATACCCAGCCATGAGGTCATGATTATTCATGTGTATTACTACCTACACACATGGACCATAGAAATGAGCACCATCTCTTTGCTAAAATCCCAGGCTACAAAACATGTCTTCCCCAACACAATTCAAAAACAATCACCTCTAGCAGCCTTACTCACAGGGAAACACAGAGGACCAATGATGCTTTCTGTTTCTTTTCTCTTAGTCTAAAATTGTCCCCGACTCTACCAGAATACCCAAATGTTCCATCCTTTGGAAAACATGCCCAGCATCAGACTTTGTGGCTCACTTCCTTGGCTATAAATCAGTATCTCAATCATGTGATATTGGTTTCAACTTACTGTACCATATTTATCAATTGTATTATCAAATTATTTCAAGACTTAATTCTATCTCATACTGTTACACAATTTTGAAATAAATTAATTGAAAATATTTTGTAGCCCATTTTTCAATCACAACTCAGAAGATCCACACAGACATGGGCCAGCCTTCCCATAAATGCCTACCCCTAGGCCTTTATTCTTCAAGGTTCAAAATTTAAGCTCAGCTGATCAGCCAGTCTCGAACTGCACATGTGTACCTATTTTCTCCAGCACATCCCTTCCTGGAGGGAAGACTGTTAAGACTCAGGAAGTTCTAAAAAGAGGCTCATTAAGACTCAGAGAATTCTAAGAGGAAGCAATCAAGACTTAGGAAATAAACAACTCAGACTTCCCAGGAAATCCCTAAAACTCACTGTTTGGAGAAAGGCACTCCCTTCCCAGGGGTATGTGATTATGGAGAACTACTGAGGAGCTGAGACACTCTCCTACATATCAAGTTTCCTACAGTCATGCAGTGTGCGCCAGGGTTCTGGCTTTCCAGAGTCACACCCATGCTGAAGTAACTTTCAGTGCAGCTGCCTTTGGGTCATTTCAGCTCCTGTAATTTACCCCTTACCCACACTCCTTTAAGTAGGTCTCATAAACCCATTTAATTCACCAAGACAGAATTGTTACTTTGATATGTCATCAGTTCCCTGTCCCAAGGGTGAATTTGTTCACATCTCTTCAGTGCACAATTGCACTTCTAAAAATATCAGTACCTTCCTAGGTACCTATTGTTTCAACTGACTGCTAGTATTTAATCATGAAAGAATAGAAGCCTTCCCCAAGCCTCCAAGGAGAACCCTCTTCACTGTGGCGCTTGGATAAATGAAAGGCACAAGGAGAAAATGGAGAGCTTTATTTGTAGTTCATGGCAAGTAAATTTCAGAGCAAATAACGCCCCCTGAATAAACCATAATCTGTTTTATAATCTGTTTTCTAATCCAAGAACAAAATCCTTATTTCTTCATGGCATGTACTACTTTCTTGCTTTAAATAGCCTGTTAATCATGGGTTTGAAGCTTCTAATCACAGATAATTCATCGCACTTCAAGTTATTTTCAGCCCACAGTTTCAATTGTTCAAGGCCAAAGCAATATTGCTATATGGTATCTTTAAATGGGTTGAAACAACACCTCCCCCCATACACACAATGCTCATTTTTCCATGGCTCATTAAGAACAATCACAAAAAAAAAATCAATAAAACTCAGAAACCAAATTTCCAATTAGTTGTGCTCAGTCAACAATGTCTGAACTTTAGAAATTGAAACAACCAACATTTACAAAATGGCAAATCAGAAAGTGTTCACATCTCATACAAAGCCACATGCTTTAGTTTAGAAAAAAATGACATTTTCCCTTAGAAAACAGCAAGTTTACAGCATGATAAAGTGGTAAATATTTATAAGTCAGCATCCATATCTATACAGGAAGGTTGTACCCATCCAGCTATCCCATTTAAAAGATCTGCAATCTGAAATAAACTCAAGAAGGATCCCCAAATGGAATATTTACTTGATTTTCAGGAACACTTTCACTATCAGAATTTGGCTTCTTAAAATGAGCAACTAGAAAACACTTATTCAAACTCAACCTTGTTTCACAATCATATCCAAGTACCATTGTTGGTGAGCAGTATAACACAGTATAACAACTACTACCAAGGTACACATAAGCAGAGAAAACCTCAGATGGTCAGCTAGTTCTCCTCTATCCCCTGACTATCCCAGAATAGTCAGCACATTGAAGAAGGGGTGGAGGATAACATTTTGACAGAATGAGAGGAAAGAAAGCTTTTAGGGGTTTTAAACATCTGCTTCTTAACTCAAGGAGTACCTCTTATAATCCAGGTCCTGAATACCACTTCTGTTAGCTGGACCTACAAGCCAGTGATGACTGGGTTCCATCCCATTCCATACAACCTCACCCACAAACAGTCAGGCATGCCTCCACTTCAGTGGCTACCTTATACTAGCCAGGCTTTTCCTGATCCTGATAACCAAAACAGAGCCAAGTAAACATATCTAAAAACTTCCAAAAGATCTACATAAAATGAGAAAGGAGACATTTGTCAAATTTCCTCATGCTTCAGAATGTGTGTCTTACCTTGCTCTCTTCTTCTTCAAACACAGACTGGTGAACATTGCAGGCAAACAATGAGTTGGGGAGATCATTGAAGTCAGTGAGTGCTTGGAAGGCCTCTTCAGCAAAACACTGAGTGACAGCCCAGTCTCTGTCTATGCAGCAGAGGAAGAAAAGTCCCCCATCTTCAGGCATGGATGCCTGCTGCCCCAAGCTCCTCATTCCAATGAAGTAGGCGTCTCCCCTCATCCCTGAAGAGGCAAAGAGAGATGTGTGTTGGAGTCAAACAAGATTCTTAAAACTCTTGTTTGTGGACCCCAGTTCTGGGGGCCTGAAATTAAACTGATTAAAAGGAGCACTCATTAAGACCACTCGTACCTCCTGAGCTCCCTCCAGGTGTTATTCTAAATGATCTGCATGTAGCGTGCTCATGCATGTTCCTGACAGGGCAGATGAATGTCTCCTTTAGTTGCTCTCAACATTTTTTTTGAAATAGGTTCTCTTACTGACCCTGAAGGCTATTGATTCAGGAAGGCTGGCTGGCCAATGAGCATTAGGGCTCTACCTGCCACCCCATTTGCCTCCAAGTTGGGGCTACAGCTATGCCCCTTCACTCTTGTCTTTTATTGTGAATGCTGAGACCCCAAACTCAGGTGACTGTGCTTGCAAAGCAAGCTCTTTTTACCGATTGAGCCACCTTTCTCACCCACACATTAACTCATTTTGAAACTTCTCACAATGGTCCACGAGATCAGTATCAATATTATCCTCATTCCATCACTTACATAACTTCTATAAGGCCAATGACAAATTGGAAGGCTAAGATTGAAAACGATAATGGATAAGACCAGGATTCACGATTCCAGGCTAGGAGGACGAAGCAGATCAAAACTGGAAGATCTCATTATCTTGAATCTTTACTTCATTAACTCCAACACAGAACAACACATGCGCAATGGCAACATGCACACATGTGTAAGCATACACAGAGAAACACATACACATGCCACTTACATTCCTTCTGCTCCTTAGGATTACATCTGTAAAGAACTGTAAATCAGTCCCAGATTTTGAAAATCAGTATGATCTGAACCAATCTAAAAATGCAAATGTCTCCCTCAGTAACCCTAATGAGACCTTCCAGAAAGTTCCTCTCGGACTTGAGCTTTGTACAAGGAGAAAGGAATGGATCGATTTGCATTTTTCTACATGTTAACCTCC
>NW_022196909.1:58425564-58428567 GCF_008632895.1 Mastomys coucha | reverse complement strand
TGGAGGGGAAACTGGGAAAGGAGAAATTCGCATGTAAATAAAGAAAATATCTAAAATAAATAAATAAAGAAAGAAAGAAAGAAAGAAAGAAAGAAAGTTCCTCTCAACACTGCTTTCTGGCTTCTTACAATCAATCATCTTTTACATAGCTAAAAGTGCTTCCCATGTTAACACTGGCATATGGTCCCATGGACTTGGTCAGCATTCCTACCCAGGGATAGCATCTACGTTTTTCTTTTGTATCTATTTTTATAGTTTTAAACCCCTTCCACTTAAATTTCAGTGGATAGCAGCCCAGAAGTTGGGAGCAAGGGCTCACAGTCAGCCTCCAGGCAGTTCTAACAGGACTGCTGAATTCCTATAGTAAGCCCCCTTCTCTTTCAAACCAGCAGTATATTCTTTTAGGGGTAAAGAATAGAAAGTAGCTACCATTGGCTTAGCTCTGCCCTCATGAGGTTTGGTGAGATACAATTTGTGTGCTTTTGGCTCTTCTGAGCCTGAAACACTATGGGATGAAGTTGTTTATAATGTCCATTTTTTTGTTACAGAAATCCTGGTGGGAATTTGGTAAGTGTGATGGTTTTGTATATGCTCAGTCCAGGGAGTGGCACTATTAGAAGGTGTGGCCCTGTTGGAGTAGGTGTGTCACTATGGGTGTGGGCTTTAAGACTCTCCTTTTACCTGCCTGGAAGTCAGTATTCTGCTAGCAGTCTTCAGATGAAGATGTAGAATTTTCAGCTCCTCCTGCACCATGCAGACATATAGTGGATGCTGCCATATTCCCGCCTTGATGATAATGAACTGAACCTCTGAACCTCTAAGCCAGCCCCAATTAAATGTTGTCCTTTATAAGAGTTGCCTTGGTCATGGTATCTGCTCACAGCAGTAAAACCCTAAGACAGTAAGCAACATTTGATGAAAATGCAGCATTATATATGAAATCTGAGACAGAAGTGAAAAAAAAGAAATCAGTAACTTGGGTGGGTAAGATGGCTCAATAGTAAAGGCATTTTCTGCTGAGCCAGATGACATGAGTTTGATGCCTGAGACTCAAATGAAGGGGGTTGAGGGGAACCAACCCTCACAAGTTGTCCTCTAATCTCCAGTTGTGTGCTGTAGCACATAGGCAGGCCAATCTCCCACCACCACACGCACACATACCCACTTAATGTGAATGAATAAAATGTAATACATTTTTAAAATTAAGTAACTTGGTAATGAGTCTCATGATAAATCACTATATCTATGACAAACAAAAATACAATACTATTAATTTTGTATTTAAAGTTTTCAGATATGCAATGAGTGCTATACTTTCTGTAGTCAGAGTAAAAAAATGTGTATTTTAAACAGAAATATAAAATACTTTTAGGCTTAAAGTATTCTATAATCCAGTTCTATAGTTCTAAATGTAAAAATGAACATTTTTAATTCAAGGGAAAAATACCTAAACGTCAATATGAAGGAAATCTCACAGCTTGACAACTCATGTTCCTTATATTGTTATTCCAGATGCTTTACACATAATATGTGCAATAATTATTATTTAATCCCACTAGAGTACTATTTTCATAGCAAAAATATTTGCTATAATATCAAAATAGTACTATTTTTATTAAAGGTGTATAGGAAGATTTAAATGCCATTCAAATCCAGGAGCCTGGAACACAAATCACAGTCAGTCCAAATTAATCAAAAAATTTCAACTGCATCAAAACTGGTCCTCAAATTTTGTCAGATGAGTTCTGAGACTCACTCAATTATTCTTTCTCCAAGGAAAGGTAAGATTCGTAGCTGAGCAAATTAACTTCAATAAAGCCTCACTCACAACTCCTTTCCATGTACGGGAATAGCTTGCACTTCCGTTTAAGCTGTGCAATGTGACTCTCCATGAGACTTTATATTAAGCGCCTTGCTTTGAATAAAGACTTCAAGAGTCAAGGCACTTTGGGTGAACAACCTCCACTGCTTGAATGGAGAAAGACTTCAGAAGTCAGAGCTTGGAACAAAGGAACCCTAATCACCTTGGTTTCTCCTTCCATTCCATTAAATGACTCATTTCATTTGCTGGAGGAGGCAAAGGATGGTTCAGCGACTCCGTTTATTCTTGTAACCAGAGAGCAAAGACCTCCCCTTGCCTCCTTCCAGATAACTAGGAGAGTCTCACCTTCTCCTGTTCCCTCTTCATTAAAAGATAAACAGCCAGGTACATCCCCTCAGCTAACCTCTCCCACTTCCCAACCAATGCTCTCTTGCTGGAGAACACAGACTACATTAACTTTTTCTCCTCTTCTGTTCTTGTCAATTTTCCTCGAGGTCCTGCCCACACACCAGAGGTCCCACCCCCTGCCCAGCTGCACTGTTTTCTCAGTTTCCTTTTGAGTGGCAGATCAGAAAGGAAAGAGATACAGGTCCCATTCAGTGTGAGCCTACAGCAGGCTCGGGGCCCTAGTTCCACTCTGCAGAGTGGACCCTGGTACTTCATCCAGAAGGTGGGGAAGACCTAGCTCAGCCTTCCCACCCAACAGGTGAATCCTTCCAAGGAAACAATAAAAGCTAACGTGGAGTTTGTGAGAAAGCCTGATTTCCTTTGACTAAATCTTTCTTTAACCTTTACCTGACCATCTTCTCATTTCCATACTGCTCCACACAGAACTCCTACGCTGTCCTTCCTGGGATTACGCACTCCGTAACTTGTCTCTCCACTGCGCATGTGCCCATCCTCCTCCGGGAATCGGCTAGTGTCTTGCGGCCTCGAGCTGATCACATCATATAGAAATAGCTCTTCTCCGCATACAAATTTGTCCTTATTCCTTATGGAAAATCTGTGCTAAGTCAGCAAGATGACTTGGTAGATGGGAGTTCTTGCCATACAGATGTGAGGGTGTGAGTTCAGTCTCCAAAATTCAAGTAAACTCCACAAAGTTGATCTCTGGCAGACAGAGAGAGAGAGAGAGAGAGAGAGAGAGAGAGAGAGAGAGAGAGAGACAGAGAGACAGAGAG
>NW_022196909.1:58363592-58425305 GCF_008632895.1 Mastomys coucha | reverse complement strand
AGGGAGGGAGGGAGGGAGGAAGGGAGGGAGGGAGAGGGAGAGAGGGAGAGGGAGAGGGAAGGAGAGAAAGAAGAGAGAGAGGGAGGGAGAGAGGAAGGGAGGGAGAGAGAGAGAGAGAGAGAGAGAGAGAGAGAGAGAGAGAGAGAGAGAGAGAGAGAGAGAGAGAACATTTGCTGAGCTAGCAACACTCCCTTTCATTGGGCCTGCCTGATAACCCTGCTATGTAAAATTTGGTTACATTCATAGAAAGGAAATGCAATTTCTATGGATGTCCTTGATTAATTGTAATTATATTTTTTAACAGAAATACTTTCTAAATAGTCAGAAGTTTATAAACAGTATTTTTGTTTTGTATTTCATAAATTTAACATAAAAGTATTTTCTAAAGTTAATTCCCCTATCTTTTAAATTTATCATTTCTTGTTCTTCATACTTTTGTAAATATTAATGAATAGCTATTCTTTTTAACTTTAAATAGAAATATTGCTTTTCTCTGTTTTAAATAACCAAGTATTGCAAAATAAAATATAGTAAGATAAAGCAAAAGAAAAAAATCATATTGAAGATGGACAGTTGGCACAGGATCTAGGAAGATGTGTGAAAAGAATCCTGGAGTGCAGGGTAACTTAGAGAAATGTCTCCCTAGGGAAGATGGCTGCTCCAGAGCCTTACCTGGGGCAGAGATATCCTGGATTTCTCCCCTCCCACTCTATCAGCTCTCAGCAGGAAGCTGCCTGAGCGAGCATGGTCTTGTGGTGACTGCCATGATGTCAGAACATGGTCCCAGAATGGAGTCTTAAGAGGAGGATTTGGAATGTTGTGACTGAACTCCGAGAAAACAAGACAAGAGCCTTGGGACCTCAGTGTTTCCAGAACACAGAATTGTTTTTGAAATGTGCACTTGTGCTCCTCCCAGGTGTAGCACATAAAAATGAATCTATTTTAGATTACTCATCATTGCTTGTTGCTCGTATTCAATCCCATGGTAACATGCCTCTCCAGAAAGACAAGTTTTTACCATGAGTGGCTTGTCTTTGTGATTGAGTGCAGCTTGAACTCATGAGAACTTTACTCGTGTGAGATTTCTTAACCCTCAAAGTAAAAATTGCATGATGCTCTGAGGAGGTTGGATATTGCATAGGAAAAAGAGAAAAGAAAATTAGGAGAGGCCAGAAACTCAAATGAAAATGAAAGGAGTCATCAAAATCAGTGCATTCACTGTGTAATAGGGTAATACTTTTAAATGGCACATTCTGGTAAACTTAGAACAAGAAAAATATACTTTTAAGATGATCACCAACCTTTAGTGAGCATAACTGCACATAAGAACAGAAAATTACGACAATGCAAAGAACATTTGAATACTGAAATACTAAGCCCCATAGTGCAACAGGACTTCTCTGTTATATTTTTTTTATTATTTCTGTTTTTTTTTTTAATTTGCAGTTAAAACCTATCAGGCAGCAATTGTCTACACAATATCACCTAACAAGGTGTACAAATGTGTTGTTCTGATTTTGAAGTGTGAGGTTGGCCATACAACAGGGCCTTTTGTTCAGAGATGCAGCTGCCCACTGCCTCTGACATTGGTACTGCACGTTGGGACTTCTTCAGGCATCCTACCCAGCCCTCTCCCACAGCCCACTCTCTGCTGTGACTAGAGCCTCCTTACTCAAGTGTCTCAATGCAGACTAGCATGTCCTGAGAGTGGGGCTTAAAGACACAAAGATGTAAACAGTGCCAATGCCTACCGAAGTCCTCAGCAAGGTGCTTGCCTGTGTTATATAACAATGAGTCCCTTTCTGAAAGGAAAAGAACAAAGAATACAGTAATCAACTTCAAAGTCACTAATCATACACCCATCCAAATATTTACACTAAGAGCAAAAGTAATTCTCTCCTTTATTGCTTGATTTGCAGGATGCTTTTTTATAAAAGTAAAATGACATAAATTACTCAAAGAATTCATGCAGCGAAAAATAAAGATATCAGAATTATACTAAGAAGGGAATAAATGTAGTTCATAATCCTGTCCAAGAAAATTTAGGCTAACAGTTTCTCTCTCTCTTTCTCTCTCTTTCTCTCTCTCTCTCTCTCTCTCTCTCTCTCTCTCTCTGTGTGTGTGTGTGTGTGAGAGAGAGAGAGAGAGAGAGAGAGACAGACAGACAGACAGACAGACAGACAGACAGACAGACAGGCAGACAGGAGAAGGGATATTCATGTGTGGAGATGCTACAATACTTTTGTGTACGTATACATATATACAAACAATATAGGGTCACACGCACACATGAATTCATGAAGGCCAGAGGTCAGCCTCAGATGTGTTCCTTAGGTGCTCCTGGCCTTTCTGAGACAGGGTCTCTCACTCTTCCGAAGCTAGTCAAATAGCTCACCAATGAGCCCCAGTGAGCATCTTGTCTCCATTCCCAGACTCTCAGACTGTGAGGACAAGCTGCTGCATCAGCCTTTTCATACACATATTGAGAATGCAGCTGAGAGCATCTCACATTTATGTGGCAAGCACTTCATGTATTTAACTATCTTGCAATCTAGTGTTTTGATTTTTTTTTGTATGTGTAAAAAAATAATTCTAAAAATTAGGATCATGTCCTTGGACGGCAGGACTACACTAACAAAGCCAGCCAAATAACTTCTTAAGTTATTGTTTTTTCTCTGAGATAGGGTTCCACATAACAGCTCAGGTCAACCCCAAATTCACTGTATAGCCTTGGATGTCCTTGAGCTTTTTAATCCTCCTGTCTTACATCCAAAGTGCTAGGATTATAGGTGTGTGCCATCATACTAGGAAAATGACATTAATTTTAATAGCCACATAGCCTCAGTGTTTAGGTCTGTCATAATTTATTTAGCTATTCTTCTGTTGTTTGACATTTGGGAGGCATGCATTTCCACCAGTGGATCTGGAAGAGAAACACCACTATTAAAACATAAAGCCTCCCATGGGAGAAGTGAAGAAGCTCAAAACTTCCTTAGAAGCAGAAAACACACATTTTCCAGAATCAATTAAAAGCAAAACAAAACAAAATTAAAAAACAAAACAAAACAAAAACAAAACAAAACAAAACAAAAAAAACCCAGGAAATCCCAAAGAGGCAACCCATTGCTACAAGCAGGAGCTAAGATTTCCCTGTCAGCAAAAATACAGAAACACTACTTTGGGTACAACTTTTGAGTACTTTGGGTACAAGGCATCCAGGTGACAGTGTCTTGAAGCTCCACAAATAATATGATAATAATGGATACTTATTATTTTGAGGCTCGTCATCATCAGCAAGCCAATGGCAAGGAAAAGGTGATTTTTCACATACAACTCTTAAATGTATCAACATGTTCCACAGACCAGCAACTGCCCCTGCAGGTGAAGCCTGTATCGATGATCCTAATGAAAAACAAGAGCCACACTCTGAATATGTGGTGTGAGTCCTGTTAGATCCTCTTGGCAAGGAAAGATCTTGAGAAGAAAAAACAATTGAATTGAAATAAAAAAAAATAAACCAGTCTCCCACAATAGCAATAACAGCAAAATGAAGTTTATTTAAATATTACAAAGTGAGGGGCCATGAGTTTAACTGGACTCACAGTCATGTCGGGGAGAAAAAGCTGGAAGATAGAAGAGCCATCTCCATTTAACTTCTTTGCTCACATGTGAACATAATTGCATTCATCAATTAAACGTGAAAAGACCCAAGATGACAACAATATGCTTTCTTGCTCTAAATATTAGCCACCAACAAAGAAACCTGCTAAACAGGGAAGATGAAGGTAGTAACCACCGTACACATGCCGGTTGTATGCATACACAAATAAATCCTCTCTCCCTTTACAACCTGCAGGCAGAACCATCACTCAAACCCCTCTGAATTCATTCCTAATAGATCTTTGTATGCTACAATGAAATCCAGAGGGAAATTAAGAACATCTGGTTCTGTTGGATGTTATTATTGTCATGGAGTTACTCCTTTGAAGGAGATTCAAATTTCCAAATCACTTAATCCTGAAAAGTTTGACCCCTCTAATTATGGGTCATCTGTCCCATGAGAATGGAGTGTGTGCCCATGGCCCCACAGGACTTCTGTTCTGTGCAGCCCTGTCCTGGGTATAGAAGGGTAGAATTAATTGAGAGTCTTCAGGAACAGTTGAGGAGTCACCAAAGGAAAAACAAAACTGTAAACCTTCACAGAGAGGCTTAAACTAGCTTAAACATCAAGCAGAATCACTTAGCCATTAGTGTCAGATGCAACCTATTTTTTTTTCTTTTTTTTTTCTTTTTTTTCTTTTTTCTTTTTTTCTTCTTTTTTTTTTTTTTTTTTTTTTTTTTGAGACAGGGTTTCTCTGTACAGCCCTGGCTGTCCTGGAATTCACTCTGTAGACCAGGCTGGCCTCGAACTCAGAAATCACCTATTTTTTTTTAAAAGGCTGATGATAGGCTGGAGGGCTAGAAGAATGGCTCAGTGGTTAAGGGCATGCACTGTTCTTACATTACCATCTTTAACTCCAGCCCCAAAGGATTCAATGGAGATCTTTTGGTCTCCATGGGCCACTGAACTCACATCCACCAACCCACATACATTTGTACAACTAGAACTAAGTCATGTTTTTAAAAAGCTAATACCTCCTCAGAGAGGGGAATGGTACCTCTCACCAGAGACCTCCTCATATGGAAAGAATGTCATGGCTAAAAGTAATTACTAAATACCAAAACAATTGAGAAGTACCAGATAGCAAGGATTAAAGTCAAGTTAGCAGAAAAAATGGTAGCCAGAGGAGGGAACACGGGAAAGAAATCGGGAGTGAGATTCTAACTGCCTTCCAATTCTGAAAGCAGCAACAGAATGCGGAGTATGGTACCAAGAGAGTAAAACACAATGCAGAAAAACTTTAAGTGAACACAAGGTCCAAGGCTTTTTGGAAAATTTGGATCTTAGGTCTTGGTCCTGGCAATGTTTAGTAAGCCAGCCCCATTAGCAGGTACACTCCATCTCATAGATGTTAAGGGAGGACTCCAGAGAACAATACTCTGCACTTAGTGTAAAGATATTACCCTTTTCCCTTGTAATTTTCTCTTTCCATGATAGGAAGAAAATATATGAGAGAGAGAGAGACAGAGAGAGACAGAGACAGAGACAGAGACAGAGAGAGACAGAGAGAGACACAGACACAAACACAGACAGAGAGACAGAGAGACAGACAGAGACAGAGAGACAGAGACAGAGACACAGAGAGACAGAGACAGAGACACAGAGACAGAGAGACAGAGACAGAAAGAGAGAGAGACAGAGAAACAGAGAGAGAAAGAGAGAGAGAGAGAAAGAGAGAGAGAGAGAGAGAGAGAGAGAAACAATCTTACCTTTGGGTTTAAAGCCTGTTAGAAGGGGACCTTATAGCATCTAACAAAAGCTTTTAGCTGGGTTTAAATCTTGAATTTGATCTGGGTATGAAAGCTGACACCTGTAATCCTGGTACTTGAAAGGCTGAGGTAGAAGGACTGCCATGATTTTGAGTCTAACTTTGGCTACATAGCAAGTTCCAGGTTAGCCCAAGTAAGAGAAGACCCCCGTCTCTAAAGAAAGACAAATAAAACAAGGACAAAACAAAAAGGTTGCCCTCCTAGCACAGCAGGCAGTATCTCACAAAACAAAATTGAAAACCGGGAACATCACTGGGACAGGAATAGCAGAACTCTCCAGCACATGGAAGTAGAGGCAGGAGAATTAGGAATTCAAAGTCGGTCCAAACTATGGAGTGAGGCTGAGGCCAGCTCCCAGCTATAAAGAATCTCTGTCTCAATGGCAAAGCAAAATGAAACAACAAATAAACAAACAAAACTTTTAATTTGTAATACAACCTGTCCATATTTCTGTCCTATTCAAACTAGTAAAGTAAGAATTTTTAGTACGAAAGGAATAATCTACAAAAGTAGAGAAATGAGCAAGGAATACAAAACCAATGTGTACTGGCTAGTTTTGTGTATCAACTTGACACAGGCTGGAGTTATCACAGAGAAGGGAGCTTCAGTTGGGGAAGTGCCTCCATGAGACCCAGCTGTGGGGCATTTTCTCAATTAGTGATCAAGGGGGTAGGGCCCCTTGTGGGTGGTGCCATCCCTGGGCTGGAAGTCTTGGGTTCTATAAGAGAGCAGGCTGAGCAGGCCAGGAGAAGCAAGCCAGTAAGAAACATCCCTCCATGGCCTCTGTATCAGCTCCTGCTTTCTGACCTGCTTCCAGTCTACCTGTTCCAGTCCTGACTTCCTCTGGTGATCAACAGCCACGTGGAAGTAAACTAAAAAAACCCTTTCCTCCTCAACTTGCTTCTTGGTCATGATGTTTGTGCAGGAATAGAAACCCTGACTAAGACACAATGCAAGCCTTGTTTTAAGTTTTAAAGCTTCTTTTCCCTTTCCATGCATGCATGTAACATATTTTGATGATTTTCATCCCATTAAGCTATCTTCCCAACCCCAACCACTTTCATATATTTATTTGGGGGTTTTTTTGTTTGTTTGGTTGGTTTTTTGTTTTTTTTCAGACAAGGTTTCTCTGTGTAGTCCTGGCTGTCCTGGAACTCACTCTGTAGACCAGGCTGGCCTCAAACTCAGAAATCCACCTGCCTCTGCCTCCCAAGTGCTGGGATTAAAGGCGTGTGCCACCACCACCTGGCTGTTTTTTGCTTTTTACTTATTTATTTATTTATTTTGATCCATTGAATTTAACTAGGGAGGGCTGTTTACATGAATGTGGGTCGGGGACAATTTACTGGAGCATAGTCAACAATTTAAGTCTAAATTTATTTTTTATTAGATAAAAATGTGGAAGGACAGTAATATAAAGTCGCTTGCAATAAATAAGAAAAACCATGCCTCAGTTCTTTGATGGAGTTAATAAGGAACAGATAAAAGTAATTGATAAATAATCAACTCTAACTTCAAGTTCAATTTTTACTTAAAAACAAATAATTGAGATACAGGAGATCTATCAGTTTATAGGAACCAAAAGATGGCAACTTCTGCTTGAATATTAATGAAAAATAAGGAATGTAATGTTGCTTTAATGAACAGTAAAAAAATTCTGATAGCTACTTTTAAGTTGATAAAGTTAAGCAAATCTATTTAAGGTTTCTTAAAGACTAGAGACCAATACAAATTTTTGTAGTGCTTTAAAAGAATCTCTTCAGCTCTAGAATCAAATTTAAATTACATTTAAATTCTCTAACAATATGTGGAAAGTCAGTTCACTGCATGAACATTCATATATACATACTAATGACTTTATAGTTAGCCTTCACTTTTGGGCCATCCTCCTAAGTGGGATCCTTTTAATTGTCCTTTTGATACTTTAATGTCTAGATATTCCTGGGGGTAAGACAAGACTTTTTGTTCATTTTTCCCATCTTGTGAATAGATTGAAGTATAATATTAGTAATCACAAGCTGTGCTGGAATTCTGAGATACAAAGGGGAGACGTGATGTTCTTAAGCAGCACTCCATAGAAATCTATTAGAACTCCTTCAGAAGTATAATGGAACCTATTTAATTCAGTTACAGAATTTTCACACCTGCAGAGCTGTGTGAACCTCATGCTATTCTTGATACCAGTTGGGATCAGTCCTGAAAAAATCAGGCACATAAAGTTTTTAACTCATAGTTTTCAAAGGCATTTATCATCTATGTCTCCCGTCTGGATGACTCTCAGGGCCACCATTCTTCCCTACGGCTCATACTGGACCATAATTTAATCAATTCCCCAATAGCACAACATTTTAGGAATATTTATGAAACACATAAACCAAGCAAGTTGTCTCTATTCTCTCCCTGGGTGCTGGATGCGAGAGCGGTGATAGGCTTTATCTTCTTGATAGCAATAGTGCTTTTGTACATGGTGTCCCAGGAGAGTGACAGATCTCTATGGTCTTCTAAATGGACATAATGAGAAGGGAAAGGGGAGGCCAAATCTATGCAGGACCTGATGGAATAAGCACAGAGGGAATTTGGACCCCATTTCCACAAACTTACCTGAATACCCTCATCAAGAAATTGTGGTTCGAATAAGAGGTCTTCAATAAAGTTAGATGGGAAACTCCATCTTCTAGGAGGAAAATTGCCATTTTTAAATGGTGTTTTTATTTATCCTTTGTGAATGCCATACATGAATACAGTATATTTCTATTATATCCACTCTCTGCTACTCTCCTCACACTCCTCTGGGGTCTCCTTCTCGTCTCCCTTACAACTTCATGTCCTCTTTTCCTCATACTTTTAAAACAAATTATAATTGTGTAATTATAATTGTATGGTTTTTCCAGTTCCTTTTCCTCCTTTCAACAGCTCTCCCATGTACTTATGTCGTTCCTCTCTCTTAAACTTATGGCTCAAGACATTGCTACCTTGTTTTCTTTAATTGTTGTAATATATATTATATATTACAATGTTATATATATATACATATATATATATAGAGAGAGAGGGAGGTGTAGACATACATATATATCACAACATATCAATATACATTCATTTCTAAATATACAGATACAATCTTCTTTATCTGTATAGTGTATGCGTATGTGCGGTAATATCCCAAGCATGGTCGACCATATTCCTTTAAGATTTTGTTACTAATTTTTAATGGTTATTCAGACCAATCGGTTAAATGTTTGAGGCTCATAGTATTTTGATTATTATATTATACTCATTACATTGTTTCTTGTATCATGAGTTAATGATATAAGATATACCTAGTAATTACTTTAGCTATAAAGTATTTTTCCTTTTTTTACATTTTGGAGTTTATAATTACATCATTTCCTCCTTCCCCTTTACCCCTACAAACCCTCCCATATACCTTTCCTCCCTCTCTTCCAAATTCATTGTCTCTTTTTAAAATTAATCACCATTACATGCACAAATGTATGTGCATATACATATATGTTTCTAAATGTAACCTGCTTCGTCTGTGTATAGTTATCTGCATGCATGTTTTCAGGGTTGACCATTTGGTATTGAATAACCAATTGGTGTGCTCTTCCCTAGAGGCAGAGTATTCTTCCCCACTCTCAGCAGGCCTTAGAGCAGCGATTCTCAACCTGTGGGTTGTGACCCCTTCGTAACAGTAGCAAAATTACAGTTACAAAGTAGCAACAAGAATAATCTTAGGACTGGCGGTTGTGAGGAACTTTGTTAAAGAGTTTCAGCACTAGGAAGGTTGGGAACCACTGCCTTAGAGGAAATTTATTTTTAATGAAGCCTGAAAAAATGAGGATGCGTTTTTCTTCCCCATTATTGTTGTTTTGAGTGTTCGGACACAAGGTATTTGTTTGTTTCCCAGGCTAGCTTTAAATGTTCCATCCTCCTGCCTCAGCATCCCAAGTGCCAGTGTTATTACTACAACTACACCTCTCCATTTGATGTCCTCGAAGCCAGATGAACCTGCTTCTGCAGAGACTAACCAACCTATAATGGACCATAGAACTATCAAACAAAAACAAGGAATGTGGATGCACTTGTCCCAACAGAATAGACGGACAGGTCAAGGAAAACACAATGACATTTACAACTGGATACTTTAAAAAGAACTTACAAAGGGACTCTTCATCAAATCACCAAAGTGGGTAGAGGGCAGCAGTACGAGACAATGCAAAGCTGTTAATAACCCTAGAGCTGAAGAGGTAGGGATCTGGAGAACTCAGAAAAACTCTTGGCTGTAGGGATTGCTCTGGGCATATCTGCTCAGGGCTCCAGTCAGTTCTTGGTAGCAACACAGCAAGAGCACCAGGGGAGTCAGCTCTACCTCACTCTCTTGCTTTCCTAACCTATCAACTCTTCCCATGACCAAACCTCGCTGGAAACCAGAGGGCAAGGAGGTTACTGGGGTAGAGCAGGCAGCTGGGTAGGTTAATTGTGCAGGGAAAGGCTGGAGATGTCAAACCCTGTCTTTATTAACATGTAAGGACCTTGAAATTTCCATAGATTAATTTTGGTAGAACTTTAAAAACCTTAAAGCTGTCACTTATAAATTAGCAGTTCCAAAGAAAGCTTGCATAATATAGTTGAAGATTTGCCATTTCTGGCCACATTTTTTTTTTCCCCTAAGAACCAAGAATCAAAGTCCAGGAAGGTGGGAACAGTGAGTGGCTCTGGGGTAATGAATGCATGCCAAGGCCCCTGTGGGAGACACTTGGAGACAAATAGGGATCCTATGATCCTGGGAGTAAACTTAGAGCCTGAAGCCCGTGGCACATGACAAGTAATTATGTGCGGGACAACTTCTCACAGAAGGAAGACTTCAAAAGTGAGCAGCAGAGCCTGTGATGGTTGCCATGGTAACGGAAGTAAAATTGATCCTGTCAGCTTTCACCCTCTACCTTGGAGAGGGGAAGGAGTGGAAAGAAAAATTGGGGGAGGGGGGCAGGACAAAGTAGCTTTGAAAAAAAAAACAGAGCCTAGGTCCTTTAGTCAAAATAATTATAATTAGGGCTGCAAAGACCACACTCAATGTTTAAGAGTGTGGGACTGTCTGATTTCAACCACTCAAATTTCCAAACCCCATGTCCCATAGCCTGTCTGTCAGGAGATGAACAAAGGGTTATAGCTGACACCATAATCTATGGCTGGATCCTCTTGCTGTGGTTTTATTTTGCAATTTTAGGCAAATCACTGAGCCTCAGTTTCCACCTCTAAATGAGGACTATTGAGAGATTCAGATGAGATAAGTCTGGTCGAGAATTTAGCCCAAAGCTGGCAGACCCTCATCATTCTTCCAATCATCGATGTTAGGTTACAGTCAGGGTGACAAAATGCCTGATACAGAATAACTTAAAAGAAAGAAAGGTTTATCACTGATCACAGTTTCAGCCCTCACACTGGGCGTCCCTCTGGGCCTGCAGGGAGGTCAAATATCAAGGAACAAAGCTGTATATCTCATGGCCCCTGGACAGCAGAGCAAGAGGGTGTCACCCCAGGAACATCTAGCAGGCCCCACCTTCCAACAACAGCAAAGGCTGGTGACCAAGTTGTCAACATATAAACACCAGGGACATTTAAGATCCAATGATAACAACTGCATATGTGTGTTTATGCAATAGCTGCCCCTATATCATTGACTACTTACTTTCTCTGATAACTGTTCAAGATTAAGAACCAGGTCTTAAATTCTATGTTTTGCCTGCCTAACTTAAGACTTCTTTATTTATTTCATGTACGTGAGTACACTGCCATAAGCTTTGTAGGGTGCCAGCCATGACAGAAGAAAGGAGTACACCAGAAGAGGGTACTAGATCCCATTACAGATGGTCCTAAGTCACCATGTGGGTGCTGGGAATTGAACTTGGGGCCTCTGGAAGACCAGTCAACACTCTTAACTGCTGAGCCATCTCTCCAGCCCCTTGCTGCCTATCATAAACTAGAATGTACCCTGAAGTCATTAGCTTTCTATCAGGGTTTTCTGCTTTGTTAACCACTCTCTTATCTTACGGCACCAGCTTTTCAAACTAGAGAAAAGCACAGTCTAAGCTTATGAAGAGGCTCCAGGGCACCTTGCCCACCATGGGTACCACCCACCAGCAGAGCATCTTCTCTCTGGTGGGGCTATATGGATTCTCCTCCCCTTTCTCCTGCCTGCACATGTGTTGTTATTTACAACTCTTGGCAAAAGAAATCCTTTTATTGACTTTTTTGCATCTTATCCCATATGTTGAACACTCTCCCTTCTCCCTGTCATGGCTGGCACCCGGCAAAGCTTCTGATCCAATAGCAATGGCAACAAGAATGGGATGCTCCACTTCATTCTTCAAGGGAGAAATCAAGGGTACCTTTTACTATGAAACATTAGCTGTTTTATTTCAATGCTCACTTCTTCCCCTTATAAGTCAGGAAGCTCTTACCGAAAATGTTGGATGCCTCTGAGGATTTGTTGAGGCTCTTGCAGAAATGGTTCAGTCCTTACAAATATACATCAAAATGTGTTTCATTTCGTATTTTCCTTAATCTTATGTGTATGAGCATTTAGCCTGCATGTATTTCTTGTGCACTGTGTGCATGTAGTGGTGACAAAGACCAGAAGAGGGTGTTGGACCCACCCCCTGGAGCTGGAATTACACATGGTTGTGAACTGTCATATGGGTCCTGGGATTGGAGTCAGTCCTCTCAAAAAGCAGCCAGTTCTCTTAACCACTGAGCCATCTCTCTGGCTTCTAAAATGTGTTTTTTGTTTGCCTACTAACAACTTTCTAGAATCCCCACAGTTTCTTCTTCATGACCAGGAGAGTATTTGAACACCCATTATTTAACCAAAGCTGATTTTACACAAACCACATTCCTCCTTGATTAATGATTGAGATGTGCTGCGATGAACCTTTCATACTGATGGATGGTGCTGAAGCATGTCTTCTTTGTACCATCGCTAAAGATACTGTGGTCATCTGACATGTGGTCCATCCACATGCATACACAGGACCATTCATAACAACAGCTTCAGCTCAAGGTGTTCAAGGTGTCAGAGACATGCCAGCAGCATTGGGACTAGAATGAAGAGACCAGCATTTTTTGCTTTTCTATGAAACCAATTCAAAACCACCAGAAAAATACCAATGGCTATTTTAGACACATTGGTATCCATGAAGGGAAACAAGTAATTCATAAGGTTATAGAAGATCAGAGGATCAGAGGTGAGGAGGACATAACATCTGTTCCAACACCTGGAGTAACTGGGACCAAAGGGACCCAGGCACACAGGAACTCCACCAGCCCAGTGGCACAGGTTCCTTACAGTCTGTCTGGGCTGGTGCTCTGGGCAGACCTTGGCACAAAATTTGCAGCCAATCCCACAATACCCAGAGGAAGCTCCACTCCGGAGCACTCTAACAGGCTCAGGATCACAGGATCACAGAATCACAGGATCACAGAGACAGCTTGACTCTGAGGAGTTCTGACACAACCAGGATCACAGGAAGGACAGGCTCCAGTCAGATTTAGCCAGGGCAGGTAGCACTAGAGATAACCAGGTGGCCGGAGGCAAGTGTAAGAACATAAGCAACAGAAACCAAAGTTACTTGGCATCATCAGAACCCAATTCTCCTACCATAGCAAATCCTGGACACACCATCATACCAGAAAAGCAAGATTCAGATCAAAATCACTTCTCATGATGATGATACAGGACTTTAAGATGGACATAAATAACTCCCTCAAAGAAATACAGGAGAACACAGGTAATCAGCTAGAAGTCCTTAAAGAGGAAACACAAAAATCCCTTAAAGAATTACAGGAAAACACAATCAAACGAGTGAAGGAAATGAACAAAACTATGCAGGATCTAAAAATGGAAATAGAAACAATAAAGAAATCACAAAGGGAGACAACCCTGGAGATACAAAACCTAGGAAAGAAATCAGGAGCCATAGATGCAAGCATCACCAACAGAATGCAAGAGATAGAAGAGAGAATCTCAGGGGCAGAAGACACCATAGAAAACATTGACACAACAGTCAAAGAAAATGCAAAAGAAAAAGCAAAAAGCTCCTAACCCAAAACATCCAGGAAATTCAGGATACAATGAGAAGACCAAACCTAAGGATAATAGATATAGAAGAGAGTGAAGACTCCCAACTTAAAGGACCAATAAATATCTTCAACAAAATTATAGAAAAAAACTTCCCTAACCTAAAGAAAGAGATGCTCATGAACATACAAGAAGCCTACAGAGCTCCAAATAGACTGGACCAGAAAAGAAATTCCTCCCATCACATAATAATCAAAACACCAAATGCATTAAACAAAGAAAGAGTTTTAAAAGCAGTAAGGGAAAAAGGTCAAGTAACCTATAAAGGCAGGCCTATCAGAATTACACCAGACTTCTGACCAGAGTCTATGAAAGCTAGAAGGTCCTGGGCAGATGTCATACAGACCCTAAGAGAACACCAATGCCAGCTTAGACTACTATACCCAGCAAAACTCTCAATTACCATATATGGAGAAAACAAGATATCCCATGACTAAACAAAATTTACACAATATCTTTCTACAAATCCAGCCCTACAAAGGATAATAGATGGAAAACACCAACATAACGAGCAAAACTATACTCTAGAAGAAGCAAGAAAATAATCTTTCAACAAATCCACACAAACCTAATTCCACCTCTAACAACAAAAACATCAGGAAGTAACAATTACTTTTTGTTAATATCTTAATATGAAAATTAATAATACCAACATATCCTAATTGATTGAAATCCAAAAATATGAGGAATTAGAAATTTGTTGGCTGTCATCCACTGGTCTCTCTAGTTTGGTAATTGGAGAAATAGGTCCAATATTGTACAATCCATATACACTTTCTCCTTGTTTGTACATGACAGTGTCTTGCTGGGTTCCACATAATGGTCTTGAAATCTTGAAGTCAGGCTTCTCCTATCTGAGCCTCTCTATTAGGATTGTTTATTTGATAGTTTTACACTACACTATGGTTTTAAGAACAGCTTACATAGTTCAAAAGTTTATACAACCAAAAGAAACATAGACAATTAACTTGGGAGGTGGCTTGTAAGAGAACAACAAAGAGTGAGACTGAATGCTTTGCTTGATGTTTGTAACTATTGTATCAAGTTTGAAGAAGAGGACTTTATAAGTTACTTTTTCTCTGAGATGAATGCTTTTCCAAATCATCACAGCCACTGAACCAGATTCTTACCCTCACCTAATGTCTGTGTCACCCTCCAAGCAGAACCATTGTTCATTGAAACAGTTGGTAAATGACTTTATGGATAGACAATCTTAATACACACATGATTTCTTAAATGAATGTAACCTGTTCTCTGTGGGCTGAGAATGATGACAATCACTCAAGTCAAATAGCTTTGGCCATAGCAGGAAATCTGTATCCAAAAATCGTGCCTATAATTCATTCCTTGGCACAGCAGAACTGTCAACTCTCAGCTTAGCTGCGATGGAGGTAAAATCCTTTGGTGATGTGAGGGTCATTGAAGTACAGCTTTATTACAATGAACTCCAATGTCTAAAAATTGTTCTTATTTTGGGCTTGTACCACAGTAAGAGCCAAGATTTTAAGCTCTAGTAAAACCAAAACAAAGAAACAAAAAGACTTTATATATTTATCTATTTATGTTCATTAAAAAAATACTAGTAGTGATGTATTATTTTAAAATATACAGTTAATATGTTTGGAGTTATTTCAAATTTATATTGAGACAAATGTATGCATTTTCAGTACTGCTGTAGACAAACATCTACATAAGACTGTTTAATTGATTGTTGTTTTATATCAAACAATTTTCATAATACTCATTTTTATTGTTACAATATTTTACAAATTTTAAAGAATATGACAAAATAAAAAACAAAAGGTATTTCATGTATTGAAGGGGGTCTCTGAGAGGAGTTGGGGTATAAAAGGGAAGCAACAATGTGATGTAATTCTATTTACTTAAAATATACTTTTAAATGTTAACAAATTCAGATTAATTGAAATCATTTATCTTTTCTCATCATAATGCAATAAAACTTAAATCAATAAAGAAACAAGGTTATAGAAAATAATGTAGTAAAGGTGAGTAAAAATAGGAACAGGGCTACCAACACCATTGACTGTATCTAGGAAACTGCACACCACTTCATGAATGAATGCTTATTTACTGGCAAGAAGCTCAGTCATGGAAGACAGAGTCATAAGCCACAAACATGATGCCAGGTCTCTCTGATTGAGCTCTATACATGGGGCATCTGGCTATCATGGTACAGTAAGAAACATAAACTTCAGTCTTGTTCAATATTCTTAGCACTCAGAGCCGGAAACTCTGGAAATTTTTTTTTAACGTGAACAAAACAATTTCTTTATTTAAAGACTTGGTCTTCAAAAAAAGTTTCTTTGTTTAAAGACTTGGTCTTCCACCCTGGTTCTTATAACAGTCTGTATTGGCCAAAAAGATGCAAATATTTTCTAGTATTCACAAGCCCCTTTTAGGTTTTTGGTAGTAAAAAGATTGTTAGAAAACTCTTAATAATCACAGAATGAGAACTGGTTGCCAAGGCAACCAGCCTCTGATAGGGGTGAGGGTGGATCTTTAGTCCCAGATCTTATCCTCCAGGGAGGGAAAGAGGCTGAGGGTCAAGCTGATCTGCAATGGCTGATGACATAGTAAGCTACATATGAATGATAAATTCTCAGAGAGAATGATAAAGTCCAGAAAGGGAAGGAGGGAGAGAAAGTGTGTGTGTATGTGACTATCTGTCTGTCTTTGGAACCCCACCATATTGCTGAACATTATTTACTGACCAAAAAGGATTCAAACCTCATAGTCACTCTGTGTCTTCATGTGTCTGTGTCTATCTAATCCTTAAAATAGCCTATGTAATTAATGGCCTAAGTTCTATGAATTGCAGTAACAAATAGTCAAACCTAAGGAAAGGATCATGGAAGGCTCCCCCTGCCACCAGAGTGCATTTGATAGCAGATTGGTCCAAAGTTCTGGAAGCCAAGATGTGAAATGTATATCTCAAAGGAGAGTCAGTGTTAGGAGTCTGATACAGTGTTATAGGAGAGGGATGGATAGTGTTGGGGGTGTGGATAGAGTGTTGGGGTGTGTGTGAATACAATATAGCAAGAGTGGGTGTTGGATACAGTAACACAACTGCTTCAAATTGTAAAACAGATTGCTGGTGTTGAATTGGTTTGAGTAAGAAACAAAGCTCACAGGGATGTTGACAAAGTGACCTGTACTGTGTATTAGAGCAGGTACTCCATCCCCTGCCCAATGAATTCTGCACTTCTTGGATGAGCAAGGGTCTTTGCAGATCTGTGTTACTGAAGATGTGGAGTCATCACCTATATCTTAGCTGCCTCAGTACGATCAGATGCATGGTTAGATTCCTTCCTTTCTTCTCTTGCTCAGGTCCTTAAGGGTACATGGGCTCTGTGGGGTGCTACTAGCAATAAAAAGTAAAAATCAGAAAACCAGGAACCAAAAGTATAAGTGGCCCCTTTTGCAGAAAATTCTTGACACATAAATCTTAGAACATAATTTATAATTTTTTTCTTTGTATTATTAGATATTTTCTTTATTTACATGTAAATTTCTCCTTTCCCAGTTTCCCCTCCAAAAAGCAAACAAACAAACAAAAACAAGAAGAACAAACCCCTGTTGCCTCCCCCCTCCCCGTTCCTGCCACCCCACCCTCTCCCACTTATTGGCCCTGGCATTCCCCTGCACTGGGGCACAGAATCTTCACAGGGCTGAGGTCCTCTCCTCCTATTGGTGATCAAATTTGCAATCCTCTACTATACACGTGCTGCCAGAACAATCAGACCCACCATGTGCTGTCCTTGGTTGGTGGTTGAGACCCTGGGAGCTCTGAGGGTGTTAGTTTTTTGTATGCCATGTATTCAAAATAGCACCACGTAGTGTTAAAAGTCACAGCACTTTTCTTGTCTTTGAATTCCAATTGTGCTGCTTATCACCTGTGAGGCCCTGGGAGAATTAGTTAACCTCTTTGTGACTCAGTTTCTCCATCTGTCAAATATGGAGGAGATGCAGTGATGTGTACAGAGCAAGTGTCATGGAACTGGGGCAGGAATGAATCACACCTTACACACAGCAGAGCCAGATAAGTATTATTACAAACATAAACGACACTTGCTGAACAGGTGCCACACATATCAATTGGCTGCCAGCCTGGCTTCATCGAAAGACTGTATCTCAAGGAACTAAGGTAGAAAGTGCTAGAATGGGATATGTACATTTGGCCTCCACAAGTCCAAAGGGGCACATAGCCACACCCATGCTCACACACCACACCTACATACATACACATATACATTCATACTCACCAACATAAACACACACATTATATAAGTGTGTTCCTGCATATTAGTTACTGTTTTCCTTTGATTTATAGTCAATGAATATAATACCCTTTATTCTCATAAAATCTATAGGAACGTGGTACTGCACGTCTCCCCTAGGTCCTTGTCACTTCATATAATTTCCCTGCAGCTTTCACAGGACAGAGAAAGTACTTCAGGATGGGTACAGTTGGGGATCTTCAGGCTGGCTGGGATTTCCCAGGAGAGGCTGGCCCTCCATCTGCTGCCCACGGCTTCTTATTTATGTCATTAGAGGTCTCTGTCAGCTCTTTTCCCTGCTCTGTATGTTCTAGTCTTTTCAGCACATTGCTATGATGACCACTGTTTAATTCTTATTTTGAAGATGTATTGATTTTAATTCTGTCTGTGTGAGTGTGTGGGCTCAGTGCCTATGGAGGCAAGAAGAGGGCATTGGATCCCCTGGAGCTGGAGCTCCTGGCAGTTGGGAGCCTCCTGGTGTGGGCACTGGGTACTAACTGTAGGTTCTCTGCAGAAGCAATATGTTTTCTTAGAGGTCAAGCAATCTTTCCAGCCCCTTCATATGCGTTTTTCAAATTGAGAGCTACCTTTTGGCAAGAGCTATGGGACCTCTTACCTTTGTTATTTCTACAGTGCCTCCTGAGCAAGAAAGAACCAGACACACAAGCTTATCAAATTTCTTGATATGCTCATGATAGTCTTTTCACAGTGGGATCTGGTCACTCTTGTCTCTAAGTTATTTTTAACGTATGACCCTTTGCAAGGACGCCTCTCTTTCTAAGGATGGCAGGATGGATGGATGTTCTACCCAAGACTTCACCAGACAGGTGCAGAAAAGATGGCTTATCTGATAGGACTCCGAAACTTTCTCCTGTTTTTACAGCTTGGCATTGTTCAGAGTGTGCCCCCACACCCCTTCTGCTATATTGTATTCACCCCCCAACACTTTATCCACGGCCCCAACACTGTATCCATTCCTCTTCTGTAACACATGTCCACCCATCTCACCCTCCAACTCTACTATTCGCACCCCACCTCTACCCCTTCCCTCCATCCCTCCACTTCACCCCATCTCCCATTCATCCCACCCTTTCACTCTATCCCCCACCTATCCCCATCCCCCCACCCCACCCTTCCACTCCATTCCCCACCCCTCACACACCCCTTTCCCCCTTCCACCCCAGCCCTACCCACTCCATTCTTTCACTCCATCTCTCTACCCTATCTATCCCCAGCCCCATCCACTCCTCACCCCCACAATGCTGAGATTACTCATGCTTGCACAAGCATGCCCAGTTTATACCTGATACTAGGCTCATTCTCAGGCCGCCAGACTTACCCAGCCCTTTTACTCATTTCTCTAACTCCCTCAGCTTTGCTTTTAACCCGCCTTCTCCTCAACAGCTCTCCGTCACTCATGCACATGAGTCTTATGCCATGCCCAAGCACTTCAAAATTAGCCTTTCATTTCCTTCACTAGCATCCACTATCTTCTGCTCAGTGTTCTGAGGACTGAGACCTAAGCAATACCAGAGACTGAAAGCGAACTGCCAGGTACCCTCTCCTTCTGGCTTTCTACACATAAGAGTGGCTTGCCTTCTTCAGAAGAGCAATCGAAATC
The DNA here is from genome assembly GCF_008632895.1 of Mastomys coucha. Lineage (NCBI taxonomy): Eukaryota > Metazoa > Chordata > Mammalia > Rodentia > Muridae > Mastomys > Mastomys coucha. The sequence goes on along the minus strand of NW_022196909.1, from coordinate 58,405,816 downwards.
TTTTACATTCCAATACAGTCAGTACTTTCCCTGGTCAGGTGGGCCTCGCATGGCTTCCTACGACACATTCACAGGTCTTTACAGTGTGAGTGAAAAAAATGACTCTATGCCACCCGTAGCATGCACGTGTGTGGATTATCCTAATATGATAAGGAATGGCACAGAGTCTAAAGCATTGGTTCTCAACCTGTGGGCCACGAACAATATTTTCATAGGGATTGCAGAGTAGATATCCTACATATCAGATACGTACATTACGATCCCTAACAGCAGCAAAATTACAGTTATGAAGTAGCAATGAAATAATTTTATGGTTGGAGGTCACCACAACATGAGGAATTGAATTGAAAGGTCGTTGCACCAGGAAGGTTGAGAAGCACTGGTCTTAAGGCACCTGGTTCGACCGAGCAGCAAGAGATGTGTTAGAGAACTGCTGCAACGAGGTGCCCACACAGAGCCAGACCTTAAGCTTCCCTTGTAATAGGGAGACATCCATACCTTACCCTTCGAGAAAGACTTGAGGTGGGCAGGCTAGACACTGGGGGGGGGCAGACGTTGGTGGGTGGGTCAAACCGTAGTGGTTGGAGCCAGGCCCTGGTGGGTGGGGCTAGACCCTGATGGGTGGGGCCAGACCCTAGTGGGTGGGACCAGACCCTAGTAGGTGGGATCAGACCCTGGTGGGTGGACCTGACCCTGGTGGGTGGGATCAGACCCTGGTAGGTGGGCTAGACCTTGTGGGCGGACCAGACCCTGGTGGGTACGGAGCATTTTATTTCTTTTGAGAGCAGGTGTGTATGCTGAGTAATTGGTTATGCTCAAATTTGAAAAATTAACATATTTACTTTTAGGAAAAATATGCGGTGCTTCCATTTCCAATTTTAGTCTAATGGTTTTATTATAGTAATATTTAAATATGTGCAGATATAAAACCAAGGTTATATAATTTCTCTGAAGTCACCAAATCCAACTGAGTGTTCTAGCCAAATGCAGGTGGTATAATAAAAACAATTCCACTCAAATCCCTGACATTTAATATCCAAATGATTAATGGCACTTTTCTTTTCTTTGTTTTGTTTCTGTTTGTTTGTTTTGTTTTTGAGACAGGGTTTCTCTGTGTAGCCCTGGCTGTCCTGGACACTCACTCTGTAGACCAGGCTGGCCTCAAACTCAGAAATCTGCCTGCCTCTGCCTCCCAAGTGCTGGGATTAAAGGTATGTGTCACCACTGCCCAGCAATGGCACTTTTCAATCTATCACCTTCTGTCCTCAGTCTGCCTTGGATACTGAAAAGTGCAACACAGAGGGCCCAGGACTTAAGATACTTCCTGTATTCCCTGGTCTCTCCACACAAGTCCACACCTCTTCTCTAACAATATATCAAGTCACATAGCTTTTAATAAAAGACTAGCATCCATTCTTGCCAGTCTACAACTGCTAAAATAGCAACAGCATCAACCAAACATCAAAATCATGTGACTATATTTTCTGTAGAAAGTGTATTAGGCAACCCTGAGCATGCTGGTCCTAGTTTACAGTTGGCATAAAACAACAAGATAGGCACTGAAATCCACTGGACAGAAGTTCTATTCCAGACTCCATGAATAACTGCATGTCCCACTGGGCAACGGAGACAAAGACACCACTGTTGAGTTCTGGATTCACCTCCTGAGAAACCAAACTGAGTTGTTCAACTTCCCTGAAGTTTAGTGTCCTCATCTAAACAACCTTAGAAGAGAAACAGGTTTCTCCTGGAGACCTGCAAGCAAGACGCATGGGAAGTCCTGGGTCCAGGGCCTGATGCTCAGGGGCTGCTCCGTAAATACACACAGACAACATCTCCTGGTCAGTTGTTTGCATCCAAGCTCCATCAAACAGGACAGGCTCCCAATGCCTGCCAGGACAGGGGCATTTCAAAGCCATTGAATTAGAGACATAAGATGCCTTGGTTCATCTGCTTTGAAATTCTGTCTCTGCTGTTAGTCAGTGGTTTTGTTTTGGCCCCTCCGTGAGGTATAAGGTACATTCTAGAGAGAACGGGTTTATTGATACAAACAAGGCAAAACAGGCAAACTTGAATTGTACAGCTATTTTTTTAAATGTGTGTGTGTGTATGTGTGTGTGTATGTGTATGTGTGTGTGATGTGTGCACATGTGTGTTCAGGTGCCCTCAGAGGTCAAAGGTGTTGAATCCCCTGAAGCTGGAGTTATCGCAGTTATTACTCATCCGGTTTAGGTTCTGGAAACCAAACTCGGGTCTTCTGTTAGAACAGAAAGTGAACTTAACTCTTCATCCATCTCCTCAGTCCCAACTTATTTTTATACTTAACAATTATGTGAGGAGAACGAAGACATCTGAACGTGTTGATAGCCTTGGCACCATGCTTCTGAATTATTTAAAACAGTTATAATGGGTAGTCAGTTCATCTTCCCATTAGTCCAGGGAAGCCCTACAAGCTCTTTCTCACATGTGCTGCAGCCATTGCAAGGATGAATGAGCATGTACTTTTTTTCAGCTTTAAGTATTTAGTGTCCAGGGGTAGGTACAGGCAAATGTACATGAAGCCACGCATCTCCAGGACTCTATGATAACTGTAGAAAGTGATTCAGTCCTGTTGGTTTTTACATCTCAGTGACTAGCTCAATATTTGGCACCCAGTAGTAGGAGTAAACAAGTGAACACATATGTGAGTAGATCAGGTGTACATGTATTATTAAAGCATGTATGTACAGAAAGTACAGTTTTAATATAGAATGATGGCTCCTTTGAGGATTCAGGGATGGAGGGGTTCTAGAAGAGATGAAACTGATGGAAGAATATGATCCTAAGGATAGAGATGGAGGACTGTTCAGTTGAAATCTCTCACAGCCACAGAATGGCTCTCATCAGTAAAATGACCCCATTCTGATTGTCATTAGGCCTGACACTTCCCTATCAGCAAGTTGCATACAGTTGCCTCTTTGTTATTTACTACAAGAACTTTTGATTCATTTATGAACAGTTTGGTGGTTCATTATTTGTTACAATAGGAAGTTGAAGAAATAATACCTGGCCTCTATAACAGTTACATCTCAATGATTTCTATTGCTCTCCTGGGGTTTGTTAATAAATAGCCATTAAAAAGTCAATTTGCAATTAGGGAAAGGAATGCACATATTTGGCAGCATTTTCTTTGCTGTGATTGACAAAAGACATGACTGTCAGGAACTTTACCATGTAGGAAGAAGAACCTCATGTTAGTATTAGCATATTGTATTTAAATATCTTACCAGTCTGAGAGTGAGGAGGAAAAAAATTGCCTGCTTGGATTATGTAAAGTCCTGGGTTCTATCCACAGCACTCATCAACAAAGGCCCCATGAAAGTATGAAAGGTCGGAGAGACAGCTCAGTAGGGAAAGACCTTACCATGCAACCATAAGGACCTGAGTTCAGAGAAGCTTAGCATCCACATCAAAGCCAGGCAGAATGGTGTGTCCTGCAATCTCAGAGCTAGGAAGTGGAAAGAGGAAGATCCTTGGGACTTGTTAGCTGTCCAGTCTAGCAGAATTGGTGAGCTCTGGGTGTGATGTTTGAATATGCTCGGCCCAGGGAGTGACACTACTAGGAGGTATGGCCTTTTTGGAATAGGTGTGGCCTTGTTGGAGGAAGTATGTCATTATGGGAGTGGGCTTTGAGACCCTCCTCCCCTCCTAGCTGCCTGAGCAGTCAGTCTTCTGGTTCCTTTCAAAACAAGATTTAGAACTCTCAACTCTGTCTCCAGCGCCAACCCTGCCTGGACCCTGCTATGCTCTCTGCCTCGATTATAATGGACTAAAATTCTGAAAATGTAAGCCAGGCCCAATTAAATGTTGTCCTTTATAAGAGTTGCCTTGGTCATGGTGTCTCTTCACATCAGTCAAACCCTAACTAAGATGCCCGGTTCAGTGAGAGACTGTCTCCAAAGAGAAACTGGAGAGCATCTCAACTTGTTCCCCACAACAATCTCTGTCCTCCACACCCACAGCATGAATGCCCACAAACACACAAATGTACATGAAGTATAATTGTATAGGTACTTTGGGAAATTATTAAAGAGACTTAAAGGGAGGAGTTAATACATTTTTAAAAGATGCCTGGCTAAGAGCAGCTAAGAACCCTACAAGGAAACATACAGAATCTACTAACGGGGGCCCATAAGGACTCATAAGCGAAACCACCAATGAGAGAACAAGCAAGGGACAGACCCTCTGCACATTTATAACAGTTGTGTAGCTTCATCTTTCTGTGGGATTCCTAACAGCAGGAGCAGGGCTGTCTCAGATACCCCTGCCTGTCTTTGGATCCTTTTCCACTAACTGGACTGCTTTGTCTGGACACAACAGAAGAAGATGCCCTCGTCTCACTGCAACTTGGTTTGCCAAGGTGGGTTGCTATCCATGGGAGGCTTCTGCTTTTTAGAGAAGAAAGGGAGGACTGGAGGATGTGGAGGAGTGAGAGGGAGAGATTGGAAGGAGAGGACCTAGGGGAAGCTGTAATCGGGATGTAAAGTAAGTTAATTAATAAAATAAACATGAAGAAAAAATATCTGGCTAAAAAAAACCCTATTACCTCAAAGATGATCTCTTATTAAATAAATAATAAACTCAGGCTAGATAGAAGTTCATCAACTGGCCCCAAATAATCATTAAGTTCTTCTCTTTTTAATTAAGGGTAAAGGAAAAAAAGAAACTTTTCTTTTTTAAACATTAAGGACCCTGGAATGAGTATGTGAGAATAAAAAGGGAAGAGGTGACATCACGAAGAAAAGGAAAAAGAAGAACTCGACCAGGAGGTGAAACCTCAGCTCTGAGATGGAGAAAAGGAGCTCACGGTCAGTGGGACATGAAGTGAGAGAGTGCCCATGTGATCAGCGTGGAAGGGCATCCTAGACCTCCAGTATCCAGTAAATGTTTCTAACCTGTATTACTCTTTAGATTTCTTTCACCTAAGACATACCTTTGTAAATTATACCGTCATAAAAAAATACCCAAGGTTCTTCATGAAAACATATTAATTATCTCTAATTCTGTTCGCATAACATAACCTCATAGGCTCATACTTTATCTTGACTTGACAGCGCCAAGGGTTGTAGTTGAAACAGTGAAGTGGTTGAGCTAAAATAAGGGGTTCAGTGAATGGTAATAAGAATTCGGTGAACATGGGGTGTGTTTGGTCTTTATCACTTAAGATAGGGTGATATCACCACAGACTTTGGGGAAATGTCGAGTGATACTTAGAGGATAGAATCTGAAACATTTTAAAGAATAAAACTAGGGGAACCGTGAGGAACAAATCACTGGAAAAGTTCTAAGTTCAAAGCTCCTGAGGATCATTCTCTCAGTCATACACACTCATCCCTCTCTAACCATTGGGTTTCCTTGGGACTCATTATTGTTAACAAACAGAAGCATGAAGGGACAGGGAAAGACACACACACACACAAAACCTGAGCTCCCTCCAGGACCACTGTGGACTGACCTGTGCCCTGTGCAAGTCATTTATTCACTAGCACAAAATGGAGCCGCATCCAAAGGCATTCTAAATTTAATGTCACAGAATTGCCTGCTAATCTTCTCATCAGTTATTTACAAAACAGGAGATATATGGGTATGGCTTCAGGTCAAGGTCATATGACTCTGACAGAACCAATGTTGGCTGCTCAGGTTATCACTTGGTCTCATTTCCTCCTGTGGCTGATCTTTCTCAGCCTGTCTGTACACAAGGGATCTGGAAACACCTTGCTAACATTACAGAAGACCTTCGGTCTCCCCGTGCAGCTGCAAAGAAATTGAGGAAGGAATTGCATCTCCTCACCCATGATAATCTCACAGTACTGCAAGGAAATCAACATCCAAGGGAGCCAGCCAAGAATTCCCACAGCCTCTTCCTGGGCTGTGATACTGAGAGGTGAGAAGCAAAGTCTGAGAATTTGACCAAGCAAGCATTTCCACCCAACACCCCCTGAATGTCACCTTGTCAGATGTTGGAGTTTACTGTGAAATAACAGCTGTGTGTAGAGCAGAAATCACCAGAAGACAAATGAATCAGTAAAGAAAGGGCTTCAAATGAACACGTCTGTGGAATTCTAGTTGTTGAAGACTTCCCTGACCACATCTAATCTTGTATATTTACTGATATTTGTATGTCAAACAAGATGAACTGAGCGTCACAGATGCCCACAGGAGGAACAACCTAACATATTCATGCATTACTGCTTTGGTTTCACTTATAGGGACTAAGCGATTGATGGGAATTTATCACTCTCTATCCTGAAATTCACATAATGATACTTGGGTTCAAATGAATAATTCTGTTCTTGAAAAATTATCAAAACTCCAAAGACAAGTATAAATTGTGGGGGTGGGAGGTGAGTGGAGGGGAACAATTGAGAACAAAGTCTGACGACATAAATGTTTGAGCATGCTGATGATTTGTTTGCTTACCTAAAGAAAATTAATTTTTAAAAAGTTGAAATTAGACCCTGACTTTTCCTGGCAATATATACCTACTGGACTCTTAGCTTTAGTAGTTACGTAAGTCAAATAAAATCATTATATTAGGTATATCTTCAGGTAATGTTATGGAAGAAAGTAATTCAAAGTCATTGTTTACCTTGGTAATTGTCCAATTTAATCAAAATAGTTAAGATGGTAAGTGAGTGGATGCAGGGACTCTCTCTTTGGAAACACTAACATGATTAGCTATCAAATTAAAATTTTAAATAGAGAATATCTGAGTATTATTTTTAAAAAGGCCTACCTATTTATTCTACATATGTATTCAAAATTGTATACGACCCAGGCCAGTGAGATGGCTCACTGGGTAAAGGTGCTTGCCACAAAGCCTGATGACCTGCATTCAGTCCTCAGAACACACGTGGTAGAATGGTATACTATAATACATTGGATCTGCTTAGTAGAAGGTGAACAAATGCAGGTATGTGTATCTGAAGTTTGTCTCCAAGGAAGGAAAGGAGCTAATCCAAGCCAAAGGACACAGCAGAACTGCAGTACATGAACTCCCATCCTTGCTCATGTTTCAAGATTCAGAAATGTTTTTTGCTGAACCAAGGACCCTGTGAGGCAGTTCTCTGTGAAGCAGGGATGCTGCCTCCTGCTCTGTTCAAGGTGCTTCAAAACCCCGATAGGCTACATCAACAGCTACCTAGATCAAGATCATATGTGTCAAGGCATCCATATGACAAGCTGTTAATAACAAGCCCTCAAGCATGTGACCTCTATCTGGTCCCTGTCCATCATCCTTTAGTTCCCCCAGAGAAAGTCTAACTTTCTTGTACTATTGGGCTCAAATATTTCCAGGATTGGGGGTGTCTGCAAAGCACCGATATCAATTGGCTCTCATCTTCACATGAAGAGGGTTTATAAACTGAACAAAGATGAGAACTAATTTGTCATGCACTGCTTTATGAAGTTGTTCATGACTTCACACTCATTAAAAAGCAACAAGTCCTTGCAAGTCATAGTGGCTTGCATAGGTAACCTCAATGGTGCTGGGCAGAGGGATATAAGCAGGACCCTAGAGTTTGCTGACTGGCTAGTCTAGCAGAATTGGTGAGCTCCAGGTTCACCAAGAGGCCCTGTATCAAAAACTCAGGCAGAAAGAAACTAAGGAAGGCATTTGACATTGGCTTCGTAACAGAAGTGTGTTTGTGTGTACCTGCACATACAAACACATGCTATCAAACATGTACACATATCTACATACAAGAATAAAGTAGTATCAATTACTTAGGGAGAGTCTTAAGAATTGGGCTTAGAAAAATAATCCAAGACACACGCACGCATGCACACACAAATAAATATGCTCAAAGATGTCCATAAAAGAGGCTAGAGAGATAATGACTCCATGATTAAGAATGCTCACTGCTCTTGGGAGTCTGGTGCTCCAAAAGATGATCAGCATCCACTTTAGGCTGCTCACAACAGCATATAACACCAGATCCGAGACATTTGATGCCCTCCTCTGGCCTTGAAAGGAACCTGCACTCATCTACATAGAGATACACACTCATAAATGGAATTAAAAATAATAAAATAAGAATTTGATCTAAGCCTTCTTTATGACTTTTTGGATATTTAGAAACAAGTTGGATGTTTAATCAAAGGGAGAAGAGTAAATGCATTATAGTAAACTTGTGATGGTTTGTATATGCTCGGCCCAGGGAGTGGCACTATTAGAAGTGTGTCCCTGTTGGAGTAGGTTGTCACTGAGGGTGTGAGCTTTAAGACTCTCATCCTTGCTGCCTGGAAGCCAGTCTTATGCTAGCAGCCTTCAGAACACCCTCATTCTGTCTAGCCTCATTCTATATAGACCCTCATTCTATAACGATATACAAACAGAAAAAGGTTAGACCAAAATGCTTGTGGTCATGGAATTGCTCGCAGTAATGTGCCATTTTATTTTTCCTATAATTGTCTTATATTTCCTAAAAAAACTCATAGGAAGCATATATGTCAAAGAAAAACAAATACATAAGAAAAAACCTGGGCTATGTGTCTCTCTGGTGAGTAGATAGCTCTTACTAGACAATAGGAGGCATTCCCAGTCTCCCTGTTCTGACTTTATTTCCTACCTGTCACTCACACCTGATGGGAATCCTTCCCCTTCTTACACTCTGTATCACACCTATCCATTCGGCCCTGACTTTGATTTTCAGCTTCTGTTTAAACTGAAACACCTATGCCAGTCACCTCTTTTTTATAGATCATGTCCTCCTTCCTCTCCACGAGCCAGACCTGGTTCCATGGTTGACTAGCCTTGATTTTAGCTGGTCCACTCATGTTATTGACAAAAAATAAGCTAATCTTGAAAGAAAACAGTTTTTTATTTTTGTTTGCTGTTTGTTTGTTTTTCGAGACAGGGTTTCTACGTGTAGCTCTGGCTGTTCTGGAACTTGTAGACCAGGCTGGCCTCAAGCTCAGAAATCCACCTGCCTCTGCCTTCCAAGTGCTGGGATTAAAGGCGTACACCACCACTGCCTGGTGAAAACAGTTCTTTGTGTCAGGAAGCAGAGCAAGTTTTCTTAATACATGGCATAATTGGGTTATTTTTCATTTTTAAAAAAAAATTAGTTTATGCATATGTATGGGTGCACATATATGTGCAACATGTTCATCCAGTGCTTGTGGAGGCAAGGAGAAGGTGTTTGGTCCCTTAGAATTGGAGTTACAGATGCTTTGAGCTGCCATATTGGTGCTGGGAATTGAAGCTGGGTCCTCTGGAAGAGCAGTTGACGTACTTAGTCACTGAACAATCTCTTCAGTCTGGACATAAATGTCTTTTAGACACAGAGTACTTCCCTCTAGTACTCTACCAGACCCCACTTTTAGAGGTCCTCACTGATGGTTATCCTTAACATCTATCTGTATAGGGCATTCTATTCCTCAGTGCACACACTGGTGGAACCCAGTCTCCCTCACATCTCTGAAGGTTGGGAGATTGTTGTCCTCAATTGCAACTCAAAGACCTGGCCCTAGGCAGCTTATCCCCATGAACTCCCAGAGTGTGCTTATCTGTAGATAGTTACACTCATACACATTCTTCGGGTCTTCTAAGGTCTGGAGAAGGTGATGCATATAACTGGCTGAACATAGTGTTGAAACAGAGGCAGCAATCTTCAAATGCCAGCTCCAACAACTGCTAGGTCAGTGGGAAGTTCAAGGTCACATAGCTGGAAAGTAATTTCACTGGGACTGGAATCCTGGGATGACCTGGCAAGTCTAAGATATATATATTTTAATACCCCATTCCTAACACTCTAAGAGAGGTATTATGGTGTGGCTCATGGCCTCCACACACATACAGTGCAGAATAAGCCTGTCAGAACAAAGCAGTTATTCCATCAAAGAACAGAGGGAATAAAAGCTATGGTCTAGTTCACAACTCTTGTGATCTATTCTTTGGCCCAACAATGGGCATTTAAATGTCTTTTAATGCATGTGCTTCACAACTTAGAAATTCTGCATTTTATCCATTGTTTCACAGTGAGTTGAGCACAGAGAGCTCAGACATGAAATTATAGTCTTTTCCTTCCCTATTATAGGAGACATTGCTATGAACATTATGGACCGCTAAAAATGGGAGCTCCTTCTGGAAGCACTTCTGTAACTTCTAGAAGGTACCAGAATTCCCTTATTATTTTTCACAATAGCTTCAGCTAAGTTTAAAAGACATTTTGACTCATTAACTAGGCTACTGAAGTTAATCTATAATGCAGAAGGCCTGAAAATCCATAGCACAAGAAAAAAACCCATTAGGACATTAAGAATGAAATAAGAAAAATGAAAGGCAGATGCAGGTTCCACAGGCAAGGGGGTCATTCTGTGTCTTCTTTGAGATGTGCGATGGAAGGCGTTTAATGTGATATGTGTTTTTATAGTCTCGGTAGACCTCCTTATGATAGATGCTACTCAATGCAGGGGTGGATCTTAACAAACTTCGTGGTGGGGCACTAGGGAGATGCATCCATCTGCAATGTGAGTACGTGTCAGTGTGCTGGCATGCGCTTGGACTCCTAGGACTGAGGAGGCAGAGGCGGGAGGATCCCTGTGACTCACTGACTCAGCAGTCAAGCCTAATTGGTGAGCTCCAGGCCAAGGAGAGGCCCTGTCTCAAAAGAGGTGGTTGGCATTCCTAAGGATGACACCTGAGGTTGACATCCAGCCTCCACATACGCACACAGGGACATGCATGCACGTGTGTGGACATAATTGTAAGCAAACAATTACAGAATAGTAAAGCATCATCGGGGACACTTTCCTTCTATGCATCTTTATCCTGTGGGTGAAGGGTGTGGCCCAATTTCTAATGTATTTTCAATGAGGCCAGCTTGTAGAATGCCTGGTCTCTGTTTCAATTCCCATAGCTACCTTACTGCATGCTTACTGAGTGCCTCAGTTTTTTCCATAATAAAGAAACATTCAGAAAGTAACATGTCTGAAGGAAAGAATGTGATCATCCTCATACACATACATATACATTAAAAACAATAACTTTTACAATAAAATAAAATAACTCAAGTCTGACAGGAGATATGAAATTGTGCATGTTTCACTGTGTATGTATAACAAACACAGAGCCCAAGGGAAAACTAAGACTCCTATCTCAGCCCAGTTCTTTTCTGTAGCATCAGCCACAAGTATCCAAACCCAGAGAGGGGATCATTTCAATGTTATTAATCCACACTGATGAATGATAATGTTGTCCAGGACCTGGGTTCCAACACCGGGTGCACCTCTTATTAACTGCGAACTCTAGACAACCTATTATTTTTTTTAGCTTTGGTTTCCCTGTCAATTATGTGAAACTAATGATAGGGCCACCTAAGGTAAGCAGCAGGATTCACTTGCTAACTGCAGGCACTGAATAAATGCCACACATTCTAATGATTACCACAAGTGGTATTCAAATAACTGAGCTAAAATGTTCACTTTGGGGGTTAAAGGCAGGGGCGATATCCTACCATGGAATTCGCCTCCCTCTTCTCCAGAGGCAATGCTTGGTAGCCTTGGGAATGAACTTAAACTAGAGTAGTAGACAGTTAGTTCCAGGAATGAAGATGTGACCTTTGAAAACAGAAGAATCTTGTTTCAGCGTTCAAAAGAAAAATTCATAGTCCTTTTCAAACCTGCCACTTTAATTAGTGCCTTCCCTCACCTAAAGCCTGACTGTGCCTCCACACATCAAAGCTTCTCCTCCACCAGTCCTCACCTGGTGGCAAAATGTCACCCATTTGCCTTGAAAAGGCTGTCTTACCTGAGCACCGACTGCTCTTCCAAAGGTCCTGAGTTCAAGGCCCAGTAACCCCAAAATAAAGAAAAGAAAGAGAAGAAAAGAAAAGAAAAGAAAAGAAAAGACAAGGAAAGGAAAGGAAAGAAAAGAAAAGAAAAGGAAAGGAAAGGAAAGGCTGTCTACCTATCTCGCTTCTGTTGCCCCTGGCACCTGCTTCATACACACGTCATGATTTGGAAGGAAGTACAGAGGCCTTAATCAGACCAATGGCCTAACACCCGGATTAGCTCTTCACAGCTCCACTTCCCTAACATCCTCCAAAGTCACTTTTGCAAAAAATATAAGTGAGATCAAGTCATTTCTCCTATTAGAGACTGTATGGTTTCCCTCCTTCTATAGAATATATTTAAATTCCTGGCTCACCAAATCCTCCTCAGTTGCCATCTCAGAACTAGGTGCTCTTGAACATAACTTTTCCTCTGTGTGCATACGCTATCCTTTCTCATGGAATGCCTAGTGCCTTCTCTAGAGAATGCCAGGCACCCATCGGGACCCAGCACAAATGTGTACTCTCTGGCAGCCTCTTCTAGATTCCTCCCTCCCTCCCATCTCTTGGCTCCCACTGACCTCTCTCCTTTCTGCACTGAATGCTCACTATGCTGATTCACTAGTGTTTATTTTCCACCCGATTCTTTTCTGGGAAGTATAGGGCCTTGTTCTTTTAGCTCCCAGCACAGAGCCTACATGGCACACAGCAGGTGCTTGATAAGTAGCTGCTTCATCAACTGGCACAGGGAATTAAAGGAATGGAAACGTGCAACCTCTGCCACTGTCAAAGTTGGACTGAATAAAAAAGAATGCCAGTCCCGGCACTATATCTGACAAGCAGCAAACAGTTATGCAAGTGTGATGAGTACTTGCAAATGAGAAAGCTCTCGAGTTCACACTCCTGTTAAATGTTCCTCTCTGGAGAGAGCTGCATCCTCCAAGATTTAGGTGGGTTAGGAAGGACATATGACTCTAAACATTTACTAAGATCTTACAATCTGGCCACTTTTGTTAAGGACACTTCTCCCTCCCCGAATCCTCTGGACTACATTCAGGTAAGAGGTGCTCAGTAAAAGCTGATTCAATTTCCAGTACATTGGGAAGCCAATCACAACTCCCATTTCAGGCTAATTGAGCTCAGTGACCGGTCATATGTGGTGTAATAGCTCCACAAGGCTAAAAGGGAAATCGATGTGGGTCCTGAAAACCTGCCAAGGGTTCACTCCTGGGCCCCACAGCCCATGCCGGCCTGCTTCCTGACTCTTCCTACCTAATGTCCATCTTCATGATACCCTGGTCAGCAAGATCTGCTCCGTTCGCACCACTCCCTTGTTCTCTATTTTGAACTTTGTATAATCAAGGACAACGAAGGTGTGAAAGTTAAGTTGTGTTGTAAACATGTGTCATTTTCCCTAAACTCTATCCACAAATTCTGGCTAAAGAATACTTTCCCATTCTTTCATTTCCATCCGTGGGAAATGGAGAGGACTATATAATTAAAGAGAAACAAGAAACGAGTTTTGTCGTCATTGTTTTTGCTAAAGCGAGGTTTTAAGACAGTGTTGGCAGTGGGGGTAATAATCCCTCCACTGACCATTTCTATCTCAATATAAGAAACAGAATGTGCCAAAGCATGCAATCTTGTTAAATCCATCCGGGATAAGAAAAAAAGGACAGACAGCAAGGCCTTAGAGAATAAATCATTAACCACAAGTCAAATCGAGGCACCCTGGAAACCAGTGAGATGCAGAGGCAGCTGAGAGGGATCAGGCAACTGAGACTGCCTTGTCCCCTCTGATGACTTCAGGAGAGAAACACCCCACAGGCACGGCGAACCCAGCACACCGTGCTCCTGTCCATGTCACTTTTCAAACTTGAAGTTATTTTTAGATGACCCAAGCCGGCTAAGCCCAGACAGGACAATTCTCTGCCCGCTGTGCCCGAAAGCCCCTTTGCCCCTCCTTAACAAATTTGGTAAAGCTTGGGAAAATAGGGGTCTCCTCATTTTTTCTCTACTCACTGTGTTGCTGGACACCCCAAACTCCTTCTCTAAGCCCAAATCCCGGGGCCACTGGAGTTATTCTCGATCCTCCAAGTCCCTATGCACCTGGGGCTGCACCTGGGAAGGTTGGACCCTTGGCCAGTAGGGATGGGGAGGGGGCTTTTGAAGACTAGCGCCTCCTAGAGGGGGTCATGGGAAACCTGTCCCTGGGGATGCTTTGGGGACTGGCCAGAAGAGACGATCTCTCCAGCTGCTCCAGCCCTGCCGCTAAACCCAGCAGTGCTTGATTCCCAATGCCCGGGTCCGCTGGAACCCAGGTGTTCAGCCCTGGTGGGACAGGGTACAGGGTCGATGGGGCCTGAGCCGTTACGTAACCGACCTGCAGGACGTCTGCGATGCGCCGCTGTGGCGGCAGTGACAGTGGTAGCGGCTCGAGGGTCCTCGGGGCAGCAGGCTGCGGGCGCGGCTCTGCCTGCTCACCTGACGGCCGGGGCGAGCGCGGTGCCCGCGGGCCTGGGCGTGGAGCCGTGCGCACTGAGCGCCGCCTCCTGCTCTCCGGGTCGTGGGGTCACCCGGGCTGTGCCTCCTGCTGGTGCTCCCGCAACCTCCACCGCCGTCACCCGGGACAAAGCGGCTCCGGGGAGGGGCCGAGCCGGCGGCTCTCGCCCAAGCCAGTGGAGATGGGCGCGCCCCCAGCTCCGACTCATCGGGCCAACCTCCAATCAGACCCCAGGGAAGCCAAAGACCCTGCCTGGCCTCCTTTGGTCGCCTCCCTCCTGACCAGTCGCTCTTCTGTGTCCCTCACCCACCTCCACCTCCTGGGCTTCCACCCGGCGCTCAGCTGCACACCCCTCCTTTGCGATCGCAGGCGAGCTGGACCCTTTGCTGGAACCTGACACAGCCTGTCCCCAAAGGCAATGCCTTTCCAAAGAAGAGGCTCCCAGACCATCTCCCCCATTCCCCGAGAGAGCTTTTATTTTTGGGAGGGGGTGTCAAAGAGGGGTGAGGTCGCTCTTGGAGCTAAGCATCTGCATACAAGGATATTAAAACATAAAAGAGCAGCGAAGAAACTGTGGTCGGTAGGACTGGCAGATTGTTTTCTCACAGGTCGACCTCTGGCTAACTAAGGAACTGTCTGGAAGCCAGTCTTGAGTGCTCAAGAACTACTATGCATGGTGGGTGCTGGCGCCCTCTGGCTGGGGCCCTGAGTGAGCCCTGCCCACACCATTGAAGGTGCCGGTTTCACAGTTTTGCTAGGCAAGACTCAGCCACCAGACCAGGGGGAGAGAAGGACTTGGGTGTTCAAGGATTCCTCCTCTGTAAGAGTCTGGGTCCCTAGGAAAAGGAAGGCTAGAATTTATACAAGGGAAAAGGAAAGGGGCACGTATCGGAAGTGAAACAAAACGGGGAGGATTTACTTCTTAACAAAACGAACCTCTGAAGATTCTGCAAAATTAAGCAACTCAAGAACAAGGAAGCCTGTGGCTTATAGTGGCTTATAGTGGCATAGACAGGGACAGGATTGAATATCATAGCAAGAGTACATCAATGACACAAAACGATTAGAGTTCGGAGACCGTGGAAACTGAAGGGTAGTGGAGATCAATCTCAAAGCGAAGAGAGTAGCAGATAGAAATAAGTCCCGTGTTATGTCGCTTTTCTCACTGTTAAATACTTGGACCTTTTCCTGCATCTAGAATCCACTTGGTTTCTTCTTAGTATTAAAACTGCACTGAAGTAATCTCTCTCTCTCTCTCTCTCTCTCTCTCTCTCTCTCTCTCTCTCTCTCTCTCTCCCTCTTTCCCGTGTATCTGGGTGTCTTTATGCGTGTGTGTGTCTGTCTGTCTCTGTCTCTGTGTATGTTTTTCTGTTTGTCTCTGTGTGTGTGTGTGTGTGTGTAAGAGAGAGAGAGAGAGAGAGAGAGAGAGAGAGAGAGATGACTTGGCTTTTCTCTCTGCTTAATCTGCATTAAATATAAGCACAGAATTAAATAAACATTTCAGAGTTGAAAATGACTTTCGACGTCATCATGCTTTGGATGAACACATCCTAAGTGTTAATTTGACTATATTGCCAGTTTGGAGAGAATTTTTTTTTTTGAAAGGTCATTCTTATGTGGAGCAAAAACATCTCTAGAATTTTCTCTTCACAGGCTGTAGCTCACATATGAAAGTTGTCATGGAAATCACGCTTCATTCCTCTTCCAACGTACTATTTTTGAAACCTAGGAAGGTAGCCATCGTGTCTGGTGCACCTGGAGCTTCTGCTTTTCAGGTAATATAGCTTCAACACTTTCAACAAAATTTCACTGCAGCAATTCTTAGAATCACCAGTGTGTCGACTTTGATCATAAGGAGGTCCATTTTTTGTGAGTACATATTTACATAAAGATTTTGGTTTCAGAATATATTTTTGTAAACATTTTGTAGAGTGAGAGAAGCACATTTTTGTCCCTGCGTGGTGTGTGATAATGTGGGTTCACGTGTACGGTGTCACATGTGTGTATGACAGAGGACCACCTCAGGTGTTCGTCTTCACTGTCTACCTTCTTTGAGACAGGAAGGTTTCTTTTGTTCTTCTGTGTGTGCCAGGCTGGCCAGCTTTCCCGGGATTTTCTTGTCTCTGCCTCCCATCTCTCTGTAGATGTAGTGAAATTGCTAATGCAATCTCCTTGACTTTATATGGGTTCTGAAGTTCAAACTCAGGTCCTCATGATTGAGCAGCAAGTGCTTTATGCACTGAGCCATCAGCCCAGCCTGAAAGACACAATTTTAATGATTGATTTGAAGGAAATCGTATACATAAATGCTTTTTGGCTGGTATACAGTAACATTGTGTGTTCGCTATTAAAAAAAAAAAATCAACATGGCCATTCTCCTACCACCCAGATACAGATAATTTTACTTTTCTAGATTACTTCCTTAAGTTTTCACATCTATGTATTTCTCCTTTTTGCTATAGAGGCAAAGTCTGCATTGGGTAGTTTGTGTGTTGACTGGAAGGTCAAAGCCAAGAGAACACAGTCTTCATTTGATTCATTTTTAAGAAGGAGATCTATTGCCATGAGTAAAGTTAATGGTCATGATTAGAGAAAAAATTCTGGGGCCTGATTTGGAATATATTTTGTTGAGCAGGAGTAAGATTTATGGGCAGCTAACATGAATGGTGACAGTAAGTTCTTAAGTTCTATCTGTTAGAATTTACCGAGCACAATCTATATGCCAGGCTCTATGAAAATCACTTTGTATACTAACTCATGAATGCAACTTGCAACCTTATTAGATTGATACAAAATATTAACCCATAGAAATTATGTAAAGGGGAACCAGTGTGACAGCTCAGTAGGTAATGGTACCTGTTGCCAAGCCTGAGGACTTGAGTTTGATCTCCAAAACTACAATAAAAGGAGAGACTCAATTTGGGGGTTCAGGGTTCTCTTTTTTTCCTTCTTTCTTTCTTTGTTCACATTACATCCTGATCACTGCCCTTTCTTCTGATCTTCTTCCCACAGTCCCTCTCCCATCCTCCATCCCCCTATCCCCTTCTCCTCTGAGAGGATGAAGTGACCCCTTGGTATTCCCAACCCTGGCATATCAAGTTTATGCATGACCAAGAGCATCCTCTCACACTGAGACCAAACAAAGCAGCCCAGCAAGAACAAGATAGCCCACAGACAGACAACAGCTTTAGGGATAGCCTCCACTATAGTTGTAGCAGGACCCACATCTGCTACATATTTGTAGGGGCCCTTGGCCCAGCACATGTATGTTCTTTGGTTGGCACTTCAGTCTCTGAGAGCCCCCAAGGGTCCAGGTTATTTGACTCTGTTAGTCTTCCTGTGGAGTTCCTATCCCCTTTGGAGCCCTCAATCCTTTCTGGAACTCTTCCATAACTAATCCCCAAGCTCCATCCACTGTTTGGCTGTTGGGAGATACCCAACTTTGACATGTGTCCTCTAATTTCCATATATGGGTCTGGGTTATGGACATGTGTACACACAGACACACAGACACCATATAAACAAAATGTAAGAATGAGAGGCAAAAAGGGAAGGAAGGAAGGACAGAAAGAATAAATGAAAGACTTTTCCAAAGCAACTAATGGATGAGCTAAATCCACATCCAGACACTGACTGTAGATAACACCCCCACTACACACACACACACATACACACGCACTCCGCCTTGACAGGACTGGCCCCCTGATAGTTGTTTCATGATGAATGTAAGCTTCATTTGACATCTGTGGTTCCTAATATGAGTTAAAATCCTAGTCTATATTCACCTAGAGATCACTACGTTTGCTGAGACTTATCTGGCTCCCAAAGCAGCTCCATGTTAAATTCTCTATCATTACCTATAGGGCAAGATTATGTTGATGAACCTGGATGACCAAACTCAACAGTGTTTGATAACATTATTTTCATGAGTAAATATTTTTCTCATGTCAATATGTGATTTCAACGTTTAAAATTTTTAAATTAAGGCAACTCTGTGTGACAAAATTCACTATTTATTCATCACAAAGTATAAAATTCAGTGGACTTTTGGTACGTATACAGAGTTGCATATATAGCATCATTGGTGCCTAATTCTACAATATTCTTAAGTCCAAGAAGAAACCTCATACCCATTATGTAGTCACCTCTAATCCCATATCTTTACACCATTGTGCTGTGAATCACTTGTTTGATTTCTGTCTCTTTGGGTTTGCCTAAGTGGACATTTCCTGAAAACTAATTCATGTAATATGTGACCTCTTGCACATGGCTTCTTTCACTTGACATAATGGTTTCAAGGTCGATCTACACCACAGCATTTACTAGCACTCCATTTCTTACTACAAGGTCAGGACCTAAAGGCTTTGGTGCTGAAGTCTACAACATACTTAAAGAAGAACTCACACTCATTCTTTTCGAAGGATCAAAATATTTTCAAATAGAAAAAAAATTCTAAAGTTATTCTTGACAGTCAAGCCAGACAAAAGCACACACACAAGACGGAAGCCACAGAAAAGTGTCTGTGATGGAGAGGGATGAGGAAGCCCTCAAGAGACCACTACCCAGTAGAACTTAACAGTAAACTCAGACCACTACCCAGTAGAATCCAACAGTAAACTCAATGATACATGGAAGACATCACTCACCACAGTCAGGACGTGGGATGTGAGGGTGGAAATGCACATTTAACTATGATCAGCACATTGACATAGTGAAAGACAGAACCAATGGATTAGCAATAGGTTTTAATAGATTTTAATAGATGCAGGAACAGCACTTGATAAAATTCATTATCTGTTCATGATAAAGGAAAATCTCTCAAAAAATAACCACAAAAGGAATGAGCCTCAACATGGCAAAGGCACTTTGGACAGACTCACAGCTATTACCATACTGAACAAGGAATAGTTGAAAGCTCTCTGGTAAGATATGGAATAAGATAAGAAGGTCCATTTTTGCCCATTTCTATTCCCTGTGGTACTGGAAGGACAATTAGATGAAAGAAACTTCAGAATTAGTTTGTTAAACTACACAAAATAACTTATTGGGATTTTGTTAGGGATTACATTAAATATATAGATCAAGTTGGAATGAACTGATTTTTAATGTGTGTGTGTGTGTGTGTGTGTGTGTGTGTGTGTGTGCATGCTTGTATGTGCATATGGAGGCCAGAGGCCTTCAGTGAGTGCCTTCCATCTTGGTTTTCCATATTGTATATTGAGATACGTCTCTCACTTGAACCCATGGCTGGACTCTGGGAATCCAAACTCTACTCTTCACCCTTGAACCACAGGCATTTTACCTGGTGAGACATCTCTACAGTCCCTACCGAAAGAACTGGCATCTTGATAATAGTCTTTCATTCTATCCATGAACAAGAAATCTCATTTGCTTAGTTATTAGACTGCTTTCATCATTTTATAAGTTTTCTCATTTTAAAAACACTGCATATATTATGTTATACTTACATCTAATTGGATTTTGGTGTTTGGCTTTCACCCAGGCTTTAGTCAGGCTGTTTGTCTATTTATATGGAGCTGTTACTGCCCTTTGAAGATTCTAGTCTAGTTGACTATCTGATATGCAGTATACAATATATTCTCCCAGTCTGTGAATTTTCTCTTTCTTGACTCTGTCTTTACTACCGAGTACAAAAATATTTAATTTTGACAAAATATAAACCAACCATTTTCCTTTGATGGTTTGTACTTTGGTATTAACATTTCTATGGCAATATTCTTCAGCAGCATTTCTCCATGACTATTGCAAAGCTCTCAGCTATGTGTCTGGTTTCAGCTGGTTTTCGCTCTTCCCCATGTTAGAGGTGGGCTGTTCATCTCTTGTGTGTGTCCACATGTACACACAGGAGTTTGGATACTATGACTTCAAGCCTTAAACATACCCACAGTTGAGTGTGTTCTATTTTCTTTCTCTTTCCCCTCCCAAGTGCTGGGATTAAAAGCATGTGCCTCCATGCCTACTAAATATTCTTTACTTTCTGACAGAAGAATGTTTGGTCAAGTCTTAGAGACAGCCATTTCTTTAAGAAGCTCTATTTTGCTATTGATTTTACTTAGTGAAGGATGGTAATTAGAAGCCAAAATGTAGTGTTAGATAATATGGCTTAATGCTGCTACAGTGTACCAAACCCAAGGCCTTCTAGATAAAAGGGCTGAGAATGTATATGAGTGTGAAAATCTGTAATTACATACAAATGTACATCATTTTGTACTTTATTTCTATATCTGTCACTGTATAGTGAGAACTTGAGCTTACAACCATCCTGTACCTATAATCTCACAACCTGGACTTCTCACATATCTTTCTCTTTTCCCACAGACACTCCCTTCTGACAGTGAGAATGTACAACTCCATTATCCACAACAGATATATATATATATATATATATATATATATATATATTCCACTCTTTGGCAGTATTCTGATGACCTCTTCATAAAGGTCTCCACTTCATGATCATTCTTAGTCATGTGGCCTCTCTGAAAGTACCAAACTCAGTGAAGGAGAGAACAGGGAAGAGAAGAGGGAAGGGAAAGGGGAAAGGAAATGCAAAGGGGGAAAAGATGAGGTGGAAAAAAGAAGAGAAGGATGAAGAGAAAGAGGTGAGAAAAAAGGAGGAAGAGGAGGTGAGGATTCATGAAGATTTAAGTAAATAATTGAATATAAATTGAATACAAAAGACCATCTGCCAAAATAAAATGGAGTAGTTGCACCCTCTATCCTAAATACTGTTTCCATGCATTCCTTTTAAGTATCTGATCATTTCATTGCCAAAAGACTAAGTTACACATGTTGAATTTGCTATTCATAATAGTCTTTGTGTAGTTCAGATATTTTACTGGGGGAATACTCTAGCACTCCAAAAAGATTTACTTTGTAATTTCTCTGTGTGGAGTAAAATTCTTATGTCCAAATCATAAGAATGATTTCATGATGTCATGTGCCAAGACCACACAAACCTCAAACTCTGCATACAGTGTGTTGAATACTTCATATCCCATGTAGATCTCATGTAAAACATGTATAAATTTGAGAGGGCTGAGAGTCTGAGGACCACCAGCACCTAGATGATCAAACTCAAGTCCTTATTCTTTGCACTTTACAGACTAAGCCATCTTCCTACCCCCATAGCTCCTGTACCATTTGAAATCTCTTTACAGTGTCTATTACATCAAACTATCCCAGAGATGAAGCTATAAACTCACCCTAATATTATACTTCTGGTCAGTTTATGGAATGGAACATGAAGGAAGTACTGAGAGTGGGTACAAAGGCAGGGAGATATCACACCATCAGTGAACAGGGTGAATGATCCTCTTAGAAACTTTTGATTGCTCTCAACTTCTCTAGTTACTTCCATGGACATCACAAGTGGGGGAAAACACACATTATCCCTGCTAAATAAATAAGTAAATAAATAACTAGAAAGACAAGCATGTTTCCAACAACTCAAGAAATTTCTACTATGTGCCAACAACCAAAGGCAGGAGATTGGCCTGATTAGTTTTATTTAGACATTTAACAACAGCCTAGAGTCATCTGAGAAGAGAGACTCAACTGTAGAACTTTCCAAATAGAAGGGCCTAGCCCACTATGGGTGTTACAATCACTAGGCAGGTGCTCTCCTACCTTATTAAAAAGATAGCTGCATATAAGCTGGCCTGTAAGCCAGCCAACAAGAAGCATTCCTCCATGGCATCTGCCTCAAGTTTCTGCTCTGACTTCTCTCAGTGACACATTGTCACCTGTAAGCAGCAAAGAACCCTTTCCTCTCCTAAAAAGATTTGGTCTGAGGGTATTATCACAGTAACAGAGATGAAACTAGGACTTGGATCAAGTTGCATTTGTTACTCCTTGTCTGATATCAGAGGAAACACCTGAAGGAGATGGCCAGGCACCACTGCAAGAGGACATGGGGAAGAAGGACTTCCCAAGGCCCCTGGACTTACCTTAAGTGATGTGGGGCAGAGTTAAGACTGCAGACACTTCTTTGCTCCAGACTGAACACTGTAGAACACTGAACTCATTAGTTTGTTAGGAAATATCATCTGCATAGCAAGAAGGCAAATGCAAAACAGAAGTTATGTTTGCCTTCATTGAAAGACATGATAGAGCCCACGGGGTTTCTGTCTGCAAATTCTACCTGCCGGAACATTTTCTACTGTTGCATCATGTTTTTCATATCCCAATGCCCCTCCTTCCCTTCCCTCTGCTTCTCCCCCCTTCCCCTCCTCTCCCTTCCCTTCCCCTCCCTTCCCCCTGTTCCCTTCCCTTCCTTTCCCTTCCTCCCCCTCTCCACCCCTCCCCCTCTCCTTTTCCCCATCCTCTTTTCCTTGCTTCCCTCTCAACTCCTCCCCCTCTTTTTCTTCCCCCTCCCTTTCTCCCCCTCCTCCTAGTGCAGCAGTTAGTGAGACCCCTTTCCCTCTACCACAGTACCACTCTTTCCTGTGGCAAGGGGCATCGATGTCATTGTTCAGACAGCAAAGGAAAACTGGCTGTCTCTGATTTCTGTTTTTTCCATTTGCTACCTCGTGCCATGCCCAAAATAGTCACATCAGCCTTTGCAGTGGCCCCATGCTCACCACACTGGGATAAAAGCCACTAGTGCTCATATTGAATCTGACTTGGCTCTGGGGTGGACTCCAGAGCATGTAAAGTTGTAGTTAACATGCCAGTAGTTGACAATGCCAGAAAGAGTGAGTAGCAGTCCAACTGACCTGTGTCTCCTCCTTCATGAACAGGATGCACAAGGAACTGCAGCTCAGCAGATGTTTCTTAAGCTGAAATATGTGGATTTCCTGGTTTACCCAAGGGGAAAGCTCACAAAACCCAAGAATGTGTGAGTTGTGATTTGTTTTTTAATGGTCCTTTACTTTACAAATTATGTCACCCATTTTTATTGTATTTTTTTAAGATTTGTTATTATTTTTGATTAAGTGTATGTTTGTGTCTGTACGGGGATAGGGAATGTATGCGCATGAAGGCAGGTGCCAAAGGAAGCCAGAGCTGTCATCCTCCAGAGCTGGACTTATAGGTGATTGTAATCTGCCTGTAGACCGTGTTGGGAACTGAACCTGGATCCTCTGCAAGAGCAGTGCGTACTCTCAACCTCTGAGCCATCTCTCCAGGCCATGTTACTGCATATCTGAATGTCTACAAATGACGACTTAATGCACGTCGGGTCTGAGGGTGTGAATATGCAGATATAAGCAGAAGGTTCCAGGTGAGATTGGAGAGCTGCAAATCTTCTGGTGTTGTGGTCCTCTCATAAGAATCTGGATGACAGCAGTGAATAGCTACTGGTTCTGATGAGTCCTTGTTATGGTAGGTTTCTAAAGGAAATAGACCAATCAATTGGGGCCATCAGGATTGAACTACTGAGAGATGACTCTGACCAATCATTTTGAGCCAAGGTGCTATTGGGTGATAGAGGGTCCTCCTATTCAGTTTCTTTCCAGTAGCATCTGAACTTGAATGGAATTGGTAGCCACCATCCATGCTGACTCTCCTCCAGTTTCTCCCTGATCCTGGATCATCTTTCTTTTTAAAAGAGATATAATTCCACTGTTTTTAATTGTGTATATGTATGCAGATTCCAGAGATGTCAGAGGAACCAGAAACCCCCTTGAGCTTGAGTGGTTATAATGATGGAGGTGCTGGGAGCTGTGGGGTCATCAGGAACAGCAAAGGATACTCTGAGCTGCTAAGCTGTCTTTCTCTAGCCTCTAAGTTCCTACTTTTAATCTCCCATGCCATGCAACTGTTGTGAAGGAAGTAGTTAGACATTCCCATTTTCCATCTATTGGCTCTTAGGAAATTGGAGTTGGACCTAAAACCCTGAATAGTTTCCTGAGATTTTCAGAAGACTCTAGTGCATGCTAAGGTTTAAGACACTCCTCCAAGTACACTACCTGTGTCAGCACTGTTCATGTGTGTTCATATGTGTCAGCACTGTTCATGTGTGTTCATGTGTGTTCATGTGTGTCAGCACTGTTCATGCCCATAGTAGTCTCCCAAGGTAGGAACTCAGCTAAGCGCTTTACCTACATCAACACTCTTATTATGCCCAACTGCCCTCCACAAGAGTAACTCAGCTTGCTCCAACTTTCCCAAACTGTGGCATAGCGAGGATATGCTGCCTGGTAGAGGTCCTAAAGTCATAGTGGTTTGAATCCCTGCGGTCTTGCATCAGACATGGCTCCACTGCCACTCCATGGCTTGCTCTTTTATAAACTCACTTATGAAGGCTCCGTCCCCCAAATCCCACCAGTCAGTATCATCAGCTTCGGATGTCATGTGTCTTCATATGACACTCGTGATTTCATGTCTTCCTGTCCTTGTCTCCCCCCACCTGTGCCACAAATAGCTTTGGTGTATGATGAAAGATTGAATATGTGAATGAAGTGGTTAGGGAACCAATGGATACCTTGATTCAGAACTGTCTCTACTGGGATTTTCTGGAGAGCTTAAAAAAAATACTTAGATTATAAAATCCTATCCCTCATGTACTCTGTGAGACAGTTCAAGAGTGGAATTTTTTGTTTTTTTTTTTATTAATACAAGGATGGGGCATGGCTCAATCAGTAAAGTGCCTGCTTTTAAAACTTAAGTACTTGGGTTTGATCCTCAAACCTACATTTAAAAAAAAATTTTTGACATGGTGAGTAGCACATGCTTGTAATCCCAGTGCTGGGAAACCCACCATAACAATGTCATTCCAGCTTCTGGATGATTGCCAGGCCACTAAGAGACCTGCCTTAGGAAAAAATATCGAGGTGGACAGCGCTTGCAGAACAACATCCAAGGGTGTCTCCTGATCTCTGCGTGCATGTGTGTGTGTGCGCGCGCACACACACACACACAGACACATGCATAAACATTCACATACCTGTGCACCTACTTATGTATGAATATACATAGACATGCACACATGTATGCACACATACACGTACACATACATACATACATACACACAGCGAGAGAGAGAGTGAAGGCAAAAAGAATAACTTGGGTTTAAGACAAAGTTGTAACAAGATTCTACACACAGCACCTTAGTTGGCCCCCTGACCATTTCAGATCTGACCAGTTTGAGGGTATCTGCAGAAGAGTCTTTCTGTCTCGAAGTCCTAGGTAGGATTTAAAGCTGCATAACCAGCTCTTCCTGGAAGAAATATTGCAAGCACATTATATATTTTAAACAAAATGCAGCTGTACATGGGAAGTCTCTCCCCCTCCCAGAACAGACAGTCCTCGGCATATAAGTGGGTCATATTCCAAAAATGTATTTGTAAGTGGAGTTGTTTGGAGTACAGAAAACACTTTCCCACAGAAGTAATATTAGAAAAGAGGTTTCATTCCTTTGCCAAAGCACAAAACCTGATTTAGAACACTCTGAAATAGCCTTTCAGCTGGGCCACATGGATGGCCATGGGAAATCTGGGACCCACTCAACTTAGAACAGGGGGATTATGGGAGCATGGTCACTTTGCAAGGAGGTTGGGCTGTGACAGCATCTGGAACATAGATATCTTGACTCTTGTTCCTCTGCTATACACACACACACACACACACACACACACACACATTACATTACACAGACACACACAAACATATACAAACACACACACACACACACAGAGGGAAAGAGAGGGAGAGGGAGGGAATTACTGTTTTCTTTACAGTAATGCCTATCAATCAGGCTTGCTGAAGATGTCTAGTGAGAACCTGGCCATAACAAAATCAAAACGGCTTCTGTCAAACAGTGGTATGTAACAACTCTTACTATCTTTACCTGGACTGGCACACCACACACACACACACACACACACACCACAGAGAGAAAGAGACAGACAGATAGACAGACAGACAGAAAGTAAAATTGCAAGAAAGAATACATCTAATGAGTGTGTGTGGTAGCCTCAGCTATTTTTTAGCCACTCCTCAGCTGTATCTCATCTAGTACACTCTCTACACTCCATAGGGTTAAAATAAGGACTACTAAATGGCTCCTGACTGACAGTGATTGTAAACTCAGCATACAGATATTACTTCAGAGGAGCTGTCATCTAGTTTCATATTCAGATGCAGAGGACAGAGCCCTGATGCATGTAGGGACTCGTCATGTTTTCTGAGCATCATGAAAGAATACACTGATATTATGAACTGTTCATGCAAGTTGCCATCATCCACCTCTTAACTACTTGGACCTATTGCAATAATTGCTTTTAAAAAAAAAAGTACTAATGTCTGATTGTACAAAAAGGTTTCATCCAGTAACCATAACTCTAAACCTGTGACAGTGAACTTACACTCTCAGCAGAAAAGTTCCAGTGAGAAGTGGTTCCATGAACCACTTGTTGGCTAGCAAGAGGAAATTAAGTCGTAAGTTCAAAGCTAATTGAGGGTACTTTTAGGTTCCTTTTCTTGTTGTTTGGGTGGATGTTTTATTGTTTCTGCTCACAGTCCA
This sequence comes from Mastomys coucha, assembly GCF_008632895.1. Classification (NCBI taxonomy): domain Eukaryota; kingdom Metazoa; phylum Chordata; class Mammalia; order Rodentia; family Muridae; genus Mastomys; species Mastomys coucha. The sequence goes on along the minus strand of NW_022196909.1, from coordinate 58,379,013 downwards.
TTAAGTGGAGCTTAGGTGACTACGTCTGAGACACATTTAGAACATTTCATGTTGGAGACAGGCCAGCCTGTCAGATAAGCCTGGAGCACTCAGCTCACCTCCGTTCTTTCACTCTCTGCCTCTGCCCTTCCAGCGTTAGAATCCTTGGGCAGAGGCTCATGGTGGAAAGAACTGATGACTAATCACACCTATTTATCATTTCTATCCTCAGCCTGGACCTGTCACTCTAGTACATGAGAGAGGAAGGGAGTTTGAGACTTCAGTCAGGATCTTCAGTTCTGTTTTAGCAAAAGTTGCACAGCCCTGTGAAGCCATCTTTCTTCACTTTACCACAGAAGGCAACAGCTTTCCAAAGTACATCTAAAAGGAGCAACCATGATCTTGTGGACTCCTTTCGCCATAACACTCATAAAGAAAACAACCACGATTTGGGTGTGATGGTACACATCTGTGATCACACCATTGGGGATGTGGAGGTGGGAGAATCAGTTCAAGGTCATCTTTGGATCCATAGAAGCCAGAGTTCCTGAAAACAACTACAAAAGGAAATACAAAAGAAAACTACCTAGTAGCCCTTCTGCAGTTTCTTGTAAAACATTTTACATACATACAATACATGTGGGTTAATACTGTCAGCTTGACAGAATCTACAACTGCCATAGAGACAAGTCTCTCTTGCAATGTTTGTAGGGAGTTATCATGATTAGATTAACTGAGGTGAGAACATGCACCCTACACTTGGGTGGCATGGTACCATTCCCTGGGCTGCAGGCCTGTACTGTACCGAATTAAGAAGAGAAAGCAAGCCGAGCGCCACATCTATCGCCCTCTACTTCCTGATGGCTGATGCAGTATGGCCAGCTAGCTCTTGCTCCAGCCTTCACTCCTTCCATGCCAGGATGAACAGTGTTCTTTTGTAACTGTAGGTTGAAACAAACCCTTTCTTCTTTCAGTAGCTCATGTCAACTATTTTGTCACAGTAATGGTATCCCATAGTATGTGATATGAAGCCATCTGGCTTTCACTATACCTCTTACCAGCTGAGTGACGAAGCATCCTTGGCCTTGGTTTATTATGTATAAAATGGGAGTAGGAACAATAGCACTCACCCACTGAGTTTTCTTAAGAGCCAAATGGGATAATACATATGAACTTTTAGTAATGGAACCTAGATCACACACTAGAAGCCTGGTTTACAACAGCTAGTTAGGGAAGATTATTCCCTCTAGAAGCTGTATATACACCGGGTTCCCCTCATTCTGTAGTTTGTTTAAAGCAATGAAAAATCTTTTGGCTAATTGATTACATTTATTTCTTGTTTTAACTTGTGTGTGTGTGTGTGTGTGTGTGTGTGTGTGTGTGTGCCTGCACACACATTTGTGTGTGTGTGTGTGTTGGCATGTGAAGGTCAGAAGACAACTTAAGGGAGTCAGTTCTCTCTTTCTCTGCTGTGGGTCCCAGAGACCAACAAACCAATAACCTCAGTTCATGAGGCTTAGCAACAAATGCCTTCACTCTCTCACCCATCTCTTTGACCTGTAATGACAATATTTGAATACAGAATGCTGCATATACTGAGTAAGTATACTGTTCTGTCCTATTTTGATTCTATAACAGAGAAGGTCATCTGTAAAAAAGTTGGTAGCATTTGAGTAAGATATGCAAAAGAACCTAAGAATTAAGTTCTTGGTTTTTAAATATATACAGTGTTATTCATTCTTTGAGGATTTCATACAATGTATTTTGATCATATGCCATGCTCCACTTCTCCACTTAAGCCTTCCTAGATTAGTTAGCCAGTAAATTATTGGAATTGTTTATAGGAATATAGAAGAGGTATTACAGAAGCATGGATAACTCAAGGCATTTACATCTTTGAAAACCCTGCCTCAACAGCGGTTATGACTAACAACAGCTGCATCGCTGACGCAGCCTGAAGAAAGCTGGATCTACCTGAGAGTCTCCTCTCTCCAGCATTTGTTACTGCTTATCCAACCTTAGGGAAGAGCCATGACAACTTTGGAAGTTTCCAAAGGCTTCTGAGTCTTGTGACTTTTGTTTACTTCCTGAGCCTTGTAAGTTTCCTTCACTTCCTATTCTTATGAGACTCCAACTGAGAGGGAGTGCTCTCATTTAGAGGAGTAACAACTAGTGCTTATGGGACTGGGATGAATATTAACATGAGTGTAGGTAAGGACATTCGTTTGTGCACAGCCACTAAATAATAGTAGCTACAACTAGATGCTGCTCAACAAGCATCGACTCCTTTCCCCAGATTTGACTGCTCATGTTGTACCAACCATAATAATCCCTTTACCTCCTACAGTTTAGGCTCAAATGTGTAACCAATTAAGGAAGTCAAGAGAGCATCAACTAGAAACTCACCTTCCTAGGTAAGTTGTCAGAAAAGAAAGAATTACAGACACACAAACAGACAGATAGACAGGCCGACAGACATGGCAAAACTTTAACTTCCTATGGTGAAAGAATGTGATGACAGCTATCATATGACCAGGAAAAACAAGCAATAGAAGCTGCTGCACCATCTGTCTCTAGACACCATCTTATGTGAGACAACTGATGTCTTTGTTGCTCAAGTCACTTTCAGTGTCCTTTATCAGCAAAATTAACATAACCATCACTAGAAGTTACAGAGAGTGAGCAGTTATTGCCAAATTCCAGATGAGGACTGTACACTTCCAAAAGGTCACACAAATGTTCCATACGTCTGATGGGGTGCCCAGTGTGACAAAGGGATGGATAAATGGATGTTTTGAAACAAAAGTTTTAAATGTATGACTCTGACTGCCACTGCTACTGTGACTGTGATTATGACGGTATGTATGATTGATTATGTGTTTGGGCCATGGTTGCTATGGTTCATGTGTGGAGAGCAAAGGACACCTGCTTTTCTTATATATTTTTCAAGACAGGGTTTCTCTGTGTACCCTTGGCTGTCCTGGAACTTGTTCTGTAGACCAGGCTGACCTTGAGCTCAGAGATCTACTTGCCTCTGTCTCCCGAGTGCTGGGATTAAATGTGTGTACCACAACCACCTATATCTTGCCAGCATGAATGTCTGCTCACCACGTCTATGCAGGCCAGAAGAGGTACTGGATCCCCTCTGGGACTCGAGTTATAGCCAGTAATGAGCTGTCACTAGGTCCTGGGGAGAGAACTCAACTCCTCTGAAAGAAACTGCTCTCAACCACCACATCATCTCTCCAGCCTCCAACATTTAGTTTTCTACAATTACATTTATTAGTTTAATTGTCCAGGATCAGAAGAGACACACCACAGCATGTGTTTAAAGGTCAGAGGACAACTTGTGGGGGCCAATGCTCTCCTTCCACCATGTTGGTCCTGGGGTTCAAACTCAGGTCACCAGGCTTGGTGATGGGTACGTTTATCCTCTGAGCTGCCTCTGGAAATCAGTTCTCTTCTTGCATCTGTATGTGGGTTCCAGATATCAAACTGAAACAACTAAGCTTACAAGGGAAGCAAGTGCCTTTCCCACCGAGCTACCACACCACCCACTAAGAGACATTTTATATTCTTTCCATTGAACATTTTTTTTTAGTTCATTTCTTCATAAACACACACTAGCCTCAAACAACACCCTCACAGATGCTGTGGTATTTGTTGCTTGGCAGAGCTTCATGTGGGAAGGGCCAGGTGAGTACCTGCCCAAAGGCTGGCCCTGAATGTTTGGTTTTCTAATTGTCCAGGGACAGGTCAGCTACTGGAAAACCTGTGGGAAGTTTTCCAATGAGAAAAGAAAAAACATTTCCAAGAAAGCTGACTTGAGAATCCTCTTTCTAACATTTAAAAAAATTGAAGTACACAAGCTTTTTAATAATTGATTACTAAAACCAGCACCACCCTGTGGAAAGGCTCACGTTAATACCAATGGCTCCCTGGAATAAGACAGGGAGGAGAAAGGTGTGTAGGGTAGCATATCTTTCCTATCTCAGGTGGGATTGTGTCTCTGCACCTCTACCTCAAGATCTTGGAACCTTTGTCCAATGCATCCCTTTTCACTTTATTATTTGATGTTTTATTTTTCCAAATTCCACAAATATATTTATATGACATCTGTGTCCTAATCACATTGTACAGAACAATGAATTATAAGCATAAACAGATGATTATAATCAAGCATAACATCATTACTTGGCTTCAAATTCCTAAGATACTATGGATGGATAGATAGATAGATAGATAGATAGATAGATAGATAGATATAGAGATGATAGGGATAGATATAGATACATAGTCTATTTTCAAGGAAGCATTATGGTTTTCCATATGATTGTTGTGGAAAATAAATGTCACATAGGTCAAAGCATTTTTCCATGGAGTTATGTAACTGATAACATGCAAAGCTGGATTTTATCCTGAGTCACCTGGCTATAAAAGCTGAGCAGGGAGCGTGGCTAAGGGAGGAGATTTTTGGATTCAGTCTTGCTGGGAGTGCTGAGTTTGGAAGGATGACATGTAAAAGGATTGAGATCCAGGCAGAGATCTCAGCCAGCACAGCGCCTTTGGTGTTGGGATGAGAGTGCTGTAAGTAAGATAGGAAGGGAGGGGGTTGAGTGAGAAAGAGGAACCAGGGGGGACCAGCAGGCAAGTTTCACTGTGCAATGATGTCTAGAGCCAGTGAATCACAAATTCAGATGCTGAACACATTGTTTTGAGAGACACAGAAAAGAGAGAAAGCAAGGATGTTCACCAGGAGGACCCACCAAGTTCCAATAGTGTGAGACCTTTGGCCAAACATAAATTATAGGCCAGTCTTCAGTGGGGGTGTGCTTTGTAAAATTCTGCAGACAGTGTTTTCTGAAAACATACAGGCTTTGGGTAGGGAGGTCTCCATTAGAGCTATTAGATAACCAGGAACTATGTGTGGACAGAGCATCCCAAGGGAGGGCAGTCAGCACTCCTGCCCTAGTGTCTCCCCCACTCACTACTGTCTTTTTAATCCTTTATTACATGAGCCTGGGTTCTGTTGGAATTCAAGCTTTGCTTGCCCTAGCAGTCCCTACAGTGCCCACTGAAGACAAAGTTGGATAGTCAGTCTTGAGTTCTGTCACCCCTGGGGCAGGATCCACACCCAAGAAGAGTTGGCTGACACACATCGGATTTGATAGATTTTTAAAAAGAGAAAGAACATAGAGCTGGGTAGATACTGAGGTGTGAGTAGATCTGAGAGGAATTGGGAGAGGGGCAAAGAGCAAAATACTGTATGAAATTTTCAAAGAATTAATAAAAATATTTTTAAGTAAAAGGAAATGTTCACTTGACTGCATCTTTGAAATCCTACAATTATTGTGCATTGCTTTTACAATATAAGAAAATGTGAGTGTTATTTTTAAAACTATCAGTCCCACAAATATTGAAGGAGGAGCTGTGGCTTGGCAGGAGTCCTGTGAAAAGATCCAGGGGTTTTATTGAAGTCAGGCTCAATGTGAGCCAAACTCATGACACAGCAGCTAGAAAACAGAACAAAACAAAACCCCTAGCAGATAATTGGAAGCCATGACCTCCCAGCATGCTGCACGTCCTCATCTGGAACACAAGACACGTGTTACTGAATAAAATAATAAACTAGAGAGCTACGGATCTAAGCAGAGAAGCCTATAAGTCAGGTTCATGAGGAATAGTCACACACACACACACACACACACACACACACCCTACACACACATATACATATATCATACATATATACAGCACACAAACATACACATATGCACCACACACACATATGCACCACACACATACTCACACCACACATATACTAACACACACTGACACATACATACATACACATCACACACCATATACACCACACACAAATATACACATACACACATATGTACCATACATATACATACCACATGCATAAATCACACCACACAGGTACATGCATGCACACACATATGCACCACACACATATATCACATACATAATCACACCACACACACATACATACACTCACACACACACACCACACATATACTCACACACCACACACACATACTCACACACACACATACACACACACCATACACTATACACACCACACACACACAAATGAACATTCTTGATTTGAGTTTCCAAGCAAACAAACAAAAACAAAACAGAGTCATTAGATACCCATGACACAGAGTCCAGAAACAAAAGGTGGTCACAACAACATGTCCTTATTCAGTGTAGAGAACAGCAATAGTGCCCCTGAGCATGATGGGGAAGGGTTAGGCACTTGAATATCAAAGCAGATTTGAAAATACTAATTTATTCAATACTGGATTTCCTTGTACAGTGGAGAACTGTAACTAGTGAGACATTTCCCATTGCACTAAATGGCAACACATTTCAGAGGAGAGTCAGGCAACCTCAGCTCACACTCTTGATCCAGGTCTCCACCCCCCACCCAATGCCCCATGACTAGCTTCAGCAGTGTTGACAGCTACTGAGTAGCATGTCTGGAGCAAAGACAGGGAAAGTCAACTCCAGTCAACACTCAGGAGACAAGAGTCAACTGTGGCAGTGTGGGGATTCAAGGTCTAGAAAGGAGACAATGGACACTCATTTCCTCCAGAGAGAAGAACCAAAATAACAAGTATCTAGCTATGTTATGAGTATCACAGGGGACATTGAGAATCCCAGTGAGATAGGTTAGAGCTTTGTACACTTCAGAGACTCACCACAACAGCATAAAGAGAGAGAAAAACGACTCCAGTATCTATCATTTTCTAGTCTGATCTGGGGACCAAGAAGTCTCTTCTTTCAAGGGTTAAAAGCAACAAAGAGGGCAAGAGAGAGACATCTCAGTTGGAGAAGCACTTGTCACACAAGCATGAGGATCTGAGTTCAACCCACAGAAAAAAAGGCCAGGTATTGTGGTGTTGGAGACAGGAAGACTCCATGGCTCATGTCTACATAATCAGTGAACTCCAGGATCAGTGAGGAAACCCTACTCAAAAAAATAAGATAAAATAATATGGTAGGGGAATAGTTAAGGAACATACCTGGCATGGACCTCTGCTCTATATATGCATGTGAACATATGTACACACACATAGGCTCTATCAACATGGACACTTGAATCTTGGCTAGTGGATAGACAGACAGTTGTCACAGACTAACGGCACATTTGGATACATGAAATATGCAAAGCAGCTCTGTCTTGGCAAAAATATCTCATATCACTTTTCTATGAACATCCAGGGTGAGGAGCCATTGAGAAATGAGCTATTTGGTGAGATTAAATTGCTCTGTAGGTCAGAGACCCTATACAATCCCATGGCTGGCCCACTCTGCTTCATTCACTTGAACAATAGCTCCCTTAGGAATCTACCTTGGCTCAGCAGAATAACTGTGGCCTGAGCATGCTGACGTTCCTGCACTCTAGGGAATAGGAGATAGGACACAAAAGGAAATGGAAGGTGTTATCTTTCAGAACCAGATCAGAGTGGTACCTGTTTAATGGCAAGGACATGGTAAGCTTTGTGTTGATTCCAGCCAGTACCAGGATGTAAAGAGGCATACTAGCATCCTGCCACTCACCCTGAACGAGACTCAGATGCCGAAACTGACTGAATGGGGAAGAAAAACTTGAACTTCTGGTGCTTTCCTACCCACAGAATTCTGCTGAGAAGGCCTGAGCAACCCTTTAGTTTCAAGAGTTATCTTGCTCCCAGTAACGTCTACAGGTAAGAGACTTGGAGAGAAAGACTCTGGCTCCACCAACATCTCTACTCCTGGATCTAAATTGACACTGTAGAGAGGAATGGTATTATTACACTGTGTGCATGATTCTGTGGCTACCTTGCTTCTACTCTGAACACTCATAGTCATAGGACTGTGTGTGTCCAAGGAGTGACGCTATTAAAAGTCGTGGTCTCATTATAGTAGGTGTGGTCTTGTTGGAGGAAGTGTGTCACTCCAGGGGTGGACAATGAGACCCTCCTCTTAGCCATGTGGGAGCCAGTCTTCTAGTGACTTTCAGATGAAGATGTAGAACTCTGAGCTCCTCTTGCACCATGCCTGTCTGCACAATGGCATGCTTCTGTCTGGATGATGATGAACTGAAACTCTGAACCCGTAAGCCAGTCCCAATTATATGCTGTCCTTATTAGAGTTGCCTTGGTCATGGTGTCTGTTCACAGCAGTAAAACCCTAACTAAGGCAGAGTATCACAGAAAAAGCGCTTGAGTTCCTGACAACTATACCTCTTACGGTGTAGACTCAGTACCACTGTCTGGTCAGGAAGACAAGAGTTTTAGGCTTCTGACTAGCACCAGGGTTGCCAGTAGTATCCTAGCATCGTCAACATCAACAATGCCAAATAGGCTTCAGTGGCCTGAAGGAGTACAACACTCCTACCACAGAAAAGGTCAACCATGAGCTCCCACCTGCCCACTGGCATCTGCACCACACTTGTCTAAACTGCAGCAGTATTCCCCCTCATGCATAGCATACAGAGAAGGTGGGTCTCTCCAAGTCTGCCCAAATGTACTAGCCACAGCCAAAGAACCTACAACGAGATTAGACTGCAGTGGCAATATCACATTATAAACTGACACGCTAAGGTACCTCTTGAGGTGAAACTACTTACTAAAAGCACCCCCCCCCCCCTTAAACGTGGGAAATACAGATCCAGAAATACAGATGCTAAATTCTCAATGCAGGGACACAAAAAAAGGTAGGGAAATGAGGTAGGGAAATGACACCTCCAAAATAACATAGGAGTTGTATAGCCACAGATTCCAAAGAAGTAAACATTGGATGGGGTCCTAAAGGTGGAGCTGGAGGCATGGGTCAGTAGTTAAGAGCAAGAACTACTTTTACAGAGGACCTGAGTTCAGTTCCAAGCACCCACTTTGAACAGCTCACAACTGCCTATAACTCCAGCTCCAAGGTTTCTGACACCATCTTTTGGCCTCTGTGGGCAACTGCATTCTGTTGTATATACCACCACACACACACACACACACACACACACACACACACACACACACACAGAGAGAGAGAGAGAGAAAAATACACATAGAAACACAATTAAAAATGAAAATTAAGATTAAAAAGAAATGCCTGGAAGTGATTATTTTAAAGAATGCAGTAAGAAGTATTTAAATGAGAAATCCAGCAAAGAGAAGATTTTTGTAAAAGAGCCAAGCACCAGTCTTGGAAAGGAAGGTCTCAATAAGTCACCCCCTTAAAAAAAAAACCCAAAACAAAGCAAATTTAAAAAAACCCTCCAAAATCTCCAACAACAAATTGTATTAGGCAAGAAGTATCTGACAGGAAGACAGATTTTTTTTTTTTTTAATATCTAGTGACAGACAGACCAGACAAAAAGAAAGAAACAATACACTAAAGACTTTAGGAATATCACTGAAAGAAAGGAAAATCAACGGTTCCTGAATAGTCAAAGGCAAGGAAGAAGTTAATGGCACAGAAAATGTATGCAACGTAATAATAGCCCCAAATTGACTCTAATCATAGGAAAGATGTGGACATCCTTGCCTAACAGGCTGATAAGACCAAAGTCATATGACCAGAAAGGATATTATAGTTAATATGTCACATGAACAAACTGGTGAGGTCTTGGCAGCTTGCGAAAATAACACATCAATGATTTTTTTCAAACTCAGAAAATGTTAGTGTTAGAGAAGCAACTTGAGAGACAGAGAGCTACTATTGCAAAGTTGATAAAGAGTATTCTATTTGATGTATGCAGCTTTTGTGAGATTGAAAAAAAAGGATTATGTGATTTCAAGTCTGATTACCAGTAGATTTAATAACTGTCTGGCGAAAGCACAGCAAACAGAACTTAACCACCCAGAAATGTTTGGAATCAACAGCCGCTGCAGAGTCTCACCAAAGTCTGTTTTAATGAAGATGTTCAACAGTGGTCTCCAGAGAAAGTGTCCATGAAGTTTGGAAACTATTTAATGGGTAAAAGGCTGATGAGTTCTCACCCACAGCTGTGGCCCCTGGTAAGTTGTCCATGTCCATGTCTCAGTTCCCGTGAGAAGCAGTCATTAGACTCAGTGGCTTATAAACTCAGAGGACAACAAGCTGAGGAGGGAAGTGCGATATATAACTCGGGTATAGTAAGGAGACAGGTGATGTTAGATATGATCAAAATCCATTGTGTACATGTATGACATTCTCAAAGAATGCATTTAAGATATAGAAAAGTAATTAAGATGAAAAGATTCCCCACTCACAAGAGAGTTGAGCCATTCTGTCATAAAGGATATCATAGCCATTGGAATAACAACAGTTTTTTTTTTTTTTCAGTAGAACTCAAGAAGCCAAGAGAGAGTGGGATGGTGTGTTCCAAACCCTCAAACACAATTAACTGTCAGTTAGGAATACTGAGCACAGGAATTAATGAAAACTAAATTCCTCATGTAATCGGAGCAGGAGGAATTCGTGTCCACTATACCAGCCACACAAAGGATGCTACAGGGATTTTTACTCTCAGAAGTGAAAGTGTGCTAAAATACAAACCCCACAGAAGAGACACAGGAAGAAAAGCATCCTCAATAGACCAGCCCATCAAAGCATAAGGATGAAGACCCAAATACCCAGAATCATCATGAGCCAAAAGGCTAAGATACAGTAGGTGCGATGGTACCTGTTTTCACATCAAATGGGAATTATAAAACCAGTGATAATAAGTGTGGCATTGGCATAAAGCAGACATACATGCACACACACACACACACACACATACACACACACAAACACACACAAATAGAGATTTCAAAAATAAACCCATGTCAATAGCCAACTGATGCTTAAAAATACTTTTATTTATTCTTTAACATTTTAATAGCTGGATACTGTGTGTCTGGATATATCCATTCTCAGCTTCTCCTGGAGTATCCCAAAGTGCTTCCCCCACAGCCTCTTGTCTCCTTTTTGTTTTTTAATAGCCCACTGTGCTGCCTAGTTGTTTTTGTTATTGTTACTATTTGTCAACTTGACCTAGCTACAATCAATGTATAGGCAAGCCTGTAAGGCATTTTCTTGATTAATGATTGCTTAACTCACTAGGAGTGGTAGCACACCTGGGCAGGGGTCCTGGGTTTTGTGTGTGTGTGTGTGTGTGTGTGTGTGTGTGTGTGTGTGTACAAAGTTGCTCAGAACATATGATGGAGAGCATACCTCAGATCTAGGAAGATTGTATGTCCAAGTCTAGCCATCAGAAATGTTCAATCTCACCCTGCACAGACATCAAGTCAAGATGAATCAAATAACCTATATATAAGCCCAAAGCACTAGCACTATTAGAAAAAAACTGTAAGGAAGCACTTTGAAGCCCCAACAAGGATTTCCTGAATGGGATCATGAGAGCACCGGAAATAAAAGTGAAAAGGTGACTAAGAGAATCACATTAAACTGAAGAGACTCCGCACAGCCAAGAGAGGAATCAGCAGAGCGAAGAGAACACCTGCAGAATGGTGGAAAATATTTGCCAACTGTTCTTCTGAGACAGGGCTAATAAATCTACACAATATTAAAGAACTCAAAAAATTAAGAGGAAAGCATGCAATTTAGAAATAGGTAAAGGATGTGAATAGACACATCTCATAGAAAAACACATGTGAACAAGTATGTGGAGGGATGCTCACTCTCTTTAGATATCAAGGAAATGCAAGTCAAAATGGCAGTAAGGAACAAACTCATCCTCACTACGATGGCTATGAGTGGAGGATGGGGGAAGGGTTGTAAGAGGGAGTGACTATGAGGGGGGCAATGAGTGAAATGTAAAGTGAATAAGTAAAAAATATATAAATGAACAATTAATTTAAAAATGCTAGCAAAAACTTGAAAATACTGCCACGCACACTTTGCGTGACGGCGGTATTTGAGGCGTAAACTTCAAGGAAAGTCAGTCTCCTGGCTCCGCATTGTCGCCTGGCACCCCAAACTCAGAGGTAGCCCAGATATGTCCTCATACTTGTATGCTAGGAACTCACCAAGATATCATTTCTTTATAGCTAGCAAGAGAAAATTCGGACATTGCTCTCTGACCTTCACCAATGTTCCAACGTCCTAGTCAAACCCTGGCTTCGAATGTTAAGCCATCCAAACTAATTGCCTCCAGAATTGTGGGTAGTGCACTGAAGCTCACAGAATGAGAGACTTATCCCAGGACAAGGTCAAGTAAAATCCTCATTCTCAGTCATGTACTACAACTGAACCACTCCTAGGAATTAGCAAGAGACTGTCTCTATTTCCCCAGATTAGCATAGTGGGCGTTTTACCTAAGATGGGCAGGACCTTAATCTGAGAGTGTGCAGGTGAGAGACAGTCTACAGTATTCAGCATTCTAGATTCAGCAGTCTGCATTCAGCATTCAGACTCGCTCACACTCGGACGAGAACCAGAACTTAGGTGGACTAGGGCTTAGATTCATACAGTCCGTAACCGCCCCCCCGCCCCCGCCCGGAGCGCTTGGGCCCGGGGGGTGCAGCACCAGTCAAGATTCAAGAGATTGAGCATTCAAGATTCGAGCATTCAACATTGAAGATTCAGCATTGAGGACTCGAGATTCAAGCCTCTATTCTCCTGGCTGGCACCGGGTCCATGCAGCCCGAACCTACTCGGAGCCCGGGGGGAGGGGTGCTGCACCAGTCCAGAGGAGATGGCTGCTGTTTTAGAGCTAGTGTGTTTTAGGTGTACCTTGACTACTGAGCTGCCAGATTTTTCATTTCTCTCTTTTGCAATGATTGTAAAAGCCTCATGTCAATTTTTTTAAGAAATACACTCAGACCTTACACCACTTGTGTCTAGTCTGTTTGTCAAAGCCGAATCCCGTGCACACCTGGCCAGAACCCAACGTCCCGCAGAACAAGGGACTCCATAAGAAATCCCAGTCCGTGGCAAAATACAAAGAACTTCTGCATATTGTTGAAGGACATGTCAGTACATTAGGGAGAACAGTCCTCAAAAGCTAAAAAATAAAACTACCACTTGAACCATAGGTCTCCATCCTGTATAAGATCCAGGTAAATGATGTCAGCACAGAGTAGAAACTTTCAGAGCTGTGCTTATTGCAACAAACACTATTCTTGACAGGTAAGATATGAAGTCAGCCTTGGTGCCCACCAACAAGCGAAGGGTAAGTCCAAATGGTGAATATGTGTCACTAAGAAGGAAGACAGTTCATCTTTTGCAGTAAAATGGGTGGAACGGAAGACATTATGTTAAGTGAAATAGGCCAGACACAATTATAAGCTTTGCATATTCTCTCATCATGGAAACTAAAACAAAAAGGTTGATGATCTAGGCCATATGACCTAGGGATTGGGAAGAGTGTGAGGGCATATGGAAAGTGAGAGGCTGGATTCTAACAGTGCACCATGTGTGCCCATATGTAAATGTCACACAGAATCCCACTAATATACACAGTAATATAGGATAATTTTTTAATGACAGTCAATGGTTAATCTGTTCCCAAAGTAATTTCCTTTTGTGAGGTTGAAGACAAACTATTTTCCAAATATCAAAGCAAGCACGAAATATATAATCTCTTCTTGTGTAGGATCATGGAAATGTTGTCAGCACAGCCTTATAGTTTCCCAGTGGTGCTTATTAGGCAAACAACAGACAGCATCAGGCACCTGTTTCCAGCCAGAGTTCTGATGTCAGTTCCTTATTTAGGCCTAAACCCCAGAGTCTTACATTTTAAAGTCCTGGGTCCAGCATTCAAGTGTTCCTTTACCACTCATAGATCCGTGTCAAATGTCTCTGTGGAAGGTCTCAGATGGTAGGAAACAAATCTAATAGGAGACAGTTAGCCAACATCTCTCAAGTCTAAGCAATATTTTTGAAGAAACACTTCAAAAATAATATATGTTCTAATAATAACATCACTGACATAGGGAAAAAGTCCATCTCTACACAAAGTGTGCAGGTTTTACATAGTCAAAATATACATTCACCAGATTGGGTGAACCAAAGTTTAACTAGCTGATTTCATCAATTCTGATATTTCCATCATGTTTTTGATGTTCCACATAATACTTTGCCCAGTATATATAATATCTCCTTAGCTACCATTTACTGAATGCTTACAATGAATCAAACATTTAATAAAGTTAACATGCTACATGAAAAAAACATCTCCTTGTGTTCTGCAGGAAACTAGTGTTGGAGCTCCTATCCTTTACCTATACAAAAATTCCACCCCTTTTTGATACTGAGATAAGGGAAATGGGGCTGAGACTCCAGATAGTTAGATAGTGCCTGAGTGAGGTACTGATGAGAAGAAGTTCAAAGCATTAGTGTGAAGGGACCAGGTGCCACCTGAAGAATAGAGCATGCTATCAAGACTTCCCTGAGTGCATGCAAAAGATGGTAATGGTCAGGTAATTCCCACAGGACCCTGTGAGTGTACGTGCTGTCCTATTTAACTGGGGCTCTGTAACAAAGTGCCCTAGACAGTTAACACCAACAACAGGCACTTATTCTCAGAGGAGACTGGACAGTGCAAAGTAAGGAGCATGCTCATGTTCTAATGAGGGCTTCTCACTGTGGAGAGGGAAGAAAGGAAGGGGGAAGGAGGGGGAGAGGGAGAGCTAGTGTGTTGAGTTTCTTCTTTTCCTAGGAATACGAACAGTATAATGTCAGTGTTGGATGGCCCATCCGCATGACCTCATCTAAACATAATTACTTCTCCAAAGCCCCACCCCTAACTACATAAAGTATCATAGCTTTCATTTATACACCAAAACAATCCATAATAGGCATAGGCAGTGCCCAGTTATTTGCTTATCTGTTTTGAATGATTTATATTCTTATAACTATGTGTATATGTGTATCAGTGTGTTGGTTTGTACGAGACTTCAGGTACCCCCAAAAGACAAAGGTATTGGATTTGCTGGAGTTGGAGTTGCAGGTGTTTACAAACCGTCCAACATGGTTGCTGGGAACCAAATCCAGGTCCTCTACAAGAGCAGTACATAGTCCTAAGTGTAGAGCCATTTCTTCAGCTCCAAAATGTCGCCACAGCTGGCCTTGAACTCAAGGTCCTCCTGCCTCTGTCTGCTTGGCGTATCATATCAACATGCCTCACTCCAACTGGCTTTGGTTTTAATCCTAATGTTCTGATGTCAATGTTAATTTCAATCTCCATATGATTTCACTTATATGGTTGGGAAGACGACAGTGCAATGGACGTAGACAGTCCATGCTGCCTTGATCCAGTTCTTTGCCTTGCTACACACACTTAAAGATGCCCCCAGAAACTTCCTACCTGCAGATTTTCTTAGCCAGGACACCAAAAGCAGAGCCTGGAGATCTGAGACTTGAGAGATCACAAAAGAGTAGTAACATGATGATGGTGGTGGTGGTGGGGGTGGTGGAGGTGGTGGTGGTGGTGGTGGTGGTGGTC